>NW_026897472.1:0-325745 GCF_033153095.1 Gastrolobium bilobum | reverse complement strand
GAAATGGGGTAGGATAACAATTTGTATGCGTGCTAGGAATAGACGTATATATTATTGCAGATGTTTTAATTTATCGCGTTCATTGCTTAATTCTATGAGGAACATTGAAAGGAATTGGGGTTAAAGGATTAACTTTGCAAGGAATTGAGGGTTAGCTACTTAATATTTGTAGATGATAATTTATCTGAGTATTTATTGAAATGAATATTTTAAATCAATCCAGAGTAAAAGGTGGGATCATATGGTGAGTGCATTCTTGCTACAATGCTTTCTTATATTTTATAAAATCAATCTCTGTTTTATTTTTCATAACAAAAATCCAAAAATACGTCTTTATCTTAGTTCTTATTGTTACTCAAATCCACAATATTTTTCACATCTATTTGAATTCTTTCCGTCTTAAAAGGAACAATTATTTGATATTTGATCACAATCCCTGTGGAGACGGTACCTTTTCTTATCATTATATTACTTGTGTGATCGGTACACTTGCCAGGTAGCATCAAGTTTTTGGTGCCGTTGCTGGGGATTGGCGTTTCGTATATCATATAATCTTGATCTTTAAGATTGAATTTTGTGAATATTTTTTTTTTTATTATTATTTTGGTGTTATTTGAAAAGTGCTACTAATCTCTTTCCTGAGTTGTATGCGAGGTAAAACTGAAGAATTTCTGTTTGATTCTGAGATTGCAAAAACTGAAAGAAGAAATAGAAAACTTGCTCGGAAAAAGATTCAGTTCAAAGAAATTGATACTCTGTCTGAAGAGACTCAGGAGACATCAGTTGAATCATCAATCATGGCAGCAAATAATGATGAAGAAAATCCACCCATGGATACTATTCTTACTCCAGCTTTTAATAGGCCTAACTCAAGCATTGTCCAGCCGGTAATTGGTAACAATATTTGGGAGCTTAAGTCTTCCACTATTCAATTGGTGGAGAGAGCCCAGTTTGGAGGAGAGAAGAATGAAGATCCTCACAGATTCATGGACAGACTTCTTATGGTCTGTGACTCAACCAAACACCCTCAGGTATCCAATGATGCAATCCGGTTGCGGTTGTTCCCTTTTGCTGTTAAGGGAAAGGCTCTTAGTTGGTTGGAAAGGCAGCCTGTACGTAGCATTCCTACATGGGATGATTTGTCTCAGAAGTTCTTTGATGAGTTCTTCTCTATGGAGAGATATAATCAGATGGTGAATGATATCACCAATTTCACTCAGTTATAGGTGAAAATATGTGTGGAGTTTGGAACAGATTCAAGGATTTACTAAGGAGGTGTCCTCATTATAACTTGATTGCTGGCAATCAAGTGAGAATCTTCTTCAACGGTTGTAAACCTGACATTCAGATGGTGTTGAATGGGGCCGCAGGTGGTACTATTAAATCCTTGAGAGCAAATGAGACTTTTGAGCTGATTGAGAGAATGGCAGCTAATGAAAATGAAGGGTTATCATCTAAGCCTAAGAGAAGTATTCTTCAGCTGGAAGGCAATGATGTGGTGCTGGCTGAAAATAAGTTATTATCTCAGCAAATGGCAAATTTGACTTCAGGGCTTGATAAGATGCAGCTTTCTGGTGTTCAGGCTCAAGTTGTTGCTGTTGCTGTTGTGTGTTAATATTGCCAGGACAATCATGAGTTTAATGAATGTCCTTCTTTGCTGTCTTCTGATCCTCCTCAACAAATGCAGGTGAATGGCATTTGGTATGATCAAAGACCTCTGCAGCAAAATATTCTAAGAAATCAGAATTTTTCTGCTAGAAGTAGTAATTTTCAAAGAAGGGTTCAGGGAACTGGTCTTGACTTCAAATCTAACAATTATTTGCAGCCTCCACCAATCCAACCCAGGGAACCTTCTGATTTGGAGAAGCTAGTAGGACAAATGGCTCAGCACTCTAATGTTTTCATGGAGGAGACTAGAGCTAATACAAAGAATACAAATGCATCTATCATAAATTTGGAGAATCAAATTAGCCAACTAGCTAAACAAATTGTTGATAGAACTCCAGGTACCTTCCCTAGTAATACAATTACTAATCCAAAGGAAGATTGTATGGCCATCACAACTAGAAGTGGTAAAGTGGTGGTAGCCCTAGAAAAACCAAACATAAATGTGGGAGCTGATGACGAGCTTAATGAGGTTGAGGAGCCGGAAAAAGAAGTTGTAATTCCTTCTAATGTTGTGAAGCCTCTTCAGAAAGGTGAAGAAAAAGAGCAACCGATTGTTGCTGAAAAGAAGAAATTTGAGATGAGTCCTGGATATGTGAGAGCTATGGCACCTTATCCTGAAAGATTCAAGCAAGATGCTCAGAAGCATCAGTATGGAAGGTTTCTTGATATTTTCAAAAAGTTGCATACAAATATCCCTTTTGCTGAAGCCTTGGCTAGCATGTCAAATTATGCCAAGTTCATGAAGGATCTATTGTTTAGGAAACATAAGCTGCAAGAATGACAGACTGTGACACTCATTGAAGAGTGTAGTGCAATAATACAGAAGAAGTTTCCTCCTAAGCGTCATGATCCAGGGAGCTTCAATATTTCAATTGTTATTGGTAATACTAAAGTTGGCAAAGCTTTGTGTGATCTTGGGGCAAGTATAAATTTGATGCCCTTGTCTGTGTGTAAATCTTTGGGGATCTCTAAGCTTAAGCCTACTAAGATTTCCTTGCAACTTGCTGATAGATCTTTGAGGAGGCCTAGTGGTATTATTGAAGATGTCCTTGTGAAAGTGGACAAATTCATATTTCCAGCAGATTTTGTGGTGTTGGACATGGAAGAGGAAACTGAAATGCCTCTTTTATTGGGTAGACCTTTCTTGGCTACTGCTCGGGCTATGATTGATGTTGAACAAGGGAAGCTCGAGTTAAGGATGAATGATGAGACTATCACCATCAATGTCTTTGATTCTATGAGACAAGCTTCTGATAAAGGTGATTGTTTCAGACTTGATGTTTTAGAATAAGTGGTGAAAGAAGAGAAATCTCCTAGTCATGAGCTTGAGAAAAACTTGAGGTGCGTGATATTGTTCCCTTTGAGGAAGAAAAAGGTGTTGTGTTTGAGGTTCTTGAGAAGAAAGATTCTGACAAAGAAGTCGGTGCCCTAAAAGTAGAGTTAAAGGAGCTGCCTGAAACTCTTAAATACATCTTCTTGGGTGATGAGGAGACTTACCATGTTATCATTAATAAGGGGTTGTCTTCTGAGCAGGAAAGGAGGTTGATAGAAGTTCTGAAGGAACACAAGACCGCCATAGCGTGGTCCATTTCTGATTTGAAGGGTATAGATCCTTCTTTTTGTACCCACAAAATTCTCATGGAGGATGATGTCAAACCTGTGAGGCAACCTCAAAGGAGGCTTAATCCTACAATGAAGGAGGTGGTGAGAAAGGAAGTGGTGAAACTTCTTAATGCTGGTATGATTTACCCGATTTCAGATACTGGTTGGGTAAGTCCAGTGAAGACTGTTCCGAAGAAGGGAGGCATCACTGCGGTCCACAACGAAAAAAATGAACAAATTTCGACCAGAATTATTACTGGTTGGAGGATATGTGTGGATTACCGGAGTTTGAATGCCGCAAAAAGAAGGACCTGTGAGAGAGACACCGAGACTCTGTCTCTCAAAGAAAACAATACTTGAAAGAGGTAACCGTCAGGCTCGTGACGTTAAACAAGCGCTCATTGGGAGGCAACCCAATGTAGAGTTTATTTTTTATTTTTTTTATTTTCTAGTTAGTTATTTGTTTCCTTTGAACCTCTTTCTATGTTGACTATATGGATTAAAATGCTGAGTTGTATGCTAAGATGCATTGACATATTATTTTCTGAATTTGATTCCAAGTGTTGCTTTGTTCTGTTTTATTTTTGAGATAAAGTTGGAATCAAATCTGGGAATGGTGGTTTGCTATATACTTCCGGCTTGATTACTTGTGATCTAATTGCCCTATTATCATATTCTGTGCATTGGGAAACTTTCTGGTTTTCAGGGTTCACAAGCTGGAAAGTCTAAGAACAAAAAAAACTGGCGGTACCAAAAGGGCTAAGACTTCTGCTTCTGCATCTTTTGATGATTTCCGGTTTGTTTCTGCGGAGGCCCAGGAAACCACCAGTTCCTCGTCATCCCATGCTGCTGAGGGAGATGACATGGAGGATTGATTATATCTCCTTGTTGCTGGAGATTGTTTTATTTTCAGTATTTTAGTTTATCTTTTTAGAACTTTTGCTGTTTTATTATGACCATAGGTTGATGTTATGGTCAGTTAGACTATCTTTTGGGTTGTATATGTCCTCATACTCTGATATTGTGCTGCTCTTACTATTATCCATCCTATGCTGGTTGATCCATTGTGCAGTTGTGATAAGTCTTGGGTTTAGTTATTGCTGGGGACAACAATTTTCTAAATCTGGGAATGGGGAAGCATTGTCATGCAGGATAGTCGCAGGAGTGGAAATGCACTTTATATCAGGGGAGATATTCTAACCCGTTTTTTATTTTTATTTTTCTTAGTATTTTGATTGTTTTTGCTCATTAAAAAAATTGGATTACATTCTGAAGCAATTCTCAGGTTTAAATGTGCTTACCCAGTTACTTGCTTGATTGAATTTTAGGAAGTATGTTGTATGACATTCTGGCATGACATTGCATAGGTATAATTGGATTACATGATTGCTTGTTTGTCTGAACTGATGTTGTGAAATTCTGATAATGTCTGATGTAAGAACCTGCACCGTTAATTAAGGAAGTTAATTAATTAATATTATGTGAAATCAGGAAATAATTCCATGATTAACCCTAATAATTATTATAAGGCTTAAATAATATTGGTAAGTTATTAATGATGCTGAAAGTCGCTTTTCTGACGAAAGGTGCAAATACCAGTTCTGCTACTCGGTATAAATGTGTACCGATGGAGTATCCCAGAAAATTATAGTAAGTGTGGGAATATTCCTAAAATAATATATAGGACTTGTAAAACAAGTTTCAAGTTAAAATAATGAGAACTGGTGTCAGAACCGATACTGGCTACGGAAAAGCGTGTACCAAAAAGGTGCTGCGAAAAATAAAATAAAAATATGATAAATCTTAGAAAAATAAGTAGGTTCAGAATCCCAAGTTTGAGATTAAAATGCTAAGTGTAGCTATTGTGGTTAATACTGTGTGATTACACTTAAGTGGGCCTATAAATAGGCTTGGCACTAAGCCCTAGGCTGATCCTCAGCATTCTCCAGCCTCTTCTACGTGAGTTCTTGTGTGTGAGTTGCTGCCACCTTCTTCCTTTGGGCCTCTTTGCATGATAAATCCCCAAGTCACCTCTTTTACCCTAGATTCTTCCTTTTAACCTTGCAAACACTTAGAGGTATGTATTTGGAGGGTGAAAGCCAGCCTCTTTCTGTGTGTAGGCTACTATGTTGAGGGGTTTTGTGGGCTGAGTTGGTGTTCCACTTTGATGGAGCCTTGCTCTTGTCATTTTGAGCTCCAAGGAGTGATCTTTGGTGAGAAAGAACTAACCTTGGTCCTAAAAATGGAGTCTTGAACGTATGTAATTGGTAAAAGTTGAACCTTTGATGGATATCTTCGCGAAATGCAGAATCTGCATTCTGTCGTGAAATATCCGGATATGATATTCGGATATTGATATCCGGATATGGGGTCTCTGATATCCGGATATGGGATATCCGGATATGTCCCCGACATATATCCGGATATTCTGGGTTTGCGTGAACAGTAACAGTACTGTTCATACAGAACCGTGTTTGGGGTTTGTGGACCCTAGATTGATTAAGTTGAGCTTCTGTAATAATTAATCTAAGTCAGAATCTAAGCGATTAAGGGCTTGTGGCTTTGTGAAAAGCCTAAAGACATCAAACGTAAAGGAAAGGCGTTGTCTTTATGTCTTATGCTTGTGGAGTATGATTATTGATATGATGCTGGTCCAAAACAGATTGTGATTCTGCTGTGTTTGGGCTTTGAGCTTGGTTGGACTCTTGGCTTGGATTGCTAGCTTGCAAGGTAAGCTTTCGTGTCCTCGGTTTAGCCATTGTGTGGTTCCACCATACCCCATGGGGGGATGGTTTATATGCATGATGTGTTTACATGCTTTGATAATTGAAAATGATGTTGAGCTTTATATGCAATTACTTATAATATGTATGTGTTGTTCCACTTAGACGGTAAGCCTGAGTATGTGGCGTCATACAAGACGGTGACACTATGGGTGGGTGCAAGTGGCGTCTTGCACTAGTGTAAGTAATAGACGTATTCCTGCATTTCTCTGGCCAGTAGATTAGTTATAACACACATGACATGATTATCTGCTGCATTGCACTATTTTGGAACTTATATTGTTTAACTGTTTTTGGAACTTATATTGCACATGTAAGTGAGCTTGGGGTGGAAGATCCTTGAGGACCCCTTGTCTTACTGAGATTTCTGTTTAGAGATCTCACCCCACGTTTGGGGCGCTTATTTCAGGTTCAGGTAACCCAGGGGTTGAGACCTCTAGCGGCAGGAGGCCGGAGCTTAGCTGATATTTCTGCTTACGCTGTTTATGTTTGGATGCTGGATGATATTTGTTGATGTTATGTTATTAGTTTCATGTTATGGATCTTTGAGCTGGGACTCTGTTGATTATGTTGTTATTTGGTGAGCATGGGGATTGTCCATGCCACATTGACTTGACTTTATGTTTTTAGTTCGGAGTTGTATTAATGTATCAGGATATTGTCCGGACTACGTGTTGTAGATCCGTGACTTAGATACTCACTTATTTATCTATTGAGGTATTTCAGTTAGCATTCTTTTGCAATTTACATACAGGCGCTGTTTTTATGAAATGATTAAGTAATCAACTTGGCTAAGTTCAATGACGTCATAATTGAAAAGAAAAAGATATTCCGCATTTTAATTAAGCGTGGCTTAATACAATGACATGTTAACAAATCGGGTATACACGGGGTGTTATATCTGAGGTTAATTTTCATGAGTCTATATTGATACCATAGTTGTGAGGTTTGAGCTTAAACACTGAATTTTCTTGTTGAAAGACCTCACTGTTGTAACACTTTAGAATTTGATTTGTTTCTCTGTAATGCATGCATTAGTTGAGATGATAAAGACATTTTGTTCTTATTAGCCTATGGCCAAAATAGCCTACCTGTATGAAATTTTCCATTGTTAGCCCCTTGAGCCTGAGCTTATTTTGTTGATAAATGACCTGTTGGCCTGATTGATGGCTTAGCTTATATTCATGTGACTTACCCTGATTGAGATTGAATTACTGATGTGTTGAAAATAAACAAAGAAATTGAGGTAAACTCCACAAAAGGTTAAGTGATTAAGGGATGTATATTTATTTGTACCCTTATAAAAAAAAAGAAAAAAAAAAGAAGGGACAAATATGCATAAAAGGTGGCTGAAAGGAATTAATTCCCGAAATTCTGTGGGAATGTTAGTGGAGAAAAACCATTGAGTTGAATATGCTAAATTGAAAGAGTATCAGTTTTTCAATCTCATTGTTGTTTGAGCTACTATCCATATATTCCTACCCTTTTAACCCGGCCAAGATAGAACCTGTGAAGTCCTTTTGATCAACTGGTGCATGTGTTTGATTCTTCATTTTTAAGAATTTTGAGAATATGATCAAGATTATGGTAGTGTTATAGCTGTGTTGGATTGAGTGCTCATGATACCCTAAAACACTGAGAGTTGTGTGAATATTATTTATCTTTGTGAGGGGTAATTGACACAAGCTGTCGAACTCGCGCAAATTAAAAATTAATTCTTTAGGGTTCAGAAAATTTGTAGTAAAGTGGAAACCCTAAGTCGTCTCTCAAGGAAATTGTTTTGGTAAAAATCGCTTAGGATGACAGAAAATTAAAAAGGGGGGTTTTGGATTTTGGTTGAATAATTAAAAAGATAGAATATAAATTTGGAATAAAATTCGTAATTAAAAATAACCAACCTAAGGTTTGGGTTCCATGGACGTCTTTCCTCGGATAAGAGGATATCAGAATCGTGATTGATTTGTCAATCGAATCAGAATCCTTATTTCCAATTGACAACCCTCTCTAAGCGATCGCTTAGCATTTGATCAAAGACGATGCTTCTACTCATACAATCGCAGAGTATGAGCCCGCTTGATTTAAGGTCATAGGGTCAATCAACCTAATCATCAAATCTGATGATTAATCCCTTTCCATAATCGCAATCGCGAACCTCAGATTGAATATCCACGATCGCACGATATCAATCTGAGTTGGGAGGGGAAACAAAACTGATTTGAAATAAACGCAGATCCTCAAGACTAATCCATGGAATCCATTACCCTTCGGTTGATTAAAAGGTTCTTAGCCTCGCATGGCTAAGGTAAACATGATTAAAATAAAAAGAAGAAGAAGAAGAAGAAGAAAAAGATGAAGAACGTAATTGAATAAAAACTCAGAGAGAACTTCTTTGTTGTAAAAACTGACTACCAAGGGTTTCCTAGAGTCCCCTTTAAATAGCCGTCACGCAGGACGGCTAGGGTTTCATCGCTTCAGCCCAAACATAAAATAAAAATCGAATAAAATAAAATGAAACAATAAAACTTGGCTTTGGGCCACTTAAGTAATTGGGTTTTAATTTAAATTACAAGCCCAATAGTCAAACAAAACTTCAGCAAAACGCGTCCAACTTGGCGTCCGAAATCGACCAGCTTCTAGTCCGAATTGGGCTTAGAGATATGCATAAGAATTGTAGCTCTCTGTGTTATCTGAAAAACCCAACAAGAACGGAGTCAATCCGACAACTATGGACCGAGATATGGCCAAAATACAGAAGTAACGTAAAGCTGAAAAATTCTGACGAAGATAAATTAAACCCAATTAAAAACTAAAAACCTAAATTAACTCTAACAATCATTATTTTATTCAAATAAATCCTAAAAATACTAATCAAGAGTAACAAATAAGTGTAACAAAATATGTGTTATCAGTAATCAATGTAGACTTGTATCTTTAAGAAGCTGATGACATTGTTGGAATTTTGTGACATTGGATCAGTCATGCTTAGTATATTGTGTCTGAGAATGTGTATGTATTGTTATGCTGGATTAATTGTTTGTCTTCTGGGTTGAGTCATGTACATTTCTGGGGACAGCAACGTTTAAATCTGGGAATGATTTGATGTGCCTCTGGCATTTGTAGTTTTCCAAGCTAAAAATGATAAGGATTAAGTCATAAAAGAGCAGTTTATATACATATTTGCTTATTATGTTGACTTTTCCATTTCAATGATATTTCTCACCTATTTGTTATGTTTATATAGGGAGAAAGAAGGAGAAAACAAAAATTTAAAAGATTGTTGGCGCGAATCCGCACGGGTGTTGGTTCTGAGCTGCACCAGTTTCCCCTGGCCATTTTCCAGAGAAGTGGCGCAATCCCACGCCATAGTGGCGCGATCCAGCGCCAGTTTTGCTAGGCCAAAATCCAGAGTTTTGGCGCGATCCCGCGCCAGTTTGCGGGAAATAACATCACCGTGCTTTTGAAAGGCAATTTTGGAAGAAGAAAGGAAGGGACTATAAAAAGGATGCTTCATGACAGAATTAGGATTCCAGCAGAGGAGAACCGTCGTGCTTCAGAGAGAGAGTTCTTGCGAGGAAATCTTGTTCATTCTTTCTTCTTCCATCTTCTATTTACAGTTTATGTTGAATTTTAGTATGCGAGCCATGACAATGGTTGGCTAGAACTCTTTATTGTAGTTAGGGTCACAAACCCTATGTGAACCCTTGTTACAACAGATTGGTTTATAATTACTCTTTTATATATTTATATTTATCTTTACTCTGTGCGTAATTTCTATCTTCTTTGTTAGAATTGATCAATCTAATAGTTGATGATAATTTGAGGGTAAAAACCCTAAATAGGAATATTGAGGTTTTTGATCTTGAAAGGGAATAGGATAACAATTTGTATGCGTGCTAGGAATAGACGTATATATTATTGCAGATGTTTTAATTTATCGCGTTCATTGCTTAATTCTATGAGGAACATTGCAAGGAATTGGGGTTTCAATTGGGGTTAAAGGGTTAACTTTGCAAGGAATTGAGGGTTAGCTACTTAATATTTGTAGATGATAATTTATCTGAGTATTTATTTAAATGAATATTTTAAAACAATCCAGAGTAAAAGGTGGGATCATATGGTGAGTGCACTCTAGCTACAATGCTTTCTTATATTTTATAAAATCAATCTCTGTTTTATTTTTCATAACAAAAATCCAAAAATACGTCTTTATCTTAGTTCTTATTGTTACTCAAATCCACAATATTTTTCACATCTATTTGAATTATTTTCGTCTTAAAAGGAACGATTATTTGATATTTGATCACAATCCCTGTGGAGACGATACTTTTTTATCATTATATTACTTGTGCGATCGGTACACTTGCTAAATAGCACCAGTTCTGCCTACACCTGTGGTAGGAGAAAGTTTAAGAAAGATATGTTCTCTTTCTTCAAAAGACAAAGGTTTTCTCCTGTTATCAGCATAATTTTTTTGTCTGCTTTGTGCCTTTTCAAGGTTTTCCTTTATCATCTGAATTTGTCTCGAGGTTTCTTGGCCTAATTTCGGTCCCAATAACTGTTTTTCTCCTTTTTCATACCAACATACTGGAGATATACACTTTCTTCCATATAGTGCTTCGTATGGAGCCATTCCAATACTAGAGTGGTGACTATTATTATAAGCAATTCTATTAATGGCAGATATATATCCCAACTACCTCTTGTTTCAAGGATGCAAGCTCTCAGCATATCCTCTAAAGTTTGAATGGTTCTCTCAGTTTGACCATCAGTTTGAGGATGATATGTTGTACTAAGTCTCAATTAGTTCCAAAGGCTTGCTGTAAATATCTCAAAAATATAGAAGTAAATCTAGGGTCTCTATCTGACATAATACTTAGAGGTACCCCATGAAGTTTGACAATTTCTTTTATATATAGTTGGGCTAATCTCTCAATAGAATATTGAGCCTTAATTGGTAGAAAATGAGCAGATTTGGTTAATCGATCAATGATTACCCAAATTGCATCATACCCCTCTTGGGTTCTTGGTAAGCCCATCACAAAATCAGTAGCTATACTCTCCCACTTCCACTCTAGTATGTCTAGTGATTGAAGTAATCCTGAAGGCTTTTGATGTTCAATTTTTACTTTTTGACAAATTAAACATTTTGAAACATACTCAGCAATATTCTTTTTTCATTCCTGGCCACCAAAATGTCTTTTTCAAATCTTGATACATTTTGGTGGAACCAGGGTGAATTGTGAATTTACTGCTATGTGCCTCATTCAAAATTTCTTTCATCAATTCTTCCTTATTAGGTACAACAATTCTTCTTTGAAATTTCACCAAACCATCTTTCCCCTTGGAAAATCCTTCCTGTTTCACAGATTTTTCTAACCCAGAATCTTCCTGTTGAGCTTTTCTAATTTTATCTATTAACTCATTATCTATTTTTATTTCACTAATACCTAAACTTCGAGGCAAAATAGTCACAGATAATTTCATATCTCTAAATTTTTCCAACAATTCCATTTCTTTGACCATTAAATGTGACATGTGAAGAGATTTTCTGCTTAAAGCATCAGCTACCACATTAGCTTTTCCTGGATGGTATTTAAGTTCGAAATCGTAGTCTTTCAAAAATTCCATCCATCTCTTTTGCCTCATATTCAATTCTTTTGGTCAAATAAATATTTAAGACTCTTATGGTCACTAAAAACCTCAAACTTGACTCCATACAAATAATGTCTCCAAATCTTAAGGGCAAAAACTACTGCAGGCAATTCTAAATCATGAGTTGGATAATTTTCCTCATAAGGTCTCAATTGTCTTGATGCATAAGCTACAACTTTCCTTTCTTGCATTAAGACACATCCTAAACCCTTTCTAGATGCATCACTGTAAACCTCAAATTTTCCTAAAGGATCAGGGATTATTAAAATTTGTGCAGATGTCAACTTAATCTTCAAATCTTGAAAACAATCTTCACATTCTTGTGTCCAAACAAAAGGAACACCTTTTCTAGTTAACCTAGTTAAAGGTAATACTAGTTGTGAAAATCCCTTAATAAATCTTCTATAATATCCTCCCAATCTTAAGAAACTCCTAATCTCAGTGATAGTCTTAGGTCTCTCCCAGTGTATTACAACCTCAATTTTACTAGGATCAACTGTCACTCCTTCTTTTGAAATAACATGCCCTGAGAACTTAACTTCTTCCATCCAGAATTCATATTTTGAAAGTTTGGCATACAATTGCTTATCTTTCAAAATTTGTAATACTATCCTTAAATGCTCTTTATGCTCCTCCTTATTCTTGGAATATATTAAAATATCATCTATAAATGCCATTACAAATTGATCTAGGTAAGATCTAAAAATTCTATTCATATAATCCATGAATACCGCTAGAGCATTTGTTAATCCAAAAGGCATCACTAGATATTCATAATGTCCATACCTAGTCCTAAAGGTTGTCTTTGGAATATCTTCAGTCTCAATTTTGATCTGGTGATATCCTGACCTTAAATCTATTTTAGAAAATATTGTGACTCCTCTCAACTGATCTAAAAGGTCATTATGCGAGGCAAAGGATATTTATTTTTAATGGTGACTTTGTTTAGTTGCCTATAATCCACGCACAACCTCATACTTCCATCTTTTTTCTTGACAAAGAGTACTGGTGCTCCCCAAGGTGACACACTTGGTCTGATGAACTATTTTGATAGAAGTTCCTCTAATTGTTTCTTTAGTTCAACAACCTCTACAGGTGACATCCTATAGGGTGCAATAGAAATTGGCCCTACTCCAGGTATTAGGTCAATGGAAAATTCAATTTCTCTGTTTGGGGGTAAACTTGGAATTTCATCCGAAAAAACCTCTGAGTATTCAGAGACAATAGGGATACTGGTTGCATCAGGTTTAGCCTTTGCTTCTGAAAGATTAAAGAGAACATATCATTGTGCTCCATCTAACAAATTTTTCCTAAATTGAGAAGTTGACAAGAATAAAGATTCATTTGGGAGTTCTGACTCTTTTGTGAAAATTATCCTTTTATTATGACAATCAATGACCACACAGTTTGCAGACAACCAATTCATACCAAGGACTACATCAATGTAAATCATAGGTAAACAAACTAAATCTATTCTAAACTCTTTCCCTTCAACTTGAAGAGGACAATTTTTACAGACTTGAAATGTGATAATTTTCTCTCCAGTAGGAAGAAAAATTTCAAGATAAGAAGATAGAATAGATATTGGTAATTTTAACTTTTGAGTAGGAGATAAGGATATGAAAGAATGAGTAGCCCCAGAATCAAACAGTACAGTTATAAGAGAATCTTGTATTAGACCAGTACCTTGAACCAAATTTGAAGTTTGAGCTGCTTCCTGACCACTAAGAGTGAAAACTCTTCCTCTTGTTGTAGTTTGAGTTGATGAATTCTGACCTTGATTCTGAGGACACTGCCTCAACATATGTCCAAGCTTTCCACATTTAAAGCATACGCCTCTTCATGCTAGGCATTCTCCAGCATGATTTTTTTTTGCACTTTGGACATACCTGAATATGAGAATTCATTTGTCCTATATTCTTCCTTCCTCTGTTGTTAGCAAAGTTATTTCCTGAGTTTTGTGCCTGTGAAAACCTTCCTTTGTTGTTGTCATCATTCTTTCTTCGACTTGAAACTCTGTCTTTCTCTCTTCCCTCCTCAGCTTCCTTCATGCTTGCTTCAATGTCTCTGCACCTGTTTATTAATGATGAGAAATTCCTGATTTGGTGTCCTATTATCATACTTTTTAGTTCAGGTTTTAGTCCAGATTCAAAGTTAGTTGTCATCCATTCTTCATTAGGTTGATTTTGTATATAATTAGAATATCTGGATAATTCCTCAAATTTTGCCCCATATTCTCCAACAGTCATGTTTCCTTGTTTCAGTTGAAGGAATTCTATTTCTTTTCTTTTCTTACACTCTGAGGAAAGTATTTTTCTAAAAAGGCATCTTTAAAGATTGTCTAAGTAATCTCTGTTCCTTGGCTTTGGAAATATCTTTTGGTATTTGTCCACCAATGCTCTGCTTCTCCAATCAACAAGTAGGTGGCAAAGTTTACACGATGAGTATTAGGACAGTCCATTACTAGAAATATTTTCTCAAGTTCTTTCACCCATTCCATGGTTTCCTCAGGGTTATAATCTCCACGAAAAGTGGAAGGTTTATGCTTACGAAATTCAGTGAGTCCTTTATAATCAAAATTAAGTCCTCCCTGAGTATCTGCAGTTCTAGGTCCATTCTCACTCTCAGAATTATGGGTGTGATTTCTGGTTGCACGATCCTCCCTTAACTCTTGAATAATTTGTTGATTAGTAACAGTTTGTGTTGCTCAACAGAATCCGATGGTCCTTCTTGAAACTTGTAGATCGGCTCCTTCTGTTTCGAATGGTGCGGATCTTGGCCGGAAATGTCGCTGGAAAAATTTTCCGACGGCTGCTGACGGTGGCTGACGGCGGTGGAAAGCTGGGATTTTTCCTTCTACAGTGATTGGTAGCCTTACTTTGCTCTTGGGACTTTGTAGGAAGGGAAAATAACCTTAATAATGGTTGGAGGTTGAGTTTTTCGGCGTTGTGCCGCCGCTTTGACGGTGGTTGTGGTGGCTGAGTTTTCTCAGGACCAACCTGCTCTGATACCATGTAAAGAACCAATTCAACCCAAAAGCTTAAGCTGTTGGGTGAGGTTACATTAATGATTTTATATATCTCAACAGTTTGTTCTCTAAGAGCTTCTGCCACTCGGGTAAATGCATCCGTTACTGGGTTAATTTCTGGTTAAGAAGTTGAAGAAGATATTTGCCTTGTATCTGCCATAGATCTACATATATTGTTTTATGATAGTGAGTTGATCAGGCTCATTAAAATAACTCAAAATATACATGATCTATGACAAAATAAAAGCACTATAATAGTTTAGGTCTTTTATTTACCTGACAGCTGCTCTGATACCATAAAATGTAATAACCTCTGATTATTCCAGTATAGAGAATATCACCTCTCTTTTTTTTAACTAATATATTTAATAATGATAATAAATAAATAAGAATATTAAGAAAATAAATAAGAAAGATTAACTGGGAATACTAACATCCTTCATTGTTTATACATGCATGGAAGTCGGTACAAATATTTTACACTCTAAATATTTTACATCAGTTCCACACCTATATTACATTCCTAACTACATCAGGTTACAATATTTATTCTCCATACTTCTCATTCTAGTCTAGCCTATAGGTGTAGGACTCCACACTGCCTGCATGGAATATGGCTGCTCCTCCTTGGTTTTCAACTATTATGTAAAATTCCCAACGATCGTCATAAAAATAAACATTCACAGTCCATCCTTCTCCAGAAAAAAATAAGTTAGGCATGATGATTTTCTGGAAAGGTTAGCATAAAATAAATCAATTTGAGATAATTCTCAGTAATATTGAGGTGTTTAAACTATAACTATTTCTAGCCATAATAATGGAAAATATCAATCTCCCAAGTTTATTTTATAACTGAAATAATAACATAAATAATAAATAATAATAACAAATTGTGTAATATTTAACTGAAGCCAATTTAATTCCCAATTTTGTGGGTCTCCTACTTGTGAAAAGTTATTATATGGCGGAGCTCAGGCCATGATAAGGCGTCCCTTACCCTAACTATCTGATCCTAAACTTTTAAGGATCAGTTCACAGTAGTAACATACAGTTAAAATTTACCCATCCTCTTAATATTTATTTGGTACCAAATAATTTATTGCATCTTACTCCTACGGAAAAATTTAAAATTTGATGAAATCATAATAACATGAGAGGTAGAATAAAATTAAAAGAAAGATTAAGGTAGGACTATAAATGCAAATAATATTAAATAAAAGAAGAAATTAAAAAAATATTTTGACAGAATAACAGCTTTACAAAAAAAATGAAAAGAATATAACTAGAAGGAAGAAAATAGAGAGAAAGTTTTGCTCTTTCAATATTACTTTTCAATTATTCTATCACCGTCTTCTTCCTATTTATTACTCTCTGTCAAAAATTTCTTCAACTTTTCTCTGTTTTTCTAGCATCCCCACCCCTTCCTAATCTTTCTTTACTATCAACATGAAAGTGACAACACTTATCTCTATATATAGTCACGTTTTTGGAAGCTGATTCATTCTTTTTTTTTTATACATCATTTAACTTACCTCACTTGCTTGACATCATCCAAATTCCAGTAACTTGTATTTGTGGCTTGGAAGGGGGTGTTCCACGTGGCCCCCTCCTTGCCATATATATATATATATATATGATAGTATCTATGTATTAATTTAAAATAGATAATACTTATTTAATTCTTAATAAATAGTAACTATAGTATCATTATTATTTATTAATAATGATTTAGGAGGTGTAGTAATATATTTAACTAAAAATAATTTATTGTGATTATTATAAAAAATTTAAATAAATAAATTATACATAATTTAATATTTATTTATTTATTACTAATACTAATTTATTTATTTGTAGCCAACATATTAATATTAATAATAATAATTTATTTATTCATTATTATTACTATTATTATCAATATTATTATTATTATTATTTTTACTTTATAAATTGTTACTTTGATTATTATTATTATTATTTTATTTTATTTTTATTTGGTTATTACAGTGATCATGGAAACTTGAATCTCATTACCTTTTAATATATCAAACTTGAATTCTTGTTTGAATTCCACTATCTTAATTATTAAATTTACGGGTAAACTAAATTTTAAACGAGCTATCCGTATCTTACACGTTGCATTATATATAATCTAATTAGTGTAAATAATATACTTTTGTTTTCTATTTTTAAATTAGACAGTTAATTCATTAAAATAACTTAACTGTAGTTATTTCTATTAATATAAACAACGGATTAATTTTACATGACTCCTGCGTGGTACTAAACTAATAATGATGTTTTGTCACTTAAGACAATAATAACACTAACGGAATTGATCTTTCAAAAATGAATTAATCTTATAATTTAAAAGGATAGTTTAAAATAAAAGTTAATAAAAAAGTAAATGACCAAAATTAAAGGATGAAATACATTTTTTTTCTATACTAGAATTATGTTAAAATTCTCTCAAATTCTCAAAATTCTAACTACGCAGTTAAGATGAAATTAAACAAATAATATAGCAAAAAATTATAATATCATAAAATTAGAGGATTAATTTCTCAATTAATTAATACTCACTTTGATTGATTGAATACAAAATTATGAAACAAAATTTTTAAATGAGACCTAACCAGTCAAAGAAAATATAAATATAATAAAATGAATGCATAAATCATAATATATTACTGAATAATTTACTAATTACATAAGAAAAAGTTACTGTGTTTTCTGATTATATGATGTATTACAAGCGTCATATAAAATATTGTATCCAAAAACTTTCATCATTACTTATTTTGCTTTTCAGTTTGATTGCAACAGTTTATTGGGCCACCAAACACGGGCTTCAAGCAACAAGAATCAGGCCCAATAATTTTATTAAATCCCCAAATCCGAAATCAAACGCAGATAGAAACTAGGGTTAGGGTTTAACTTCGATTTTTGTGATCTATTTCGATTCGATTGATTTTCTAGCATACGAAGTAGAAACCCGAACTCCGAATCCATGGCGACACCGACAACCAAGCGGAAGCCGGTGTTTGTGAAGGTTGACCAGCTGAAACCGGGAACCAGCGGTCACACGCTGACGGTGAAGGTGGTGAGTTCTAAACCGGTGAAGATGGTGAGCAACAGGGGCGGTCGATCGTCGGTGATAGCGGCTCGTCCTTCCCGCATCGCCGAGTGCAACGTCGGCGACGAAACCGGAACCATAGTCTTCACAGCTCGCAACGAACAGGGTACGATGATGTTCTCCATGTTTGTTTTTCGTATTGTATCATCTAACCGTTGTGTTCAGTTGCTTGTTAAGGTCGTTGACTTTGAGATAGTATTACTTTCAGTCCCTGCAATTCCAAACACTTTGGATTTGAAGATTTAAAGTTCCATTAACCCTTTTCTCTCTTCTGCATGTGAATAATCATACCCCTGTTGTAAAGCTTAAGGCTTTTTACTGCATGTGAAAAAACCTATATTACTGCAATGACAGTGTTATAGTTTAATATTTACACTGATAGTATAAATATTTTGGCATTGGAAATGGGTCAAATTAAAATTCATTGTTTTCAATTGGTTTTAGTGTCATTCAGAGATTTAAACTTGGAAACCTGGTTCATTCTCTCTGAGTTGATTGTGCATTATCTAATATCAATGTTATTAATGCATTCAAGTCTATTAACAGGAAGAAAGTTAACTTAATCTTGTTTTATGGCCTTTGCCAATGGTGGAATTAGTTTGTGCCTTAACTGATGCTTTCCGAGGTAAGCTGGACGTAATGTGTGGAGTATGCATTAGCCTCTGTTTGTAGAAACATTATAATTTTTGGAGTCTATGTGGTACTCTTATCGTGCTTTTTCTCCTAAACTAATGTATTCGTTAGCGTATCTTTTCCTTTCTTCGTTAAATGCTTCCATTTCTTGCTTGTTTGGGAAAACGATATCGGTTTCGGTCAATTGTTTTGTAGAGGTGATTAATTCATTTAGTTTTCTACAGTGGACCTCATGAAGCCTGGCTCAACTTTAATTCTGCGTAATGCAAAGATTGACATGTTCAAGGGATCTATGAGGCTAGCAGTTGATAGATGGGGGCGAATTGAGGTCACGGAACCAGCAAATTTTGAAGTTAAAGAGGATAACAATCTCTCATTAGTTGAATATGAATTAGTCAATGTTGAAGAATGATTTAAGCTTCTGGGAGTGAATCTTTTGAGTTACCAGAGGTTCGATTGTTTTTCTTTTTTTTACCATTGAACAATTGACTGCGGTGCAGTTTTCATATGGTACAGCGTACAGTCCTTCTGATTTAGACTTAAGACTGCTATGGTTAATGCAAAGAATTATATATGAGGTCAGTTTAGAATAGTGATAATGCCTGTGCTTAACATGCAAAAGTAATTACTGTTGTATATTTCCTCAATTTGGTAGTGTATATAGTCCTCCTTGTTCAACTCTTAGGGGCTTTTCATGCTAATGTATTTGGAGATTAAAAAAATGGTAGTCCTGGTGCCTGGATGGCAGTAAGAGCCATTGTTTTGGGATTAGGTCAATAGGTTCAAGGCCGTCCACCAACCCTACCAAGGTGTACTGAGGATCTAGTATTGTGCCTGCGCACAAAGTATCTTTGTTAGAACTGAATGGTCTAACTATGAATTGAATACTTATTTGGTTATGTTTAGATCCTAAAATCATTGATTAAAAAAAAAATTCTTACTAGATGGGTTATTTCGACTGTAGAATTGGTGAATCGGTTGTGCCTTGTGCACTTAAATCATAAGTTTTTGAGTATTTATTTTCTTTAAAAAAATGTTAGACAATGTCATTAAAAATAATGTCATGATTTGATTTTTTTTAAAATATAGTTCTTAATACTATAAATTTATAAATGTTATGTTTGATATTGAATTTGAATATGTAATTTATGATTTGATACAACATTAACTACAACTACACCTTTATTCCAAATTAATTGGAGTCGGTGGTAGATGAATTCAAATAAAATATACGAAAAGATTGAGAAAAAGATAAAAAATAAACAATAAACAATAAAAAAATTGAAATAAAAAAAAAATAGTAATATATATATATATATATATATATATATATATATATATATATATATATATATATACACATACATACATACGAGTAATAAAAGAAAGGAAAATGAAGAGGAAAAGAACTAAAAAGAGACTATCTGGGACATAAGAATAACAACGGGTCTAACTTTTCACATGTTTATAGCTCTTTTCCATTTTGTTTTAAGACACACCGTCTGTTAATTTATATCCTACTCCATTAAGTCTTGTTTTATTACCTTTCTCCAAGTAAGTTTCGGTCTATTTCTAACTTTTTTTGTGTTGAGCTCTTGGTAACAAATTTTTGTTCTTACGGGAGCATTCATGAAATAAAATGTATATTACTCTATTATTACGTATGTTAATTATTAAATATGTTATAATAATTAAAAATTATTTAATTACTGCTAGTTTGATCAGAGTTGAACTAATTAAAATATTTTTGCCAGTTCAATGAACAGTTCGAACTTAAAATTTAAGCCCTCTCCAATTCATTTTGTAGTCTGGTTTTAACAACATCGCCGTAAAATGCGTAAGCCAAGACTCGAATCCATAATCCCCAGGCTGACTAACGCAAGCAATAGGTGCATGACACTTTATTTAATCTAATGGCTGATGCAAGAATTCATTTAACTCAAAAGTTTAAATTTTTAGATGAAATTATATTAATGATTTTATATATTTTTAATATGTCTTTTCACATGATAGTTCATTGGGCTTTATTAGAGTGTATAGTAAAGCTTCAGCTTTACTTAGTTATTAGGTGTATCTTTATCTACTGTAGTATCAGTTCCATGTGATTACTTCCACATTGTGTTAAGTTTGTTATTCCAGCTGTCATGGTTGTTAGATCAGTTTGTTATTCCAGCTGTCATGGTTGTTAGATTAGTTAGTGAATTGTGACTCTATATATAGAGCACTCTCATGTACTCTGTAGTTAGTTTTTCACATAATCAACAAATGGCTTTTCTCTTTCCCTATTCTCTCTCTCTCTCGTTACAAATTCTGTTATGGTATCAGACCCTTCTTTCTGAAGGCCTGATCCATTTTTGCTTCCATCAATGTCTTCCGCAATACTTTCTTCACCAGTAAATCAAGATAACAATAGCGAGAATCGAAGCTCACGAAGCACAACAATGGAGAACAAAACTCCATCTCTTTTTCACTATCAAATCACTGTAAAGCTCAACGAAGACAACTATCTATTTTGGAATCAGATAGTTGAACCTATCCTAACGTCACACCAGCTTCACAAATTTCTGGTAAATCCAAAAATTCCTCTCAAATTCTTAACTGATGAAGATCGTGTGAGTGATGCTGTGAATCCAGAGTTTGAACAATGGCTCATGCAAGATCAGATGCTGCTAACGTGGTTGCTCTCCACTATTACTGAATATGTGGTAAATGAGATTCTTGGAGTTAAGCACTCATATGAGGCTTGGGATCAAATACATAAGATGTTCCATGGAAAGATGAAATCTAAGACTCGACAACTTAGATCAGAGCTTCGATTGATCAAGAAAGGTACAAAATCTATTTCTGAGTTCCTCTCACGAATCAAATTAATTTGTAATTCCTTGAAGGCGATTCGAACTCCAGTTTCTGAAGATGATCATATAGACTACATTCTCGAAGGTTTACCTTCAGAATATAACTCGTTTGTTCTCAATTTTCAAAGTCGTGAGAAAGCTTCTTTGCTTGCTGATCTAGCAGTGGATCTTATGGCTTTTGAACAACTTTTGCTAAAACAAAGTGAGAGTTTACTCACTGATCCTGTCTCTGTCAACTTAGCACAGATGCACAAAAGCACTGAACCAGATGAACTGTTCAATTCTGTTTCCTCAAATGATAAACAGAACTTGAATCAGTTACCTCCAGCGTCTGATTCTCATGTTCCTCCTCGCTCCAATGGTTCATATAGAGGACGTGGGAGATATGGAGGACGCTTCAACAGAGGCAGAGGACGTGGTGCTCGTACAAATGTCTACTGTCAACTTTGCTACAAGTTTGGTCATGATATTCACTCTTGTTGGTTTCGATTTGATGAAAGTTTCATTCCAACTTTGGCTCCTCCTGCTGGAAATTCTTCTCCTCACTTCTTTGAAGCTCAACAACAATTCTCCTATCAAAATCAACACCAACAACCACATGCTCATCACTATCAACCTCAACAAAATCAGTTTCCAAGGTCATATCAGTATGTTCGTCCAACAGGAGTATCATCTGCTCCTCAAGCAATGATCACAAGTCATCAACACTCTGGTTTACTTCCTACACCTAGCACTACACCAGCATTGGAATGGTATCCAGATTCAGGAGCTAGTCATCATGTTACAGCCAATCCTATGAATCTGTTACAGAGTCAACAATTGTCTGGTGCTGATCAAGTCTTTATTGGCAATGGTCAAGGTTTGCCCATTAGTTCTGTTGGTTTCTCAAATTTTAAATCACCAACTGATCCTAAAATCGAATTGTCTCTTAAGAATCTTCTTCATGTTCCCTTAATTATGAAGAACCTTATGAGTGTTAGTGCTTTTGCTCGTGACAACAATGTCTTTTTTTAATTTCACCCTACTAAATGCTTTGTCAAATCGCAGGAGTCACATAAAGTCCTATTAGAAGGCACACTTGGTCAGGATGGGCTCTACTGCTTCACAAACATTGTCTTTCCTTCCACCTTACCTCAGTCTTCTCCTCCAATTTCTGGTTGTAATGTTGTTCAAGCCTCAAATACAGTGACTGTTTCCGATTGTAATACTGTAAATTCCAATTCATGTACTCAAGCTTATGTCGTTTCTGATTCTGCCTATTCATTGTGGCATTGTCGTTTAGGACATCCACATGATGTAGCTCTTAAAAGTGTACTCAAAACTTGTAAGATACATTTCAATAATAAATCTGAACTTGATTTTTGTTTAGCATGTTGTAAAGGCAAGGCTCACAGACTTCCCTCATTCCCATCCACCACTGTGTATCACTCCCCTTTTGCATTAATTTACAGTGATCTATGGGGTCCTGCACCTTTTAAGTCTACCTCAGGAAACTCTTATTACATTTCCTTTGTTGATGCTCACACTAGATTCACATGGTTGTATCCCATTAAACAAAAATCTGATGCACTTGCTGTCTTCAAGCAATTTCATAGCATGATTGGCACTCAGTTTCAAACAACCATAAAATCTATTCAAACTGATTGGGGTGAGGAATTTCGATCATTTACCCAATTTTTAAGTCTTCATGGCATTCTTCATAGGATTGCTTGCCCTCACACTCACCATCAAAATGGTGTTGTTGAGAGAAAACATAGGCACATAGTTGAGACTGGACTCACTCTTCTGTCACATGCTTCTATACCAATGAAGTTTTGGGATCTAGCCTTTAATGCAGCTGTCTTCCTCATCAACCGAATGCCAACAACTTCCTTAAATTTTGAGGTCCCTTATACCAAACTATATAAACTCAGTCCTGATTACACTATTCTCAAGGTTTTTGGTTGCTCTTGTTTTCCTTTCCTTCGTCCTTATAACAAACACAAATTAGAATACAGATCTCAAGAGTGTGTCTTTCTTGGATACTCCTCTAGTCACAAAGGTTATTTTTGCCTCAATAAAGATGGCAGAATTTTTATATCCAAGGATTTCATATTCAATGAATTTATGTTTCCTTTTGCAACTTCCTGGACCTCCACTCTGAATCCTCCTTCAATTTCTCCTCCTCAATCTCCTTCTGTTCCTCTTGTTGTTCATCATCAGCAGACTTCTAGTAGTCTTGTTCCTCATCTCCCTTCTGACAACTCCTTGGCTAGCAGTAGTGCCTATCATTCCCCTCTTGTGCAATCTAGTCCTGTCTCTCATGCCACAAATACACCACCAACCAACCTTGTCCAGTTATCTGATACTCAGTCCCTTTCCTCTACATTTCACAGTAGTTCTTCTTCTTCATCTCCTCCTACTTCTGTTTCTGAGTATATGCCTTCTTCTTCTGTGAACCTGTCATCTCCTCATTCAATTCAAACCCGGTCTAAAACCTTGGCTAGATCATTGGCTCTTCTTACTCATGTTGAACCATTTTCTGTTAAACAGGCTATGGCTAGTCCACCTTGGCTTAAGGCTATGCAATGTGAATATGATGCTTTGTTATCTAACCATACTTGGACTCTTGTTGATTGTCCTCCTAATAGGAAGGCTATTGGTTGCAAATGGGTTTTTCGAGTTAAAGAAAATCTGGATGGTTCCATAAATAAATACAAAGCAAGGTTGGTTGCCAAGGGTTTTCAGCAACAAGCTGGTTTTGATTTTAATGAGACATTCAGTTCAGTGGTAAGACCCATTACAGTTCGGATTATGCTCACTTTGGCCTTGACAAATAACTGGATCATTAGGCAATTGGATATCAATAATGCCTTTCTTAATGGTGACTTGAAAGAAGAGGTCTTCATGGTCCAACCTCCTGGATTTGAGCATGCTAACAGAAGCTTGGTTTGTAAGTTGCACAAGGCACTATATGGACTCAAGCAAGCCCCTAGAGCCTGGTTTGACAAGCTCAAGACTGCTTTGCTTCTATTTGGATTTAAATCCAGTTGCTGTGATCCTTCCTTGTTCATTCTCAAGCTTGCTGCTGCTTCTGTTTACATTCTTGTCTATGTTGATGATATCATAATTACTGGTTCAGATTCTCTTCTCATCCAACGCATCATCTCTAATCTCAACTCTCAGTTTGCCTTGAAGGATTTGGGTCCCTTGGATTATTTTCTGGGTGTTGAAGTGAAACGACATGCCTCTGGTGGTTTGAGCTTATGTCAAGCTAAGTACATTCGCGACTTGTTAACTAGAGCAGCTATGCATGAAGCCAAACTCATCTCCTCTCCTATGACAACTAGCTGCAAGCTAACTAAACATGGCACATCCTATTTTCCTGATCCTTTTCATTATCGATCCATTGTTGGTGCTTTGCAATATGCAACCATCACTAGACCTGAAATCAGTTATGCAGTTAACAAGGTGTGCCAATTCATGGCTCAACCTCTTCATGAACATTGGTTGGCAGTTAAACGAATTCTTCGATATCTCAAGGGTTCCATTTCTTTTGGTCTCTTTCTCAGACTAGCAGCTCCTTCCAGCCCTCTCACCATCACTGCCATTTGTGATGCAGATTGGGCAGGGGATCCTGATGACAGAAAATCTACTTCTGGTGCTTGTGTTTACTTTGGTCCTAATCTGGTTTCATGGTGGTCTAAGAAGCAGACCTTGGTTGCTCGATCAAGCACTGATGATGAGTATAGAAGTCTGGCTGCTACATGTTCTGAAATCTTATGGATTCAATCTCTACTTCATGAACTTCGGGTTCCCATTTCCACTCCTCGAATTTATTGTGACAATTTGAGTACAGTTGCTCTCTCTCACAATCCAGTGCTGCATGCTCGCACCAAACACATGGAATTAGACATTTTCTTTGTTCGAGAACGTGTGATTCGCAAGGAGCTTATTGTATCACACATCCCAGCCTCTGATCAACTTGCTGACACTCTTACCAAACCTTTGTCTCCTGATCGATTTGCTGCCTTGCGCACCAAACTCAGAGTTTTGGATCTCCAACACTGCTGAGTTTTGCGGGAGGGTATTAGAGTGTATAGTAAAGCTTCAGCTTTACTTAGTTATTAGGTGTATCTTTATCTACTGTAGTATCAGTTCCATGTGATTACTCCCACATTGTGTTAAGTTTGTTATTCCAGCTGTCATGGTTGTTAGATCAGTTTGTTATTCCAGCTGTCATGGTTGTTAGATTAGTTAGTGAATTATGACTCTATATATAGAGCACTCTCATGTACTGTGTAGTTAGTTTTTCACATAATCAACAAATGGCTTTTCTCTTTCCCTATTCTCTCTCTCTCGTTACAAATTCTGTTAGGCTTGAACGGTAAATGATACATAAGATCTAGTTTACCTGCGTTAAGAAAGTGAACAATAATTAATGATTTTTATTAAGAGAATGGGCTGGTAAGACACTTAATCATAGAGGTTCTGACATCATGTAAAGAATCAATTTAACCCGAAAGACATTTAACCCAAATGCTTAAGTTGTTGGAAGAAGTTATATTAATGATTTTATATTTTTTTTACACGTCCCTTCACATGAGAGTCCAGTGGACTTAAAAGATAGATGATACATCAAGGTCAACTTACCAGTGCTAAGAAATTTCATAATATTTATTTATTTATTAACTAGATGAGGGCGGTGAAAATCAAATTCGTGACCATTTGGTCATGAAAGCTCTGATACCATGTAAAGAATCAATTAATCCAAAAGCTTAAGACATTGAATAAAGCTATATTAATTGTTTTATATATTTTTAACACGTCTCCTCACACGAGGACCCATTGGACTTGAAGAATAGATAATGCATAAGGCTCAATTTATTTGTGCTAAGAAAATCCATAATAATTAATTATTTTTATTAAGAAAATGAGAAAGATAAGGATTAAACTCGTAACCACTTAGTTAAAAAAAATCAATTCAATCAAAAAAAACTTAAGCTATTATGTAAAGCTACGTTAATGGTTTTACCTTTTTTCTAACACAACTGAAATGAGGTTAATGACACTAGTTAGTTGTAACATTCTTGATTTTATTCTACATGGTGCTTTATAAAAGCGCGGTTGTTTCAATAGTGAATCTCACTTTCATAGGTACTCTTATTTAGCTAGTCTAACAATCATACGTCATATTCAAACGAGAAGCAAAACTCTACAAAGGTTATGACCTATATACTATGCTACTCGCCTAAATAGACAAGAAAAAGAAATCATTATTTGTTCATTCCACTGAATCGTGTAGATAAGATCCAAAGCTGAATTCTTTCTTCGTAAGGAAAGAGAGGATTAAGAAAGATATGAGTCTTGAACATTTTTCTGTGACAAGATATTGGAATCCTCTGGCTGATTTCCAAAGCTACTTGTAGTGAAAAAGATAGAATCCAAGCTTGGTTGGAAAGGTAATGACTAGAAGAAGCATGTGACTTTCTTTGGGATGGATTAAATATTAATATGATTAGCTGGAAAAGAAAAATGTACAGGATAGACACTTGAAGTTTGAGGAACCAAAGGGGTTTCAAAAGGATGGGTGACAACTTAATATAACAAATTAATAGATCGCTCGTAAAAATAAATTAAGAAGACAGTCGCACAGATTTTTCACAGTAAATTGAAACGAAATGGATACTGTTCTCATTTTGGAATTTTAGGAAAACATAATTCTCCGAGCCATATAGGAGGTCACAGACCAAAATATGCATAATGGAACCAATACTTGTAAAGACGGGGAATGAAGAGTTCAAATATCCAAAGCTCATATTCTAAGAAGTGAACTACAAAAAACAATCCAACTTTTATACCCACGAAGTAAATTGAGCATAATCTGTACCGCATTCTGTAGTTATGACATCATGACCCCTCTTCTTCTGAAAGTTAAAAAAATAAAGTAAATGAGAAAACGAAAACATCACTGACCGCCTTACGTACAGAAAGATAACAATCGAAAGACAAATAAGTTATCATGTTAATAAAAAGAGCCCTTTTAAGACAAAAATTTTAGTTTAAAAATATCAGAGAAACTATCTGCACAAAGGGGGGAAGCGTAAATTTAGACCAGCTATAAAGGGATGGATGCTTAATACGCACTACTCGATCGGAATAAAAAACTTTCGCTACATACTCCAATTCTGAATTCATTAAACTTCCCTAGCTGATTCAAAATGAAATTTCTAAATAACACGGACAAACAAGATAAAACTTCATCGAACGGCCCAATACAATTTCGGCGTAATTTGCCTTTAGACACTAAAATCCAAGCGTATAAAATAGCAGCCTTTATGCATCTGAAATAGGAAGAACAGAAGTACAGGTGGTCTAAGTTTTTAAAGTTCCTTTCGGCCTTTGGGACTCAATTTGTCCCTCCAATCAAGACACTGTCTCAGGAAGCAGATTGGTACATAAAAGATTGCTTCAATCTTCAGAACACATATCACACATCATCATTGCAATCTGATTAAACAAAAGAGATCAGTATACACCTAAATTATCAATTGACCCTACAATATATGGTGCAAAAAAAAAAAAATACCCGCATCAATTATGATTTTACTGATAGAATTTTACATAACACAGATGTGTATAAAATATAATGTTTCAGATAATTAAACATAGAAGATAAAGGCAATAAACTGAATTCTAGACAAACTCTTACAAGAATGGTTGAGATATTTCTCAATCTTTTTATCCCATAGAGATTCAACATAATTTTATATAAACTCAGAACCCACAAGAAAAGTGTCGTTTTTTTATTCCTGAAAATTGTTCTCAAGATGCATAAACAATGAAAAATGAGATTCATAAATAAGAGACAGATAATTATTTTATAAAACACAAAGTAAACTAAGAAAAATCCAGCTTAATGAGATTTACCACGCCAACTACATAATAGAATCCAAGAGCAGACAAATTTGCTCTAAATCATGCTAAATAATTGGCCATAGATATATAGCAATTCTTCCTAATAAAAATAATTTTTTTTGTTTAAAGCCCAACATCATAAGAGGTCCATGTCATCCCAATCCAACCTTGCTTCTCGATCTTCAAATAGTCTTCTCTTGGCCTACAAACAAAAGGAGTATGTATGGCTTCACTAAAAGATTTAGTTGCACGAGTGGCGAAAGCAGAAGATTCAGGGAATAACTTAATCCATCAATCTTAGGTACATGATTAATAGTTATACTTATATATAGATACGGTCAAGCATCAGGTAGATGAACCACCTTTTTCCTATGAATACGGAGATTTATATCACATATATATTTCGAATGCATCACGTATTAAATCTCACAGGCCTATATTAAGTTTAACCCAAGCATTGAAAAGAAACACTAACTTACCCGAAAGAACACAAGGAATCCTACAGATGTTTAGCTACCTAATTCAAAAGTGAAATCCAATTGTCAGGCAATTAAAATGATCCAGAGTGGGGGTCACATAACATAATACTCTTTCGTAGTCCTAATCTTTTTTCTCAACACAAGCTGTAAGATATATTCTAAATCCCCTTCTCTTCTTACCACTCTCAGTAAAACCAAGTCCCAACCAGCAAACAGGGGAAAACAATATTACTTTTTGAAAAATAAGATTAGGTTTCAATTTATATAACCAAACCAAACTAAAGCTAAAAATGCAGAGAAATCTTTCAAAAATAATGCCACCTAACCCAAACCATTCAAAATGCAAATATACAAATTTAATCTTTTAATAACTAATGATACCTTCAGGAAGCCAACCGTAGCTGCGACGAGAAACGGAGAGCATTGAAGTCATCAACGCAGAAGCAGTTGCCGTATGATACGGCATCATTGATTCCACACAGAAGCTCAATTCAACAGGACACCTTCTCACACAAACAATTCAATCGAAGAAACACTGAATTCAGCATTGACAAACAAACAAACAAACAAAAAAAACCTACAAGTGATTCAAGAAAACAAAATGCTTAAAACGAAGTAGCATTTTCTTTTTATTTCAGAAAAGTTTCGTGATTTACCTGAGCGTGGATTGGGAGAGTGGCTTGTTGGATCCGAGGCGGAACGTAGAACGAGTCGGTTTAGCTTCCGAGCAGAGACGGAACGCGGCGCGGCCAACGGAGGATGATCGGAATATCGACCTCGCGGCGGCGCCGGCGGCGGATGCCATTTCGTTATCGGAAATTTTTAGGGTTTGCGTAGGTTCTACACTCGCCACTGGTTTAGGGTTCTACATCACTAAAACCCTTCGTCAGTTTTCGGCTTATGGGCCAGAAAGTAATATAATGGGCTTTGAAGAATTTGGGCTTTGTCATGTCTTTTTGTTTGGGCCGGACCTAAAACCTCGGGTCGAACCGATCCGCGTGAGTGTTCGTCTTGTTGGGTTTCTTACAGTGCCCTAACAATAACAGAGTCTCTGAAATCGGAGCCAGTTCTTCGTTTTCATGAATTTCTCACTCACAACAGTGTCGAAGCTGAGTTGCAGATTCACACATGGCGTCGTTATTCAAGGTACTCTACACTGAGCATTACGTAATCTAATTCAAGAAGTATGTTTTTTATTTCATTTGCTGATTTTTATTTTTATTTTTATTTTTTTGGTGTTGTAGGATCCATCGAAGCTTTCAGCGTATAGAGATAGAAGATTCCCTGGAACGCAAGAGGATTTTGAGCAGGCGCTTCTGAATTCAACAACTGTTTACATAGGGAACATGTCGTTTTACACAACGGAGGAGCAAGTTTACGAACTGTTTTCCCGAGCTGGAGAAATCAAGAAGATCATCATGGGCTTGGATAAGAACACTAAAACGCCATGCGGCTTTTGTTTCGTTTTGTAAGATGAAATTGCAATTAAATCATTGAAATGTATTCTATAGGATAAAATGCTTTTCTTCGCAAACCTAATTATATTGTTATTATTATCATTATTATTATTATTATTTCTATTTATCAGTATGCATGTATAATCTAGTGGTTGATTTCTAGGAACCGTTTATTGTATCGAGTAGTATAATTGTAGGTACCTGAATTAAATTTTGCATCCAGTTGCTTGAATAGTGATGAGTATGCACTGTTAACTGCAGTGATTCATATTAGTGATTGTGAGAATTATTGAGTATTGAATGGTGATTCTATGTATGTATTTCTTGCTAGATATTACTCACGGGAAGATACTGAGGATGCTTGCAAATACATAAGTGGGACGATACTTGATGATCGCCCTATTCGTGTTGATTTTGATTGGGGATTCCAGGATGGCAGACAATGGGGTCGCGGTCGTAGTGGTGGTCAGGTGAACAAACAACTCTTGTGCCTATGTTTTTACTATGGCTATGGCTATTTTTGTTCTTGGATATAATACTGACTTCTTCTGTTAATTCATTCAGGTGCGTGACGAATATCGCACGGATTATGATCCTGATATCCTTTTAACTGTTTAACATTAATTTTTTTGCGATTTGTGTCCTTGTCCTTGTATGAATTATAGGCTTGATTTTCTACTCTACATAACAATGAAAATAATATTATTGCGGTAGAGTAAGCTGCATAAATGTGGCAATTCTTAAAAGTTAAGAATAATATAACTAATATGGTTCATTAATGATTAATCCGTGCAATATACATATATAATCTAGTTTTGCATCGGCGAGCAATTATAATTTTCTTTAATTATGCTCCCGGGACTATGCTTTTGATTAGGCATATCCCCACATATTCGAAATAAGTAAACTATTACTTCTGCTGCAATTTTAATATATTTTAATTAATATTGAGTTATAAATACTCATACCTTCAGTGATGCACTTGTTTTTATATGCCTTCTTTTATCTTGTTTATTGACTTGATCTGCGACAAGTTATTATACTAGTCTCCTTTTAGTTTCCTTAATTCCACACACGTAGAGGTGGTTATGGGAAGCTGGTTCAGAAAGAGTTAGAAGTACAAAGGCAGCTTGTAGATTATGGTGCTGGGTCTTTGGGCTCTTTTCCGCCAGTTATTCCAACTTCCTGTAAGAGACTCCAAACTGTATTCTGCGCAGATCTTTAACTGCTAGGAGTAACTCTGGCTCAACATTTCCCTTGTTTTGAATTCACTGAAAATTCCATTCATGTATTCTTTTTATTATTATTTTTTGGTTTTCAGATGTCAAATTTATGCGGTGACTTATCCTCCTGCTTGATTTTTAAGATATGATAAGAAATACTGACAGGAAAGGGCATCTAATTATGGACTTAGGTCACTAACTCATTAAGAAGTAACACTGACTGCTTGACACCTATGTTGACATTGCCAGTTGGGCCTAAAATTGTAGCTATCTGTGTAAATATGCAACACTTGAGGTAGCCCCCTACTAGGTGTATTTATTTGATTAGCCTGTCAACTCCTGCATCCTATATATTGTGCAGTCTGAAAAAATGGCACAAAGGGATGCCTTAAATAGCTAATTTCGCCTACATTGTATTTGTCTTCCTAATGATTGAAGTTCACAATTATCTAAGTTAAATTGTTGGTCTGATAAATTTAGTTTTGTAAATAAGTTTTAGTATAATGCAAACGTCAATGTGGATAACTAAGTTGGATCTGGAAATAACTGTCCCTCTTAAGGAAGCAACATATTCCAATGATTTTGAAAGTTTCAGTGCTTATTTATCTTAATATTCTGAATCTTATGGTAGTGGTCTTTTGCATTTTGCTGTTCAAAATGCGATTGAATATTTGTTTTAGTTTATTAGACACTTTATATGCTTTAAATCTTAGAATTGTATTCCAGGCCAGAGTACGTACATGTGTTAGTCTCATAGTGAACTAGTGATACGAACCTTGGGAGAGCCTCATCCCAAAAGCTAGCCCATGAGGTAGGAGAACCCAAAGTCCATATGAATCCCACATTAGTCACCCATATAATCAATGTGGGACTCAAGTCCCATACCTTGCAATTAGGTCGTAACAACCAGCCTCCCATTGTTTTGTTGGTTGCCTTTTTTTGGTTATTTAACTTTTTTTTACATTCTCAAATTCGTGATAATACTTTATCATTTGCCGTGAGTTTGTATTCCTTGCTAATTAAACTGATAGCAATTTTACTCTTCCAGATGGTAGACATGGTGGAAGCCATGGTCATGGTGGTTCCCATCGGCATGGTAGAGGTAGTTTCATCTCTAGACAATGCCTTTTGTCCCGCAATTTTAATTTTTCAGAAACACTTAGAGGAATTTACCATTGATATAAATTTAATTTGTCTATTTGACATGATAGATTACTATAGGAAAAGACACAGAGATGATGACCGCCACACACACGAGTCCTCAAAAAGAACATCAGATCATGAAACTCGAAGAAACTCTGACCATGAATCTAGACCGGTAAACTCTACAAATCTTAATGATGTTTCAGGCTAATTGATCAATTATTTTATAGCAATTCCAATTGCCGTACCTATTGTGCCACATAGGCAATGGGACTTATTTCTTCAATTGAAGGCATGATGCTTGTATTTGTTTTCCTCATACTTATGTCTGCAGTTACCATTATTGCTAGTATCAGTCGGTATGCTAGTTTCAAAAGTATCGTGTTTCCTCGTAGTTTTTGCCATTTGATTTGACTGGATTAATTACTTGATCCGATGTGCCAGGAAAAAAATCCACGGTTTCGTGAGAGCGGGGATTCTGATGATGAGGAGGAAGATGATAGAAAAAGACGGGCTTAAGCAGAATTTCATAATTGATCAAGTTGTTTTTTGCATTGAAAATTCTGTGCTCACATGATTAAAAGTGTAAGATAGTGTTGTATATCATTGCAAATTGCAAATATCTTACTGTTAGGTTAACCTTGTTTGAAATTCTAGGCTGGATCAGCTGCATATGGCTGTGCTATGTTTGAAATTCTGTCTTGTGCTTCTGTTTTTGGCCATGATCAGATTCTAGTTATCTTACTCGCATCTTATGCGCAATGGTTCGGCTTATTGGGTAAAATATGTGGTCTTGAGCCTTTTTGCTTCAATCTGTCAGCATGTACGTGTGCATGAACAATTATTTTCTTGCATAATTTGCAAGCCATCACAACGTTGAAATCATTTTACATGCACACTTATTCAAAGTTCAGATTGTCGAGATAAATTATTGGCTTTAACATAACCACCACCAGCCCCCTATCCCCACCAAAAAGAAAAGAAATTAGGAGGAGGAAAAAAAAATCTGTTAGAAGAAACATCCGAAAATTTCGTGTAAGCCAGACAAGACATACAACCAGAAGTGAAATGTACCTTCCTTTTGTCTTCAACGAGTGCGGCAAAGGTAACCCACGTCGTTCTAATGTAGTCAAATATCTGATTCTCATTAGAGGAGACTTAACATGTAAGAAGGGAAGTTGTTGCTGGCTAAGCGAGACAATGAAAAAGCAATTATTTGTGTGCATGGTAGGAAATAGGAGTGAACACAGCGTTCATGAGTAGACTACATACATGGTAAGTGACACTTCTTCAATGGTTAGTAAGAGCCCCAAACTAAAGAATATGTATCAATTGTGTAACTCCTAAATTTATTGTGGAAGGAGATAGAAATTATTAATTAAAACGATTTCAGGTCACTTTTAATTAATGGTATTCTCAAGAGTTCAGATGTGTTTTATTTTGTGATAGTCACAAAATTGAATTAAAAAATATCAATTTGTTCTGCAAAGGCTTTAAAGGAAAAGGAAAAACAATACTCAATTAAAAAATAAACCAAAATTTCTTACATTGGGACTGAACTGAACCAAGAAGTAACATCACAAAACTATAACCTATTGATTACACGAATCTGGCAGGAGGCCACACTTCACATGCATGCAATTCAGCTAACGAAGCATAGAAGTGTTGCCATGGTACATCCATTTGCCTAAGAAATGAGCAAAAGACGAAGGCAAATCCAGAAGTAAAACGTCCCACCACAGGCATGTTGACATCACTACAAAAACTCTTGCCAGCTCATAAATATTTGTTGGATTTTTTAGCACCTGCCGGTTCATAAAAACCTTACTCAACTTCTTTGATAATTCTTCTTGTCCTTAATGGCTGTGTTTTAATACTCCCTGGGGCACTGTGAGCTTTCCTCTTCTCATCCTTTCTTCTCCTAGCATCCGCCATAACGCGCATCAAAGCAGTAGCTTTGAATATTGGTCTTGGCAAATGCCTATGCCTGTTGAGCAAAACCCAAAAAACAAATAATAAGCACAACATCGCAAGTTTTGTTTTGCTAAACATATAATTTATGACATAAATGTTTTCCACGTGTGGTTCCCAAGAATAATGGCTTCACCAAATCTTACCTTGCAATACGATTAACTTCAGGGAGGTGCTTGTAGCGTTTCTTTACGGCCTCGTGATACTCGTGCTTCTTCCGCTCCCTTGGGAGAATCTATAGCATGATCACAATGAAGTAATCCTCAGGGAATAAAGGGTCTTACTGACTAAAAATAATTAGGATAACCAAAGGCAACAAATTGGAAAATTACCAATTATGACAATTTAACATTCTTAATCCAGTATGATCAACAAATAAAAAAAGACAATTTAAATTAAAAATTGGTTTAAAAAAAGGATGCATCAACAATGGCAATCAATTAAACTTAAATAATAAGTATTTGGATCCTCTCATTTCAGCTTGTCATTTTGATCCTTGAGCAGGAATGTGGTACCTTGAGCAGAAAATGTAGAGCCCTCTTAACTAGATGGTTTCCATCTCTCTACTAAAGTGACAACCATTTACGAGCTAAAATGAGTAGATCCAAATAAAAATGAAAAAATACAGACATAATTGAGATTCATCTGTCAATGAGATAAAATATTGCCCACATTAAGCTGTGGGTGAGGCTTGACTCAAATCTAAGCAATGCAAGAGGAGATGAGGAAGATATCTTACTACTCCAAGTTGCTCTGATGCTTTGGCCTTCCAAAGTCTGAGGTTAGTGTCATCACTTCCTGAAATCACATAACTTCCATCCCCGCTAAACTTGACACAGAATACCCTGCATAACAGAGATAAAGATCAGCATACCATAAAGCATCATAGAAATCTTTCAGTGGACTCTCTGCATTACACATCCGGGATTTAAATTGTTTAAAAAGTCATGCAAGTAATCAAACAACAGAATGCTCAGTGCACGAAATATAAATTGAGTGAACCTTTGCATTCTCTTGGTATGATAAATCTCCTTGCTGTGACCACCATTATACTGAAAAATTCTCACCTAAAAACGAGGTATCATTAATAGATATGATTCTAATTCAGTAATAATTAGAGTTAAAAGATTAAAGCCAAATTCAAGTGAACTAACTGATCTATCATAAGATCCAGTGACAAATTCTCGACCAGTTGGTGAGTAGTCAATATCCATCCTGTAGAATGAAATATGAAAATGTAAGTATAAAAAATTCTAGAATTACCAAAAACAGTAAATATTTAAGGAAAATTCATCTTACACTGCAGAAACATGATCTTTGTGAACGCATTTGGCTTCATCCAACTTCCTAGCATCATAACTATAGCAGTTACCATCTTCATTTGCCTGCATGGCAATGAAATATGTAAATAAGAATACAAATATAAAAATATTGATTCCAAGATACAACTACAAAAAGACATCTCAACAATATCTCACATGTTAGCCATAGCCAAAACCCTAAACAATAATACTTTCAGAACAACTAGTTACATCTGAAAAACTTACAGTTGTGAAGTTTATGGGTTCCATTGGATTCCAACATATAGAATTGGTTTTGGTCTGTCACAATGGAGTAAAAGTCAGTGTCATGAATATATTTGGAATGAGACCAAAAGATAGGGAAAAATATTCTTGACTGAATTGTAGTAATGTAGTTGACAAATGTGCCATTGACATAACAGTGTGTGCAATTAAAAGTAAAGAAAATAGTAGGGACCTCAGCTAATAGTCTGAAAATAAAATTGATAACTAGAAATATCAAAATCAAAATCTGCAGCCATATATTGAAATTTATATTAATGATAAGAAATAATTACCATCATTATCATTTTCCTCACAGGGGAAGTCATACGTAAATCATACAGAATTATGCTCCGGTCACTAAAATAAGAAGACAGGTTAAACAAACAGTTAACTTGCAAATGAGAGAGAAATGTACAACAAGCCAACCAATATTCTTCCTAATTTGCTAAGTGCGCATGATTTAAACATATAAATGAGCACAACTTCAAGAAAACGCATACCAAAAGAAACATAAACTAGTTCCCTTATTATATATTCATTTCAATAAATGAGATGACTTGCATTTCTCTCCAGATTCAGCTGAACAAAAACCAAGAACCACTAGATTGAGAGCAATATCTATCTACCACCCAATAACAAAAAAATAAGTAATAAAGCATTTTCTCACACCCAGGCACCTATTTAAATTACAATTTCAATCTAGTTGATTTGGAAACGAAACATTCAAATGTGGTACTATAATAATCAGGAATATCAACTCAATGAAACACTAAGACTAATCAAAAATGAAAAAAAACCACATGCAATGAGATCAGCAAGCACTAAACAAGCAACAAAGAAAAAGAAAAAAAGAAAAAAAAGATCAGGATATTTAAGGGGAAAACTGAATTTGTATCATTGATATCAACAACGCAGTGTTTGACTTACAAGCAATATAACATACCTTGCTGAGGTTGCCAAGAGATTTGGCTCACCAGGATTAAACCGAACAGAAATTACTGTGTCAGTTCCCCATTCAAAACTGTTTATTGGCTGAGACCTGCAGAAGGGAAGTAACACCAACATGAAATAAACACCCAATTTGAAAAAGCAGTCTAGGATTCTAGTAAAATAAGCAAACTAATCAGAGATTGATATCAAAACCTGTTTTGATTCCATATATCCACTTGAGCACCAGCAGTGGCAAAAAGTTCACCATCCCACTGGTGATCAACAGCCCTGTAAATTAAAGAAAGTAAGCCAATGTTATGTAACATAAAAATATAGTAACATAACAATTTTCAAAATCTTCCTGGATAATTCACTCCAAAACTTACCAAAATGCATTCCTCGAAACATAAACACTTGCTGGCTGAAAAAAAATAAAAATAAAAATAAAAAAAGGTTTATAAAATTGTGAGTTAGAATACCAGCAGAAAAATTAAAAAGAAAAAAAGAAAAATCATTAGCACAATCATCCACCTCGACAGTTTTTGTAGTTGAGCCACCTGACTCCATAAGAGAACTATCAGGAACATTCCAAAGTCTGATACTGAACACAAAAATACCAGTTTACATCAGAAGAATTAGTTATTGAAGGATAAACATGAGAACTTGATATAATAGAACAAAAATTGGAAAATATTGATCCTTACGTGCAATCAGTTCCACATGACACAAGAATGCGTCCATCTGTAGATACTGTCAGGCCTCGCACAGCACCTTGGTGACCAGGAAACTGACAAACTGTCCGTCTTTTAAAAAAAATAGAATGAGCAACAATGCTAGGTACATATAGTACAGTCCAAAAATTGTAATCATGAACAACCTCCCATCCTTGCCAATTGTTTAATTAAATAAGTTGATGCATACCATTCACCTATATTTTTCTTTTCCAAATACACAATTTCCATGGATTATTATTATATAGTAACTAAAAGATACTTTTATGACCACTCTTCAGAAAGCTAATATATCCTTAACCCACAAAATAATAAGAAAATATCAGGTCATATTTGACACAGCAAACTAAGATTCAATCATAACTAAGAAGAGAAAAATATTTGACTTATAATCTATGATAGTCCACAAATGCAAACAAAAAAGGAAAGAAATTAGAGGCTGCTCCAGTAACCCATTGTTCAATAATGCAAACACATGTATGTTTACAAAACATATAAATGTTCTTCATTTCAAAGAGAATATTAAACATCATGTGCTTCTGCTTGATTCCAAGTTCCTGATAGAAAAAGAAAAATTAAAAAAAACAAAATTTATTACCTGGAAGCTAAGTCCCAGAGACGAATATCTGTAAACACAACAAAGAAATGTTAAATTTTTCAATATAAAAGAAATTCAGGTCATCCGGCATAGTATGAAGATAATTGTGTATAAAGGATTGAGCATATTGTGAGGAAAATGAACGATAGAAGTGGTGTACAGGTGAGAAAACAACAAAGAGTGAAAGAAAATAAGAAAAAAGTGAAAAGGAGAAACAGAGAATCTGTATTCAGAACTATATTATTATGAAAATCTATTTAAACTGATCTAGGTCTATTAAATTTACAGTAACTGCACATAACTGAATCTGAATCGGCATTATAACAGAATCTGACTAAGCTAACAAACCGTGCTTAACTGTAATGATTCTTACAGCTATAACAACTAACAGAAACAATAAAAGATACAAAGCACGTGCATCTAAGAGTGAATACTCTAACATTCCCCCATGAAACTTAGGGTGTGGTTTTCAAAGAAAATTGATCAAACACCCGAAGTTTGTCTCTTAATTCACAGAATCAAGGATAATGCCTTGGCGAGGAAATCTGCCCACTGATCCTGAGGGGGAATGTAAAGATTCTTGGCTAGGACGTTTCCCTAACAAAAAAAAAGGTTCAGCTCCATGTGTTTGGTCAGTAAGTGAAGCAATGGATTCTAAGAGAGTGCAACAGTGCTAAGGTTGCCAAATAGATGACAGTTGTGAGTGTAGGAACTTGCAACTCCTTGAGCAAGGACTGATCAGCACTAGTTCAGCAGTGGTGTTTGCCAAACTTCGGTATGGTACCTTTATTCCATTACACTCGCCATTAGATATCCAAACATAGCATAAAGCTCATTATCCAATTCACCCATATTTTGGAAACCCAAAACATGGCAAAACAAATTTCCACCTCTTCTCTTCCAACCCTTCCCATCCCCAAGCCAAGAGCACAATACTATAATTAAGTCGGTACTTCCTACATTTATACATAAAATTTCAAGAGCATGACAAAATAAGGAAAATTGAAATACCCCCATCCATTGAACCGGAGAATATCCCTTTCAACTGACTAGGGTTCTTCGCCATACACGATACAGCATCTATATGCCCATCCATTGCTCCTATAAACGGTCTTGCAAAAATCTAAATTCTCAAAAAAAAAAAAAAAAAAAAAAAATCAGTAACAAATAAAGTACACATCGAATAAAAGCATATTCAGAATTCACCATCGAAAAAAAAACGGGGGAAGAGAAAAATCCGACCTTGTCCAACTTCACAGCATTAAGAGCGCGTACATACTCCACCGCTTTCTCTTGAGGACGAAGGCCAGGGTCGTAATTACGGAATACCCTCTTTTCCAAATTGAAAGTACAACGTTAGAAAATTTTCATTTGAGTTCACAAGAATGAAGAAAGTCAATGATAAAGAGTCGTGTGCATTGAATCACCTGAAGGTCTTGGCTTCGTTCTCGAGTGAACTCATCCACAGAGCGTGATATCACTTTGACCTTCATTGTCAGTAGAAGAAGTGTTTGCAAACACTTTCTGTTTCGAATCTTCAGACTCGAAATTCAGAAGCTGTAAATAGCATAGAGAGCACAAAAACCCTAACGTGATTGATGAAGCCCGAAGGATTTAATAACTTTAGCAATTACTAAATAAATAAATAAATAACTTTAGCAATTATTTAGGGTTAAGTATTAGTAATTTTTATAAGAAAAATGTTTTTCTCAAAGCTTGTCTCATTTTTTTTTTCTTATGTTACACATCCGTTGAAATTTAAATCAATATTTCTTTTTTTTTTCTTCTTCTTTTTTTAGTTGTGAGATCCACCTAATTATGTCTTTATATAAGAAAATACTATCTCATTTAACGTGGGAAAAAATAGCATTTTATGTAAATGTATTGCGTTATTTTTATAACAGATGACAAATATGATTAAAAAACGAAAAATATCATGACAACTTCCATGTCATAATTTCAGCAACATATTATATCAAAGTTTCCACCTACAACGGTAGTAAGTGGCGGTGGCGGCGACGGCGGAAGGTAGTGGTGTCGCTGCTGTGTGCTTATGTTTGGGGTATGGAAGGAAGTGGGTGGACAAGTTAAAAAAATCCAACCTCAAACCCAATATGTAACTTTCGACTCATCCGGCCCAAACCCAACTTGACATGTTACACCTTAAAAATATTATTAGCATCAGTTATGAGCTGATGATTTAATATTTGCAATCCAACCAATGGTGGAATCAAGAAATTTTTGGTGGGGCCAAGTTATACGTTCACTTTAAAAACTAGTAATTGAAAGTAAAAAATTATATAGTTAAAACTTAATATAAAATCATATTATAAATATAAATACTCAGTATAATATAATATATAAATACTCACTAATAAGAATATATATTATCTCATTTAATATAGGGTTTGTTTTTTCTGCAGTTACTGCAGATAACTTATCTGCAGTAAGCACAATACGACGTCGTTTTGAGGTGAAAATCATGGTATTTTTGTAAGTTCAATTTGTTTCAGGGTTATAATAGTCTTTATATTTATAATTTTCTAAGATTTCAATACCAAAATGACGTCGTTTTGGAAATAAATGCAGATAACTTATCTGCATTAACTGCAGAAACATTTTTCCCTTTAATATATTATATTTTGATAAGCCAATTGTAACGTCCTATCTGCGGCCGGTTAATTAGCATTTAAACATAATAAGTGCCGAAGCTAACTGGTTAACATTTTCCTTTTCCTTATATCTTTAATTTTTATCGCTTCTTTGGTCAAAAATAAAGCGTACAACATTTTGTTTGTATTTCGGACCACTGGGAATAATTTTCACCATAATAATTTCAACTTGATTGACAGTTTAATATAATCCAAACATAAATTATATTACCCCATCATCCATGGCATATGCTATCCCATACATAATAGGTCTGAAAATAATGTTCATGAAGCTACTTACATGATTGCATCAACCAATCAAAAGAGATGTAATTAAATAAGTAACTAGACATATGTAGACATAACTAACAAAATATATAAACTATCAACATAGCATAGACATCTCCTATGCTCATCAAAAGAATACAAGGCACGTACATCTCAAAAAATAACATCATGGCATGTACAAAATGAAATGTCAATCAAATTATAACTATCAAGTCAGATAGTATCTCTCCCCCGGTCTCCTATCGCGCGATGTCTCAGCACCTCAGCTACTGTACCTGAAATGGTAATCCTCATAATGCGGGGTTAGATAATATATATAATTACATCAGTAAGCTAGGGATGCAGTGTGCAGATAATAAATCCTATTGGCCAGAAAATATAACAAGTATGCATTACACAAGAAAACACTGTCTTGCAACACATCGTATGAGGAAACACCGTCTTGTGTGGCACACAAACATACATACATATACATACAACATATAACAGTTCATATCCACATACCATATGAAAGAACCACCCTCCCTTGGAGTTTGGTGGAACAAACGGGAGATTAACCTCAAAAACCGAAAGTTTACCTGTGAAGCAACGTCCTCCAATATATTCCTCGTGTCCAAGAGATCACAATCTTAGAGCCTATTTCAAAGATGTGAAGATAATCAGTGTATGAACTAATCTACCACATTCAAATCGATATTCTCTTTTGTCTATTCATTTGATCCGTGTTTTAACTCATTGAACAAGGACCTATATTATTTTCTTAAGGTTTCTCAATCTTAAGTAATGTCCCACTTTTTATTTTCTTTGCTTTCTTGATAACACAACCTCTAAATCACACCAAGTCAACTTATGGTCAAGGCAAGATATGTGTTCATGATTTAATACACACATAATAATTAAGTCCAAGGCTAGACAACTACTCAAACACATTATATCATTCATTATCTCAACATTAATCACTTACCGTCTTTGTAAATTTAGAGAAAAATTAGGTTTCTCAATCCAATGGCACCTTCAATGGATCCTCCTGAACTATTTGGTCTCCTTTCTCAATCCTATACCACAAACATCTAAGAAATAACAAGATAACACATCAACATCTCTTCCGAAATTCCTATTTTCGGATCACTATTCATCAAAAAACCTAGTTTTTGCATTCCTTCATGAAAACAAGAAAAGAGAGGTGATTCCTTAATGGAGGAAAAAGCTTACTTCAATCTCTCATGGTCTCAAGCTTCATCAAAATCCATCTTTTTCCATGAAATCCGAATTAGGGGAAGAATAACTCTTTCTACAGTGAACCTCACTCAAAAATATTGATACCAATGGATTCCTCTCAAATTTTCCTTCAAATTATGCTTTGGTAGCACTCAATTTCATTGACTCTAATTCCAACTTTGCATGTTGATTTATAATATTTGTGTGGTAATATGTATAATTTTACTTTCACTTTTTGAGTAACTTTATTTACCTGCATTTTTACTCCTTAACTGTCATTTTAACTAATTTTCTCTATGTGGCTGTAATCTTTTCATCAAACTACTTCTGTAATTAATTCTTCATCAATTATTATTATTCTATAATAATTTCATAAACTTTGTAATTACCGGTTAGGGTCATTATTCCAATTTTCATCTTAAAGAAAAATATAAAATCATATAAAATAAAATTATCATTCACATAATTTATAATGATTAGACAAATAGTATGCTGAAATATAAGTATAAAAATATTGATTTATATTTTATTTTATTTTTAAAAAAAATCAGTGATGTAGTAAAATATCAAGTACAATAACATAAATTCATAACATAATTTATATAAACCCAAGGTATTATTTTTTTAATCAAACGACGTTGAATGAGTAAATAAACTATGACTTGTTTATTCTTCGTTTTTTCATGGTCTCCTTTCACAATTTGCAATTTCGAACAGAACATCACAGATTCACAGCATAAAAGAAAGAGGAAATCAAGAAGAATATTAATTATATAAGGGTGAATTACGGGTAATGATTTTATAACTAATTATTACAACAATTTTTCTTTCTCTTCTCTTATCCATTAAATAACATACAAGAAGATTCACTCCCCATAAATTAGGAGTATAAGTAGACTAAACAGCTAACGAGGAGCTTACTGCCTTGTCTACATCAGCCCGACTTAATATAGTATATTTAGTAAAAAATAGAAGAAATTTAATTTTTATTTTTTTTTTAGAAAATAGGTCATAAGCTTATTTTTACAAAACTTGGCTAATAAACTTACAAGTTGATCTATATTGTATTATTTATTTTAATTAAAATAAAATAAATTGATTATTTATATAATTTTAATTAATAAAAACACATTATGTATAGGATATGGTGTTTGTCATTTTAAATGACATAAGTTATGTCATTTTATGAGATAGATAGACACAAAAAAATGAAAATCATGGGAGAGAGAAAGTGGGTGATTTTTTTAATTTAAATTTTAAATAAAAATAATAATTTTGTATCTATCTCTCTCTTGAAATGACATAACTTTATGTCATTTAAAATGAAAAATACTTTTCTCTTGTATATATATATATATATATATATATATATATATATATATATATATATATATATGGGATATGATATTGTGACACACAAATAATGTTACGCACAATGTTACGACCACATCTTAACCGTTGATTTCTGTCAATCAACGGTTATCATTTTTCAAATCAAACTCATTAATTAATTATTAATTCGCAATAAATGATAATCGTTGATTGGCGAAAATCAACGGTTAAGATGTGGTCGTAACATTGTGCGTAACATTATTTGTGTATCGCAGTATCCTATCCCTATATATATATATATATATATATATATATATATATATATATATATATATATATATATATATATATGCTAATTTTGATATATAGTTACTCAAGGCTTGATATATATGTTCAAGCAGGTTAATATGGCTAAGTTAGATCTTTTGATTTTTAAATATAAATCAAGTCAAGTTTATAACCTATATTATTTAAAATCAGTCCGGTCATTGACCCGGTCGAGGTATTGGGTCACTGGTTCAATCAGTGAGTCATTTGTTCAACCACATGGCCCGGTAATTATATATAATTCTATAATTTATATTAATAATTATAAACATACTCAAATATCTAAAAAATATTAAAATTTTCAAATATTTTAATATAAAAAATAATAAATCACATATTATTATCAGGAAAGGATCAAACAAAAATATAATGATCGTGATACGAGACTTCAGGTTTAGTAAATGGCATTTCTTACTATAAATCAAATCAAAATTTTATGCATAGTGCATAATTGAGAGAATATTAGTTTTATAAGTACATAACTCATGTAAGTCAATAAATAAAAAAATATTCAAATATGTCCATTGTTATTTTTATTTTTATGAAAAGACAAACTTTGGAATTTTTTTTTTTTTTTGGACCGGCCAGGTCGTACCAGTTGTAATGCATGACTGGTTCGTTGCTTTAACTGAACCGGTTATATGACCAGTTTATCATTTACTGTTTACCGAGTCAACCCAGCCGGATCGAGATTTTATTAACATTGGGCAAATAACTCGACTCATAATATTTTATATAAACCTAATTTATTTAGAACAAAGTCGAGTGCGACGTAATTCATTTACATATGTAACACCGACACAAGAAGAAAAAAAAAAGTTTGATCAGTTGAAATTGCTCATCGATGAGAAATCACTCCGCTTTATTCCTTCTTCTTTTTTTCCTACCTATTTTGCTCATACTAGGCGTGTTCATCAACCGATCCAAACCGATTCAAACCGCGAAAATCGAACCGAAAAACCGAAAACTGAATAAACCGAAAACCGAAAAATCAGAAACCGAAAGAAAACCACAAATTCTAATTGGATTGGATCGGTTTTCGGATGGGTTGATAAAAACCGATCCAATCCAAACCGATCCAATATATTAATTATCCTCTACCTACTTGTCTTTTCTCCAATCATAGCCCAAAAATTTCTAAACTCAAGACCCATTAACTCACCAACTAAACCCAAAAAAAACTTAGTCACGTCTCCTCAACTATGGTATTGTTTACTGATATTTTTGTATTTCAATTTTTTTTTACAAAGCCAATATATACAAAAGATGTCATTTGCACAATAATCATGAAACTAATTTTAGGATATTCAAAAAACCGAAAACCGATCCAATCCAAACCGAAAAAAATTGGATTGGATCGGATCGGATTTGAAAAAAAATCTAAACCGAATGGATGATTACATGATCAAACCGAAGAGATTGGATCAGATGAGTTTTGTTTCCAAAACCGATCCAATCCAGACCGCGAACACCCCTGGCTCTTACCATAACAATTGTAACGGTGAAGCTTTCTTAAATCTGGAATTACCATCCGACAAAATTCATGTTTAGGTCTCAAGATATACAATTTTTGAGAATAATGTTTTACTTATATTTTTTTTTTTTGGAAAGTTCAACAACAACAACAAAAACCTTTGGTATTACTTTGAATCACTTATCTTCATGTACTTTTTTTCTTAATTACTTAACACCCTGTTATTTTTTCATTCACTCTCCTTCTTAACTCTGTACACGTATTCCACTCTTCTCAAAAGAAAAGAAAAAGTGATAAAAAAAATCAAATGTTATGAAAATTTAGAACACTTAATAAAAGATTAAAAGAAAAAAATAGTAAAAAAAAATCAAATGTATGAAAAATAAATAAAAGAGGAAAATAGATTAAGAACAAAAAAAATAGGAAAAATCAAATGATAGTAGTAGTGGCATGAGAGCTAAGTAAGTGGGGGCGAGACTTGAGAGCATATATTCGATCATCTACATTATCATTTTTGAGGAGTGTTTAAAGCTTTAATCATGGACTCGCCCTAAAAGAATTACCTCTCGAGAAAGCTACATATGGTTTATCCAAAAAATAATTAAAAGAAAAAATAAGATCAAATATATTAAAAATCTCGACATAAAAGTCTAAAATTAAAAAAAAATGAAAATAGTCCAAATGAAAAAATATATATATACTGAAAACAAAAAACTAGGAGAAACAATTAAGATAAAAAATAAAATAAAAAGAAATCAAAATTATGGGTTTCCAATATATTTAATTTAATTTACTTTTTTTTTTACTTTTTTTGCCATTGATCTATTTTATTCTTTTTTATTTAAGTATATTTGGTCTTTTTTTTTGTCTATTTTATTCTGATTTTCTTCTCGATTTTTTTTAATCTTGTACCACCTCATCTACAAAAGATTTTTGTAAACAAAAAATTAAAAAAAGAGAGAAAGAATAAAATAGAGATATAGAAAAGACCAATCATATCTAAATAGAAAGAATAAATAGATCAGGGACGAAAAAAAATAAAAAAATAAAAGTAAATATATTGAAAATTCATAACAATGATTTATTTTTCTTCTATTTTTTTTCTTGTTCTATTTTCTTTTTGTATACATTTTTTTATTTAGACACATTTGATTTTTTTTTTTACTTTTTTTGTCTTTTATTAGGTGTTCTAATTTTTCATAACATTTAGTCTTATTTTTCTTTTCTTTTTTATCACTTTATTCTATTCTTCTAAGAATTGTAGAATATGTATACTTAGTTAATTTTTTCACAGTTTAAGTTGGGGTGTAGATTATATATATATATATATATGTGTGTATATATAAGAGTGTAAGTGATTCAAAGGGGGGTTTTTTGAATTTTTTTTTAAAGTTATGTACTTGATTATAGGATGAACTTATTTCTTAGAAGGATAGAGTTTGATTGTAAAAATATTTTATTTTGTAAAAATATATTTGTATTCTATATAAATTTTATTATATTATATTTTTAATAGTTTTATAAATATAATTATATGTATTCTAACAAATTATATATATGGGATATATATTTATTATTACTTTTTATTTTAATTTATTTTATACGTACAAATATTTATAATTTATGTATTATTTTTATTTATATATTTTCAATTTTTCAATGTGAATGTCTTAGGATAAAGTAATTTTGGCCCGTGAATAAGTTGTAATCGATCACTTACTCAGAGGACTTCAATGAGTTAGGGTTAAAAATATCCCATATAAAATGAGTTTTGTGAATTATGGCCAAATATGGATTTTGGGGACTGATTCGTGGAGTTAGGGTCATTTTAACAGTTCTAGGTAACATGTGAATCAAGGATAATTAAGGCATGGTATCATCTTTACATGTATCGGAGATTGAGTTTAATTACACACAAACCTAACCGTGTTCAATCATCCAAATGGTTGGTGTTTGTTGATAAAGACATCAAAAAAACATGTGTGGGTATTGGTGGTCCTCAAGACCTTCCAAGCAAGCGGAAGCTAATTGGTATGTTTAACATTCAGAAATACAAATGGAACTACAAGCTTGTGTTATGCGTGTGTTTGGATATATATTGGAAGGTATCATAATTGGGAAGGCATGAAAATTGAAAGGGGGTCATGGCCTCTCTAACTGCGCCTTTGAACTTAGTGCAGGAAACCTAGTTTGTCATCCCTTTCAAAAGAGTAGCATACACAATGGATATAACATTACAAAATAATTATATAAACATATTTATGTTATATTAATCTCAGACTAGGTCGCGATATTGAGTCATTGAATTGCTGGTTCAACAAGTGAATTACTTGTAGAAGCAATTAAACTAAATTTATAATAAAATATGTAATAAATAAAATAATTCGAGCAATATATATCTACATAAGGCATTGGCTTAATGATAAACTCAACGCATTCTCCTTATCACGTCCCATATTTGAGTATCAATTTGCATTTCCATAAATATTTTACAAAAGCATCCAATAACCAGCTTAACTTCATAAACTGATACCGGTTTACATTGGTTGGACCTGGTCAAACCAGCGTTCTGATTTTCGGTTGAACCAGGCGGAAAGAACCGTAATAAAGGAGTGTTCGAAATAATTTACCACCGTAATTTCATCCTTAAGAAGAAAGTAGTATGATTGCATTGTTAATTTTAACAATATAATTGTCCATAAAGTTATGTTACATATAATGCAATTGGACCATCTTGGATGCATAATTTGTTCGAATAATGAGTCCACTAATTCTATGCATGCATTTTGCCCAAAATGTATCGTACAAGCATTCATCATTATGTTACTAATAATTTCATAAAACATACATAAATCATGTTTTGGCACGATCCTTTTGAGGGTGTTTAAATTTTCTGTCTCATTTTTAGTCATTATTTCTGTTTTCCCAAATTATTTATAAAATTAAGTGAAAATAAAATCAATGGAGAAATACAGGACATAATTTAAAGAGAAAAATATTTCTCCTGCAAGAAAGATAAAATTATTTCCAACAATCGGAAAACAACGTAAGAAAAAAAATACAGAATGAGATTACAAGAAATTTTTTTATCTCTTGTTATAGGAGAAACTTTAACACTTATTATTTTTGCTTGAAAAATTAAAATAAATTCTAAGATGTTGAGAACAAGAATAAGAAGAAATCAAAAGCTGAAGTTTTATGCCGTATAATAGAGGGATATTGATTTCTCATGTTAGAAGAGAAGAAAATCTTCTTTTGCAAACACAAAACCAAAGAGGAGAGAAAAAAAACACAAAATGAAATCCACTTTGATTTTGTGTCTGCAAAAATCTTCTCCTGTACGGTGGGGAAATCAATACCCTATAATATATAGTGAGGCATATGCAAGATCACTGATAAACACAAAATGTAATACAATTTTTGGAAAATACCGAAGGAGACAGAAACTCACTCAGAACAAAAGATAAAACTGCATACTTTCCATCGATTTAATCAGCAAAACATTAAACAGTGCAAGATCAACGATGATACCGAAAAATAAAGTATCACTATTATCTCATAACTTAGCATTTTATTTTCAACGTGAATGAATTGTGTATCTCACACTAAATTGATTAACCACATGAAGGAAAAATAAAAAATAAAAAAAACAATCAAGGCGTGAACTCTTGATTTGCCTCCGGCTTCTCATACTCTTCAACGTTGTCAAACACATTTTGGTACTGATTCTTCTCATAATAACCATCATTTTTAGTGGTTGCTCTCCCTGATTCGAACCCATTGAGGTTGTAATTCTCGTCATCATTATTCACTTGATCATTGTACTTGCCATCCTCAACGAACCTTGTGTCACTCATTCCTTCTCTCTTACCCTCGTAGCCCTTGCCATTATAATTGTTGTTGTAGTAGTTTTCTTGGTCATTGTAGTTGTTGCTTTTGAAGTTGGTCTTGGGATAAGCAGTTTTGTAACTCTCATCATTGAAGTCTTCATTTAGGAGACCATTTTCAAAGGTGGTGGTGGTGGTTGTGTCCTTGATGGGAGGATATTGGGTAAAAGTAGAAGTTGTACCATAAAGGCCATAACCATCATCCTTATCAATAAAATCTGGCTCTGGCTCTGGTGTTGAAAAAGATGGTATTGGTGATTCACATGGTGCTGCTGCTGGTGTTGGTGTTGGTGCTGATGATGGTGTTGTTATTGATGCTGATGCTGATGATGGTGTTGTTATTGATGCTGGTGCTGGTGCTGACCCAAATGGCATTATTGGATCAATTGCTGGTGTGGCTACAGGTACTAAGGTTGGTGCTGTTGGATAAATATATCCTCTGTTTCTTACTCTCATCCCAAGAGGTGCTAGTGATGGTGCTGGTGTTGGTGTTGGATAAATATATCCTCTGCTTCTTACTCTCATCCCAACAGGTGCTAGTGATGGTGCTGGTGTTGGTGTTGGATAAATATATCCTCTGCTTCTTACTCTCATCCCAACAGGTGCTACTGATGGTGCTGGTGTTGGTGTTGTTATTGATGCTGGTGATGGTGCTGACCCAGATGATATTATTGGATCAATTGCTGGTGTGGCTGCAGGTACTGAGGTTGGTGCTAGTGATGGTGCTGGAGATTCACACTTTGGTTTCTGGGGCAAAACTTGAGAACCTTTGACATCATAGGTGTTTCTTGAAAGGGTAAAGAAGTTAAAGGGCTTGCCCACTCTGGCATGAATTTGGGGGGACAGAACAACAACATAGAAGAAAAAGAATGAGAGTTTCATTCCAAAAGAAGCCATTGTGTTGAGAGACAATGACAATGAGAGATGAATACTGTTGAGAGAATGAAATTGTTAGGCTTATTTTATAGAGGGAGCATGCTCATAAATCAAAGGAAGAGTAATTATGGGGGTATTTTGGAAGGAAGAATGTAAAGAGACAGCATATCAGTCTTGGTCAAAAAGTTCCATTTTAATTTTTTTTGTCCATTTTTAACTAATTCGAAATTGATTGGCTGACTTAACGCAATCTTTTGTGTTTTGTTAGGCAACTATAATGAAAATGGAAATTTAAAAAAAGAAAGGGAGAAAAAGGATGTAAATGGTAGCGTGAAACTTGGAAAATGGGAAGTAACATTGCACTCATTGAGTCAACAAAGAAAAAATAAATCTAGTTAGGGGAAAGTATTTCTTATGTGACTCAAGAAGGAAAAACTTGCAGCAACACAGGATACGCGTCCGAATCCTGTTTTTGTTTTTGTTTTTGTTTTTGTTTTTGTTTTTGTTTTTATAACAGTTTTTTTTTTTTTTTATAGAATCCGCACTTGTATCCTAGGATCCGCACGTGTATCCTAGTGTTAAAAATTTGCTGCAATTTTTCTCATCAACAGTCACATGAGAAGCGACGGACCCATCTAGTTACTATTTTGGATCGCAGGAAACATATTTTTGATTTACCTTCCAATTTTTTTAAAATTAAATTTGATTGGTCATTAATTCAATCAAAGCTAATTAATTTCCCTTTTTTTAAAATAATTGATTTTTGATTAGTCATTGTTCCGGGATTGTATCTTGACCTTTATTAAACATAACTAAGGTCCATATCCAAATAAAATGAATCGGCTTGTTTTAAACTCGTATACACAAAATTTGGGATAGGAGCCCGAAATATGGGTCCCATGACGATTTAATCAGACCATATATAAAGATCACAAGCAAGTTAATGAAGCACACACATTATTCATAGAGATCAACCCTTTAATGTGCATACAGAATAGTCATTAATTTAATCAAAGCTAATTAATTTCCCTTTTTAAAAATTATTAGAATTTGAATCTTCATTAATGCTGACGAGAATAAATGTCGTAAACGTAATTATTAACAGAAAATAATTTAATTCAAAGATATAATTATTTTTCATATGATTTTCAAATGTGATTACTCTGTAATCAAAAATAAATTTAAATAGTTTAATGTGATTGAGGGTTGAAAATAAGGGGAATGATGGTGGGAGCGTAAAACTTTGAAACTGTAAAGCAATATTCGACTGATTGAGCGTTATAAGATAAAAAAAATCTACACGAAACATACTTATCTTCCTATTTTATTAAAATTATATTTGATTAGTCATTAATTCTGTCTGTAAAATTAATGCTAACGAGAATAAAATTGAAAGTTATTCAATATTATTTTGGGAATCATGTAATCGAACCAAATAATGGTAAGGTAGCTGAGTTGGTGCTGAAGCATATATTCAATCTTTTTTTTGGATATTACATGAAATCGAACAACAAACCTAACACCCTCTAAACACACCCAACACCACTAGGCTATCCCTAGTGGTGCAGCATATATTCAATCTTCTTCGTGATGATTAATAGATTAGAATATTTAAAAAAAAAATCATGTAATTGATTGGATTTTGATGAATGTGATAATAAACTTGGCTATTAACCAAAAGTAATTTGATGCAAAATATGATTTTTTTGGGCTCCACTCGATAGTAAATTTAACCAAATTTAAACAAATCAACCAATTTAATTTAATGTGATTTAGGATTGAAAAATAAAGTTGGAAAAAAGGGAGAAAAAAAAGGACAAAATAAGTGATAGAGTGAAACTTGAAAATTGGGAAGCAATATTGCGATTGATTGAAAGTTGTTGGTAAAAAAATATTGAAATACTATTTTAGGTTAGCTGGACACATATCTACCTTTTTCATTTTTTTAAAAATGGATAAATTAGTCATTATTTGATCAGTCCCTATAATTAATTTACTATCTTATAAATTACTAGAATTTGATTGGCCAATAATATTAATGAGAATAGAATGAAAAGTTATTTAATCTATTTTTATGAATCATACAAATGCATATATATATATATATATATATATATATATATATATATATATATATATATATATATATGGGGAAGGATATTGTGACAATCAAATTGTGTTACTAACAAGTGACTACCAATTAATCTCACCGTTAGATCGATTATGTTGACCCAACGGTTATATTTATTTCCATCTTTGTATGGTCATGGTTTCCCAAATTTAAAGTGAAAGCATTAAATATGGGAAATCATAACCATACAAAGGTGGAAATAAATATAAAGTATTAAATTTGTGAAACCATGACCATACAAAGATGGAAATAAATATAACCGTTGGATCAACATAATCGATCTAACGGTGAGATTAATAGGTAGTCACTTGGTAGTAACACAACTTGGTTGTCACAATATCCTTCCCACACACACACACACACACACACACACACATATATATAGGGATAGGTTATTCTGCCTACTCTTATTTTGCTTACATTTGCCTACCTCTCTCAACACTATTAGATTAGATTACAATCTTATTCTACGGTCGAGATTTGCGGAATAAATATTTTTCCCATTTCTTTCTCCTCATTGCCTCCCACAAGAGGTGAAACTAGGCCGGGCCGGCCTACAGGGCCCTACGACTCGGCCTACGTCAGGTCAGACCTGACCTAGTATATTTCGTAAAATGGGTCGGGCTTGAGCCTTGAAAAAACTTGTTTAATAAAAAGGTCGTAGGCTCACTTTCACAAGCCCAGGCATATAAACCTACAGGGCGCCTATATTGTACTATTTATTTTTAAATATAATATAATATAATAAGCATGCTTTGAAGAAAAAACAAAAGATATAAATTTAATCAATTACAATTATTTATAACTTAATTATATTTGATTATATTTTAATAGAAACCTGACTTTATTTCTTATGTAGGAGAAACTAACATCTCAACATGTTAGATTGTATATATGAATATATTAAAAGGTTTTTGGGAGAGATTATACTTACTACGAGTATCATGATGTGTTTGTTCACTTTGTTGGATTCATGTAGTTATTTTAATTTACATAGTATGGATTTGTTTGTTGGATCTGATGAAATATATGTTATTTAGTTTGAGCATTTTGCTTTTGAAAGTGACTTAAATACAGATTGTATGAGTTTTGTTGTGATTCATGATTCTGTTTGGATGTTGAAATTATGATTTTTGGTTTAACAACAGAATTTGAGTATTTTGTAAGGTTGCTTCATGGTTCTGCTTGGAAGTTAAAAATTAACAGGCTAAAGGGTTAGGCCAGGTCATTTGTTTTTTAATAAACGAGTCAAGCCAGGCTAATAGTTAGACTCGTACTAAGTTTGGGCCAGACCAAATTGAAATTTTTTGGCGTAGGCTTGGGCTTTTCAGGGCAAAGCTTGACCCAGCTCAGCCCACTTTCATCCCTACCTCCCATACTCTTTCTTTCTCCTCCATTTTCTCTCTATCGATTTGCGTAATTTACAACATTAATTTATATTTGAATCTAAATCCATAAAATGATTAATGGCATGATAGTTCTACTGGATGAATAAAATTTTCAAAATTCCTTGAATATGATATAATTGAACACGACAGAAACCACATAAATACAAAAAAATGAAAACCACGAATAATCCCTTTCTTTGAATTAATCCTCGATTACCGTAATATTTCTACTTTATTGTTGAAATTTGAAATCGAATCAATCCTTAACTCTTTGGAAGTACGAGGGGTTAATTGATGGAATTGGACGTGGAGGGTGGTGTTTTGAAAGAGAAATTAACTATGCGTGGTTTCATGTAATTTGCCTTAAACTAAATTCATAATAAAATACGCAATTAATAAAATAATTTTGAGCCTTATATATCAACAAAAGGCATTGGCTTAATGATAAACTAAATGCATTTTCCATATCATGTCATACGTTCGAGTTTCAGTCTGCATTTCCATAAATATTTTTCAAAAGCATCCCTGTCAAATCGGCGATTTCACAGTGGTTTGCATACAATCTGATGACAAGTGCAGACCGGTTGGTGTTCTGATTTTCGGTTGAACAAAAGGGGGGAGGCAGAAGGTAATAATAGAAAAGGTGAATGTTCTATTAAGTTTACCAACATCCGGGGATCAAGTGACGAAGGAACACAGAAAGAAAGAACCGTAATAAAGGAGTCTTTAAAATATTTTATCACACCGTAATTTCATCCTTAGAAGAAAGTAGTATGATTGCATTGATAATTTTAGGAATTAGTATTTCTTACGGTGTAGGAGATAATTATCTCCTATACATAAATAATAGTGTCTGAGACTTTTTTTTTTTCTTTGTTCTTTTCACATTGCCGCAGTCTCATGTACTTTTATGTATTTGAATATAAGAGATAATTTTATGTTATAACATAAAAAACATTAATCTCATATTTTAATAATAAAAATTGTCATAAAGTTATGTTAAATAATCACTTGGACCATCTTGGATGCATAATTTGTTCGAATAATGAGTCCACTAATTCTATGCATGCGTTTTTGCTCAAAATGTATGTTACAAGCATTCATCATTATGTTACTAATAATTCCGGAAAACATACATAAATCATGTTTTGGTACGACTCAGGAGAAAAACTTTTTTTTTTTTTTTTGAGATTTTTGGTAATCCCATAGGTTCCTTGTGGACCAGGAGAAAAACTTTGGTGCACCAATTTAGTGCTCCTTTTTATTAAAAAGGGAAAAAATTACCTTTTTATCCATATATTTTTTTATATTTCCCTCTAAGTTCTAAATAATTTCTCTTTTTAGTAAAAGATAGCATGGAGTTTGGTGCTCTCGATATACCAAAGTTTATTCTTTTTTCAGGTGTTTATATTTTTTTGTCTCATTTTTAGTCATTACTTCTGCTTTACTAAATTGTTTATACAATTAAGTGAAAATAAAAGCAATGGAAAAATGCAGGACATAATTTAAAGGAAATAATGTTTCTCGTCCAGGAGATAAATTTATCTTCAGCAACTTTAAACGACATAGGGAAAAAAATACAGGATTTTTAAAAAAATTTACTTTTCCTTTCATACCAAGAATCTTATTAAAAAATTCTGGTATTTTTTTTTCTAAACCCCAAAAAAAGATCGCTTGAAAAATTAAAATAAATTCTAAGATGTTGAGTACAAGAATAGGAAGAAATCAAAAAGCGGAAGTTTTATGCCATATAATATATGAAATAATAGATTGTAGGAGAGAAATTTTTTCTCTTATACACGGTAAAAAATGTGTGGAATCCATATTTTTTTTTCTCTCTCTCCTGACTTCATATGATACCACATGAGCCCTACAAGATAAAATCTCCTATATAAAACATGAGAACATTAATCACTATAATGTATAGGATTTTATTTTTTTCATATTGCATGACACAAATTGTATCATGAAAATAAAAATAAAAATGAGTGAACCCACTAAAAAAGTGAGAACAAATACCAAAGGAGACAGAACCTCACAAGAACAAAAGATAAAACTGCTTACTTTCCATCGATTTAATCAGCAAAACATCAAAAAGTGCACGATCACAGATGATACTAGCTAGAAAATAAAGCATCATTAATACTATCTCATAACTTAGAATTTAATTTTCAACTTGTATGAATTGTGTATATCACACACTGATTTGTTTAAGAACATGAAGGGAAAAAAATAAAATAAAAAACAACAAAAAAACAATCAAGGCGTGTACTCTTGATATGCCTCCGGCTTCTCATACTCTTCAGCGTTGTCAAACACATTTTGGTACTGATTCTTCTTATAGTAACCACCATTTTTAGTGGTTGCTCTCTCTGATTCGAACCCATTGAGGTTGTAATTCTCGTCATCATTATTGACTTGATAATTGTACTTGCCATCCTCAACGAACCTTGTGTCACTCATTCCTTCTCTTTTACCCTCGTAGCCATTGCCATTGTAATTGTTGTTGTAGTAGTTTTCTTTGTCATTGTAGTTGTTGTCATAGCCATTGTTGCCATTGCTCCTGTACTCTTCCTTATTGAAGTTGTCTCTGTCCACTTCATTGTTGTAGTTGCTGTTGAAGTTGGTCTTGGGATAAGCAGTTTTGTAGCTCTCATCATTAAACTCTTCATTTAGGAGCTCATTTTCAAAGTTTGTGGTGGTAGGAGTGTCCTTGATGGGAGAATATTGTGTAGAAGTTCTACCATAAAGGCCATAACCATCACCCTTATCAACAAAATCAAGCTGTGGCACTGGTCCTGGAAAATATGGTATTAGTGATTCAGATGGTGTTGGTGCTGATGATGGTGTTGCTATTGATGCTGGTGCTGGTGCTGACCCAGATGATATTATTGATTCAGATGGTCCTGGTGCTGGTGTTGGTGCTGATGATGGTGTTGTTATTGATGCTGGTGATGGTGCTGACCCAGATGGTGTTATTGGATCAATTGTTGGTGTGGCTGCAGGTACTGAGGTTGGTGCTAGTGATGGTGCTGGAGATTCACATTTTTGTTTCTGGGGCAAAACTTGAGAACTTTTGACATCGTAGTTGGTTCTTGAAAGGGAAAATAAGTTAAAGGGCTTGCCCACTCTGGCATGAATTTGGGGGGACAGAACAACAACAAATAAGAAAAAGAATGAGAGTTTCATTCCAAAAGAAGACATTGTGTGGAGAGACAATAACAATGAGAGACGAATACTATTGAGTGAATGAAATTGTTAGGCTTATTTTATAGAGAGAGCCTGCTCCTAAATCAAAGGACCATAAATTATAACTATGCGAGGATTGTGGAAGGAAGAATGTGCAGAGACAGCACATTAGTCTTAGTCAAAAAGGTAGCATTTTTATTTTTATTTTGTTAAATCTTTTTTTTCCAGTTTTAACTACTGATATGAGTCCGTCCTTTGCTTTTCGAAATTGATTGGCTGACTTAACGCAATCTTTAGTGTTTCTAGTTTATTAGACAACTATAATAAAAATGGAAGTTTGAAAGAAAAAAGGGAAAAAAATATGTAAATGATAGCGTGAAATTTGGAAAATGGGAAACAATATTTCACTGATTGAATCAATAAGGGGAAAAAAAATTAAGTTACTATTTTGGATCATAGGAATCATATTTATGATTTACCTTCCAATCTTATTAAAATTAAATTTGATTAGTAATTATTCAATCAAAGCTAATTGATTTCCCTTTTAAACAATTACTAGTGCAGACTGTGCAGTACCCGTGCAATGCACGGAGGAAAAAGATCAAAATTTTTGTCGACATCTGTCATCGGTTAATTGCTACAAGAAAGAATCATGTTAGTATTTTGTCCTATATAGAGAGGTGAAAAAGCTACAACATTCACATAAAACTTTGTAAGTATCTATCACAAACAAAACTCTGCAAATAAGAAACATCAATTATTATACAAATAAAAAATAGTTATATACTCTATAATTGATTATTTTCATATACAGCAATACATACAGCAGCAACAGTGATGAGATACAGATTGTCCTACCAGAGAGAAATCTTCAAAAAAAAGATGAAAAGTTCATAGAATTTGAATCTTCATTAATGTTAACGTGAATAAATATGTGGTAAACGTAACTATTAAAAAATATTAATGCAAAAATATAATTATTTTCAAATGTGATTTACTCTAATAAAAAATGAATTGAAATAATGTAATCGAAAGTAATTTAATGTGATTTATGATAGAAAATAAAGGTTGAAAAATGGGTTTTTTTTAGCGTCAAACTTTGAAAGTGGAAAGCAATATTGCGACTGATTGAATTATAGAATAGCAAAATGTACACGAAACATATTTATCTTCTTATTTTATTAAAATTAGAATTGATTAGTCATTAATTCCGCCAGTAAAATTAATTTACCTTACTAAAAATTACTAAAATTTGATTTCTCATTAATGCTAACGGGAATAAAATTAAAGGTAATTCAAAATTATTCTAAGAATCATGCAATTGATTGGGTTTTTTTTTATGAATGTGATAATAAACTTTGCTGTTGACCAAAAGTAATTTGATGTGAAAATATGATTGTTTTTGGCTCCATTCGATAGTAAATTTAACCAAATTTAAGTAATTCAACCAATGTAATTTAATGTGATTTAGGTTGAAAACAAAAGTTGGAAAAAATGGGCAAAATAAGTGAGATAGTGAACTAGAAAATCGGGAAGCAATATTGCGATTGATTGAAAGTTATTGGTAAAAAAAAATAAATTAAAATACTATTATAGGTTTGCACAAAACATATTTACCTTTTCATTTTATTAAAATTAGATAGAATTAATAGTCATTAATTGATCAGACCTAGGGGCGGTAAACGAACTAGGGGTCATTCAGTGGTCTTTCACCTGGTTCGTGAAGGCCTAGGCATACATGTTTAAAATTAATTGTTATAACCAAGCTTGGACTTGTATAAAAACTCGTTTAATAAAAAGATTTCATGCTCCAATTGAAAAGTTCGGCCTTAGAATCTCTCAGGCTAACCTAGCATACTAACTTTTATTTATATTTTTTATTTTTTATACTACTAATAGTCCTTTCTCTCTCCTCAAACCATTTTACCTATTTTTTTGATTGAAAAGACTTTTTGAATGATTTTATTTTATATTATGCTATTTGGATATACATTGAATTTATGAATCTTTGTGGAATTATTAGTGTTGTTGATCATATATGTTTGGATAAATTTTTGTTGTCTTATTTTTTTTAATAGGCTAAACCAGACCTTTATTTTATTTTGTAAATAAGTCAGGCTACATGCCGATAATTATATTCATAACAGGTAACAGGCTAGGTCAAACTGACACATTTAAACACATACTCAACTTTTTAAGATCAAAGTCCGGCCCGCCTCTACCTGTTAACACCCCTAATCAAATCCTATAATTAACTTACTTTCTTATAAATTACTAGAATTTGATTGCCCATTGATTTTAATGAGAATAGAATGAAAAGTTATTTAATCTACTTTATGAATCATACAAATTCGCCTATCCATTTTAAAGTAATTTTATTCGTTTGGGATGAACGCAATATATATGAACAAAAGACATCAAATGGTAGCGGTTCAAGGGAGCTTAGTAGTGAAAAGAAAATGGTCTCGTTTCGATTCACACATGTCACTTTTGGGAGGGAATTAAATATCTTCATCTCTGACTTATCATGCACTTCAAATTAGTCTCATAGTTGGCTCAAAAAGTCGAAGCTTGTAGGGATATCAAGAGGAGCCAACTATCCTCAAAAAGATAATTAGAGTTTGGATAACTAAAAAAAAAAGACGACATTTTGGTTAAAAAATAATTGATTTCGTGGGGCATGATGGTTGTAGGCTTCTAGCTATCAATCAAATAAGTAATAGTACACAAAGTGGTGCCCATGTTTTTGAAAGGAAGATTGCTAAGTTAGCTTAATGACCGGCATGATTAGTTAAAAGCAAGTCTGCACTTTTGATATTCCATATGTTTTTGAGTGATGTTGAAGGAACACACTTTATTACTTTGGAGAGTGACTGTGGCGTGATCAGCGGCAGAAAAATTGAAAAACAAAGGCAGAATGAGGACATTTGGAACTTGGAAGTACCGAACATGCCTCTTGGGATGGGTGGGTGACCACTTTTTGACTTTAGATTTGACATCTGCTCCAAAATATGAGGCGATTTTTTGGAAAAATGTCAAATTTTATATGATAACAAACACAATATTGGGGGGGCTGAATGTCATTCAGGCATTGAAGGCCCATGTTTCCTGTGTAAGTAACCCATTGAATTTTATTGGGCCAATTTCTTAAGACTCTTTAAACTCCAGAGAGCAACATGTTGTGTCTTCTTTTAGCAAATAGAAACCCGAATCCATAGACTCCAATATAGTTGTTGGACTACCACCTTACATTAAACCGAAGTCCTTATTCTATTATTTCACATCAACCATGCCTGTCCTGAAGTACGGTTGGCCCAAAATAAAAACAACGTATCCAAAAAGGTTGAGGAGCATCGATGCTCCAGGCAGTATATTTCATATGCATATGATTTATACTTTAGCATATTTTTTATTTAATTATTTTTTTTCGTAGACAATTTCTATCCGATCTCACTTCCTTATGAATTTATCTTGAATCGAGATCTTTTGGTTCTTTTCGATCTCTATGCATTTCACCGCTCCACCGAAAATTTCCTGATCTATGAACTAGTCCATGTTTGACTAGCCAAGCACCATTTTTCCTATTTATATGCCGATAAGCCGAAACCAAAATTTTTATTTTCTGTTGAGGAATAGTTCAAAGAAGACAGCAATAAAATCATATTACGCACAAAAAATACAAAATAACACAAATAAAAAAATGAAATAAATAATAGAATATTCAGGAGGCCGGTAAGGATCAAGAGAAAGATCAAGATTGCTCTGGTGTATCGTATAAATTGTTTGAAATGAAAAAATCAAATAATTCTATGTGGTGGAACAAAATATATCGTGCCCAAGCTGCCACAGCCCACAGGTACGAGAATGATGCAAAAAAAATTTCGTATCGGAGAGGATTCGGTATTCAAACATATCAGGGGCTCATGTTTGTTACCTAAAGAGTAAAACCTGTAGAAACATCTATGGGTGATTGGTATGTTGATCCCTAAAAACAACAGAAATTATGTGGACATTCAAAAGATATAATATAAAGTTATTAATGGATCTTCACTTAATAATTTAGGGTTTGTTTGATGGGGAAGGATATTGTGATAACCAAGTTGTGTTACTACCAAGTGACTACCAATCAAACTTACCGTTCGATCGATTATGTTGATCCAACAGTTATATTTATTTCTATCTTTGTATGGTCATGATTCTCCATATTTAAAGTGAAAACATTAAATATGGGAAATCATAACCATACAAAGGTGAAAATAAATATAAAGTATTAAATTTGGGGAATCATGACCATATAAAGATGAAAATAAATATAACCGTTGGATCAATATAATCGATCTAACGGTAAGATTGATTGGTAGTAACACAACTTGGTTGTCACAATATCCTTCCCCTTGTTTGATTGTGTTTTTAATTTTTTTGTTTTTGTTTTGAAATCTATTTTGTAGAATACTTTTTAAGAATTGATTTTCAGAATAAAAGAAGAAAAAAATCTATTTGAAAAATTTATTTTGAAAATAATTTTAAAAGTTAAAGAACTAAAAAATTTGCTTGATAAATTTGTTTTAAAAATAATTTTTAAAACAAAATAATAAAAAACTCGTTTGATTGGTTTTTTTTTTTATAAATAAGTTCTATTATTATAAATTTGAAGAGGGTAGTGACAAGAGAAGAGATTTCTAGCAATTTCTAAATGTAAGCACAATGGAAGAGGGCCAGGTTTGGTTAACGTTTTGAATATTTAGAAACTCGAGTCCAATCTTGACCTGAGAATTTTTTGAAATACAAGCTTATCGGCCCTATTACTTGTTAGGGCTCTGGTAAACTTGAATGGTATTCCTCTGGTTTGACCTGAATATTGAACAGCCTACTTTCAATGTTCACATTCGTTGCAATTTGAGTAAAATAAGAACTACGCACTCGTCTGTGATTAAAATCTCACTGTTCATTAAGGTTTTTATTCAAATGCCATCTGAATAATATTATTTTTCAATATGACACGCGGACAAGTTTGCTACAGTGCCCAGCGAACTTGGTAGCCAATAATTTCGTTACACGTGGCACATTTTCGCAGGAAAAGTTGACTGTCACGTGTCCAAGTTCGCTACGACTGGTAGCGAACTTGGTAGCCAATGATTTCGTGACACGTGGCATACTTTTGCAGAAAAATCTGACTGGACGAAGTTCGCTAATAGGGGTAGCAAACTTGTTGTGCTATGTGGCACAATCTCGTTGCCCGATCATAATTAATTTTCCAATCTCAATAAAAAAATAGAAAATGAAGGAAAATGACAATTAATTGTAATTAATGTATTAATCACAATTAATGTACCAATCACCAATCACAATTAATGTATCAATCACCATTCACAATTAATTTTGATCATAATAAATGTACTAATCACCAATCACAATGAATGTATCAATCACAATTAATTTTGATTGATACATTACTTGTGATTGGTGATCGGTACATTAATTGTTTATGATACTATTGTTACAAATTCGAACGATGTTTTTTTTTTGTGCGAGATAAAATATGACAAATGAGGTGTCATTGAGTAGATCTCAAAAAATTATATGAAACAACATAAAAAATATCTAATTTGGATATCCGAATTAAAAGTTATGGCCCTCCGAAGTGATTGATGATTTATACATTAATTATGATTGATACAGTCAAAAGTTAATCCCATTGGTATGCTAATTGTGATTGGTGATTGGTATATTAATTGTGATTGGTATGTTAATTGTGATTGGTGATTGGTACATTAATTGTGATCGGTGATTAGTACATTAATTTTGATTGGTACATTAATTAAATAGTCATTTTCCTTCGTTTTCTTTTTTTGATTGTGATTGGTACATTATTTCTGATCGGGCAACGAGATTGTGCCACGTAGCGCACCAAGTTCGGTAGCGAACTTCGTCCAGTCAGCTTTTCCTGCAAAAGTGTGCCACATGTCATGAAATTATTGGCTACCAAGTTTGCTACCAATAGTAGCGAACTTGGACACATGGCAATCAACTTTTCCTGTGAAGATGTGTCACGTGTAACGAAATTATTGTCTACCAAGTTCGCTGGGCACTGTAGCGAACTTGCCCGCGTGACATATTGAGAAATAACACTGTTCGCGTGACATTTGGATAAAAAACTTAATAAACAATGACATTTTGGTCACTTTTCCCACTCGTCTTTGGGTTCTTTTTTTTTTGGATTACATCTGGGTATCCCCACAGCCGATAGCTATGAGACTAATCCTCACCCCGGGTCAGCGCACAAAGCGGTAAAGAGCTGGCCACAGAATGCTTTCCATTCACAAGAGTTGGGATTCAAATCCTCAACCACTTGCTTAAGGGACGAGATGCTGAACCATCACATCCACCCACGTGGTTGTCTTTGGGTTCTCTTTTAAACAGCAATAATGTTTTGTTATTTACGGTGCTGTCGTTAATGAAAACAGAGTGTTCTCCTTGTTTTTATACTTCTCAAAATAGAAAAGTGAAAATCAAAACAAAAATAAGCTAAAGGTGTTCTACAAATTTTATTCTAAAAACTAAAAACATGGAATTTATTTTAATCTTTTAGGAAAAAAAATATTAATATTAATTCTTTTAAGAGACTAATTTGAATTTTCTTTAAATTTTGAGGGACTATAATTTTAAATAACTAAAATTTTAGAACGTTCACAAATTAAATTTTTTTCTCTCTAAAGAATTAAAATAGATTTGATGTTTTTATGTCGAGGACAAAAGAATATTTATTCTAATAAAAAAAAAGAAGAACTAGATGCCAAAGTCTGCGTTAGAAAAGGTATTCACGTCAGAGACATGGAGACATGATTAACGAAAATAGGCAGAGGCATAAAAAATGAAAGGAAAGGAACCTGGAAAGCATTCATAAGAAAGGAAACTTGAAAGTAACAAATGTACTGTTGCTCTTGTATTTTTTTTTTTTTTTTTTGCATTACATAAGAATTGAACACACACTACAAATACCTAACACACCCCACATCACTAGGCTAATCCTAGTGGATTGCTCTTGTATCTTTGAATGGACTACATTGGGGACCTCAAAGTCTTCTGGCCATAAAAATGAAGCGAAGGTTAGATTAGAAGGGGGATGGGTTTCTGGCTCTAGGAGAGCTATGGAGTTATGAGGAAATAAAAAGGAGAGATCTACTTCTGAGATGGGGTTTCTTAGAATAACAAAAGAAAAGAGAGATTTTATTCTGAGAGTACCCTCCTCTTTGTGTTTTTAAATGTTGAGAACGTATTTAGTGTTTCATCAACACATAATATTTAGTGGGACGGAAAAGTAAAAAAAAAAAAACTGATGAGAGAGGAGAGAAACAAAAGATTAAAAATATTTTAATCAAAGTGTCAAAATTTCAATTGAAGGACACGGTAGTCCTGACTCACCATAATTTTTTTTTTTAAATGTTGTGCTTGCTGTATATATATTCTGATATATGTATAAAAGTGAGATACACTTCTTTCAAAAAAAAAGTGAGATACACATCTATTTCAACTTTTGATTGCAACGGCTGTCTTATTATCTTTCTTTTTTTTGACATGTCTACGTGAAAAATTATAACTAAATAAATGTAATAAAAAAATGAAAATATTAAAATAAATAATTATAAAATTATAATCGTTATTCATTTTTGTATAATTATAATCTTCTCACATTATCATATACGAAAAAGTGTCTGTCATTTTAAAGGAGGTAAGGTTGTGTCATTTAGAAGGATAAACACTTTTTCCTATCATATTTAGAAAGAGATAGATAAAGGAGGAGAGAGAGTTGACAAAAAAAAATAAAGGTGTGAGTCCCACTACTTTGTGAGAGAAAAATGATGTAAATTGTGTCATTTAGAAGGATAAACACTTTTTCCTATCCTATAATATTTTTTCGACAAATCCATTTCCGAATTTAATAAACACAGCCCCACACCATCACCTCCTTACCATGATGGTTGCCATCTCTGCTCCTTTACCCACAAATCTTTGGTCATCCTCTAATCACCCATCAAGGTATAGACTTTCATAACCATGAAACTCAGTGCAAAGACCCATGATCCTGCCATCCATTCTCCATCATCACGTCTCCGTTACTAGGCTGTCCAAAGCCACCTTTTCGCTGCCACCATATTTCCATAGTGCTCTCGGTTTTCCTCTTTTAATTGCTTAGGGCTTAGATATTTTTTCTTTATTATATTTTAGTTTTATTTTTTTCTGTTTGGTTTTAATTTATTCATGATGTCTTTGCTCTCTTTCAAAAAGAATGGGCCTTGGCCTATTAGGAAGATGGGTCCAGGACAATGACGAAGTGTTTTTGTTTATGTTTAGACAGCTTGTATTATTAAAGTGATTTTTTCCAAAAAAAATAAAGGATGATTAGATTAGAGTTAAACGAGAAAAATTTTATGAAGAGCAAATAAAATAAAAGTATTAGAGGACATTGAAAAATAATAATAATTAATACTGTTATATTTCTTTCTTTCTTTCTTTTTCATATCGTGCTATTGTTTGCTCACATTTTGATACATACCTCCTGTAACCTGTTTTGCTAAATGGAAGCCAAGGCTCTTTCAAGCATATTAGAATAAGGGAAATAGTAATCTCATGTTGTAGGATACTACTATCTTATGCCATAGATACTTCGATAAGTGTGCTGTTATTTTCTTTTCTTTTCTTTTTTCTTTTTTAGTGGTGGGTCCCATCATCTTGTGTCTTAGCATAAGATATGATCTCTCCTACAACATGAGAGTAGACAAACCCTTAGAATAATAGTAATAATAAATTTTAGAATGTTAAGAGACTCAAATTTTTTATATATAATAAAATAAGAAAGTATTGTTGACATTTTATGATGGGTTTGTTTTTTCTGATGTTACTTTAAATAATTTTATCTAATGTTCATCAAAACGACGTCGTTTTGAGACGGAAATCATGGTATTTTTGTAATTTTAATTTATTTCAGGGTTATAATAGTCTTTATCACTCTAATTTTTTAATTTTTCAATCCCAAAACGACGTTGTTTCGATGAACATTAGATAAAGTTATCTAAAGTAACATCGAAAACTTTTTTCCCTTTTATGATATATACATCCATTCTCGAAATCATTTTATGATATATATATAATAAAATAATTGTAAGTTTAGCCACAATGGCTTGCTTAGTGCATGTTTGGATCATCTTTTTTTTTAAGCTAGAAACTACTTATAAGCATAAGCTAGGCCAAACAGGTTTTGAGAAAAGCTCTTATAATGAAAAGCTTTTCTTTTTATAATGAAGAAAAAAACTGAAAATTAAAAGCTCCTTTTTTTTAAGCTCTTATTTGTTTTTCTTGAATTGTGTGCTTTTTTTAAAATGAAGAGTGATAAAGATGGAGAGAGAGATAATTTTCTTGAAATATGTGTTTTTAAGTAATTTTTAAGCTAAGTTTTTTATATAATTTCCAAACAGCTCTTAGCTTCTTTTTTTAAGCTCTTTTTTTTAGCTTTAGCTTATAAGTAACTTCTAGCTTAAAAATAAGAGGATCCAAACAGGCTCTTAGTATGTGGCTTTCACGTTACTTTAGTTGTGACAACTTGGTTTATCATAAATTTTATAATGATAAAACTTATATCATTAAAATTATTTTATAGGGGTGATTTAGCCATGATGGCTTGTCAACCCTGAACATGTTCAGAATTATTTTAGTTGTGCCAGTTGATAGTCCAAAACTTCTTTTATCATTAACTCTGTAATAACAAAACACATAATATTAAAATTATTCTATCATATAGAGATAATTTGACCTCGACGACTTGTTGATGTCACATATTTTATTTCATGTCATTTTGGCTATAATATCCTGATGACTTTAAATTCCCAAAACTTAATGAATTCCCTAAAGTAAAATTATTTTAAACTATTTTTTAAAAATCAACCAACAACATAAACATTTTCTAAAGAACGACATAACTTTGATTTTCTCATTGCACCAAGGGATATGTCGGAGCGGAACACTTTTCGTCAAGTTAAAATAAAATTTTAAAATTTAGTCTTCCTACTTCCTAAACAATCATATTTATTTTTTAAGGAATAAAACAAATATTTTTAAAAGCTAACAATTTACACAATTAATTGAATATAACAATTTTTTAACGGATGTGTCAAGGGTGCAGTGAGATTAAGTTTCCACCTTCCCTGTACATACTTAGACTCTCGAACCTTGATCTAAAATTTTAAAAGATCAGTTTGCAACAAAAAAAATTTCAATTTTTTCATTAAAATAAAATTGGTGGCGACTCCCCATGTTTTTTTTATATATTTAAAAATTTTGGGTCGTTACAATAAGACTTGATAGTATAAACTTATACTATCTATTATGACATTTTTAGTTGTTTGGTGTGATCATCATATAATATAGGCTTATACAACAAAGTCTCCCTAATACATCAAAATGATGTATAACTTAATCAAACCTATGGGGTGAGATTATGTCTGATAAGAGATTAATGTATTAACATTGACCAATGCAATTCTAAAGAATTAATATATTAAAATAAAAAATGAAATTTTCAATATATTAATTTTTAAAATATTGGATCTTTTTATTTTTAAAAAATTAATATATTTTATGGACACACTGATCAATAGATTTTTTTAAAAATTAATATCATATGACATATTTGAAAGAATTATATAAATTCTTTATTAAAGAATATTTTTATCAAAAATATTTATTTTTATCATATCTAGTATTAAACAGTGCATTAACAAACACTAGATGATATTATCTTATATAATATCATGTCAAACACTGGATAATATTAAAATTTAATCAGATCTTATACTATCAGATCTTATACTATCAGACCTCATCATATACGGTGCATCAAACATGCCTAGTTCTTTAACTACCTTCATTTGTGTAAATGTATAGAGGGAAATTATTCCCACTTTAGAAATTGCAAAGCCCATGCATGTGTCCAACTTATGGCGCTTTTTTTTTAAAAAAGTAAAATAAAAATCTTTATCCGTTCATCATAAATCGTATTAATCTCAATTCAAATGGATAGAGAAGGATAGCATCTATATTGCTATATTCTTAGACTTGTGTGTGTACATATGAAAGCTGAAAGTAACTCATTTAATAACTAGATGTCCACCAAAAAAAAATCTTTCAATAAAGTACTTTATTGAGATTCCTCACCTTATTAGTCTCAACATATCATCTACGACTAATACAAAAATCACAGCCATTATAATCACACATATTAGACAAAATGGCTGATGATAAAGACTTCAATTCAAAGTATTCGTGCTGGATACAGCACTTGAACAAATTAAATAAAGATCTTAAAAGTCTCTATTGCTAAAACAAGCAAAAACAAGAACAATATGAAGAAAGCGCTCGCATCCTAGCTTAGATCTATCATGCAATAGTTGAGAATTGAGAAGTCGTCGAATTAGGGTTTTGTGGCCTTCACAGCGCTCCCAATATTTATGAGGGAAAAAAAAATTCCTCTCCCATATAGGATTGCCGTTCAAGCACAAGAAGGTGGAATTTTTGGAATTCCTTGTCTCTGTAATTCACCCATTACACCATCAAGCGCTGGAGCTTTAAGCCCAAGAGGCAGCGGCAACCATGGTTTTGCTAAAACATCTCCAATAGCTGCATCTATGCTCTCCTTTGACTGCCAAAACAACTCACAAGTTCTATTAACCAAGCAATATTATTTATGCTATTCATAAAATATAACTCTATGCTGATATATTTTAAATCAGCGTAACTTAAATTTTCAATCTTGATACTTGAAACTACTTATATTTAATGATTATAATTTTTTAGTTACGGGAGTTATTATATATGAATATATTAATAGACAATACTAATAAGTGGAAAACCTTTTACTTTTACAATTGTAAGAATAATCTATATATATATATGGGCTTATTATTTCTCAGCTTGAAATAATTTATCTCCGGCTACTAAATCATAACCGTACAAAGATGGGTCAATGGTGATAAAGGAAGAGAGAGAAAAAGAGAATCATAACCATTTAAAGGTAAATCAATTAATATAAGGAAATAAATAAATAAAACGACGTAGTTTTGGAGGGATCGGAGATAAAATTATCTCAAGTAGCTAAAGAAATAATAAGCCCTATATATATATATAGGGGAATGATTTGTTTACAAATTACACCAAGTATGATCGGTCATACCCTCTTGATTGAAGTATGACCGGTCATACTCAGTGTAGTTTGTAAGAGTTTGTAAACTGTTAGAGAATAATATAAATCATTAAAAAGGCTCTCACCCAGAACCTTAAGGTTGTGGGTTGAAGTGGTTCTTTAACATGGTATCAGAGCTTGAGTGACTACAAGGTCACAAGTTCGATCCTCACCACCCCCCACTTTAAAGTGGAATTAAAATAAAAAGTACAAAAGGTAAACTAAAAATTGGGCATGTGTAATATTCACGCTTCTAGCCCAAAGGGCTCTTGCGTGAGGGAGTGCATGTGTAATATCCACGCTTCTAGCCCAAAGGGCTCTTGCCTGAGAGGGTGTGTTTGAGAATAATATAAATCATTAAAAAAGCCCTCACCCAACACTTTAAGGTTTTGGGTTGAAGTGGTTCTTTAACATAAACAAAAAGTTTGTAAATATAACCTTCCCCCACACATATATACATATAGGGCTTGGTGTTTGTCATTTTAAACGACATAAGTTATGTCATTTTAGGAGAGATAGACACAAAATGAAAATCATGGGAGAGAGAGAATGCCCGATTTTTTTTATTTTAAAATTTAAATAAAAAATTTATTCTGTGTCTATCTCTCTTAAAATGACGTAACTTTACGTCATTTAAAATGACAAACACTTTTCCCATATATATATATAGGGGCAGGTTATATTTACAAACTTTTTTGTTTACAAACTCTTACAAACTATACTATGTAGGACCGGTCCTACATTAATCACACAGTACGACCGGTCCTAAATTAGTGTAATTGCAAAAAAAGTTTGTAAACGGATCCTGTCTTATATATATATTTCTTTCTTTCTTTTGCATATCTTTTCAGCAAAACAAATATTTAGTTTGTTGTGTGATTTTTTTTATTTTTTTTTTGGCTAGATGTGAAATGAAACATGAAATTAACTGTCCACAAGAAGTACGCGAATCCAACAAACAAAACTTTGTATTCATAGATAGGGAAATATTTTAGTGGTGCAGGACCACCCAAATTGGCTGATCCCTTTTCTCAAAATGAAAAAAATGTGATTTTATTTAAATCCCTTCATTTTTTTCATAATTCCCTCTTAATCCCTCATTTTTTTTTAGAAAGGAATATGGGGATCTTGGAGCACCAAAAAATCTCTCCATATATGGTGATGAACAATGATACTTCTCCGGAGTGTGTAATATTCGAGAAAGAGAGAAATGTGGAGAGAGAAGAAAGAAAATGACCGTAGAGAGGGAAATATACCAAACCATAACTTCATTTGTACACATGCAAACATGTTGGCGTGTGTATGCAAGGAAATAAAACACCAAGTAACAAAGCTTGGCTTAACTATCAAGGCATAACGACAAATCAATCTCGAGTGTTAGTTTGTATTTTATTTAAAAAATATATTTATTCTCACTTTTTTTAAAAAAAGAAGTTAAAAGTCATAAAAAAAATTTAATTTAAATACTATTCTCGTAGATTAGAAAGAATAATTTCTTAAAAAATTATTTAAAAGAAACTAATCTCAACAAAAATTTATTTTATTTTTTTACCGGATGGAAGTCGAAGAGTGGTCGAGGTCGTGGTTGTCCTGCAGGGACGCCAATGCTGGGATCTACTTTGTACATGACATGTGGTGGTAGCATACCCGTGACAGTTGGAGACCCTAATCTCTGCATGTTTTTGTGTTTCCTCCAAAGTGAGTGAGCCAAAATTATACTAGAGTTATTTGCGTGACTAAATAAGCCAATATTAACTTGGTGAAGGTTATATTTACAAAATTTTTGTTTACCAACTCTTATAAATATTATGTCTGACTAGTCATACACTAATCAAGAATATTGAACCGATCATGTTTGTAATTTGTAAATGAATCATTTTCCTATTAATTTTATAGAATAAAGTTATTCGCAACTTTCAAAGGAGAAGACAACTTGAGTTGCTCCAAAAAGAGTAATAAAGGCAAAGAATAGTTACCGATGTTGTCAGAGGTCGTGCAAAACAAGGGGTTCCTGGGATTGGTGCATTTGGAGCCTGTATCAAAAAAGAAAATGCCAATTTAGACAAGCAAAGAAATTGATGGGGTTATAGGATTGGTTGTTTTGGAGAAAGTTTCTTAAGTACATCACAATACAATGAATCTAAGGGTTTGATAGCTCAAATAATTTAAAAGACAAAAAAGAGTTAACCATTTGATGCCAAAATGAAGGGTCTCGCGGTGCCCATGCTGGTGGTGAAGGCGAACAAGGTATATGTTTAGGCCACATGTGCATAAATGATTGGTCCATCGTGTGATGCCCCCATACATGTAAGGGTCTAAAATGGTGTATTGGTGTCATGGGAGGGAAACCCATGGTTGTTGGTGCAAGCCAAGGACTCACGTTTCTCTTGCCTCCACCTCCTCTATCTACACAAAACATTTGCCTCCGTTGACTCCAGCTTGCTGCTTCTGCTTCACGCGCTAGCAAATGTTTCCTATGCGATCTATATTTCTGCGTCCAATTTAAAAGGTTCTATGTTATAGAGAAAGTAACAACCTCTTTATTAACTAAAACAAATAGCTGTAACGATAACAAGCATAATCTTTTTTTTTTTTGTGTTTTGGTCCTTCGAATTTGTAAAAGAGAGTGAAAAGAATAAAAGGAGAAGGAATTGAAGGATGTACTTGAAGGTGGCTAGCAATGTTATGGCGAGTGAGACAATCAATTCCCATAATCTCCAAAATCCTTGAAGGCACAGCCTTATCCACTCCTAGCTGTTCTACTGCCTGCACAAATCGCCTATGCAACTCTGGGGTCCAATCCACCTTCACACAACCCAAGATAAAACAAAATCCATTACACTACAAATAAAAAGTCCGGCAAAATAATCAATGAACAGTTCATTTCAATCTTCTGACACACACACACTCTCTCTCTTCAACTTATAGTACCCGTGAGTACTCTTAACACTCAGGAACTTTGGGAAGATCCATTAAGGGTTACCTCACTGCACATGAACTTCACTGAAACCTAATCAACAAATTACCTATTCAAAAAAAAAAATATTTTTATATATTCCCTAAGCAAGGAAAAGAGTGTTATAGTTAGATAAGTAGTCACATAATATAATATGAAATTATTAAAGTATCATTCATCTAACACCTTAAATTTTTATATAATATCAAGATTTCAGAGATTACGTGATTAAATAGTCACGAATTCGATCAGTTCTGATTTAAATTTTTGGATTAAAATAATTATTTAAAAAAATCAAGTTAATTTACCTTAACCTTTCTCTTCCCATGAGGATTCTTTGATAGGGCTGAAGATTTTCTTACTTTGTCACCTTCCTTAGGCGATGGATTCACAACCACGGATTCGTCTGTTTTGCTCACAATCTCTTCCCCTCTACTTGACCCAGAATTCGCACCCGAATCCGAAGAAGCTGTTTTATCTTCATCGTGTTTTGTCGTGTTAATTATATTCCTATCATCATCGTTATCAGATTTGTTGTTAACCATTGAAACCGAAGAGACCATCTCGGATTCCTCACCGCCACTGACGGAGAACTCAGCCAGCATTTCAGGGTCCATCTCGAGATCTGGCAAGATGTCACCGTCGACGTCGATGCCGGCGAATAGGTCATCGAAGTCAATGCTTTCCAACAAGTTCCCGTCGGAAAGGTCAGCAAAGTCATCAACTCCGATCGAGAAACTCTCCATCTCACCTTGGCTTTCATTTTCATCTCTTGTGATCCTCAAAGGTGACTCCGCTAGCATGAATAGTACTATTTTACCACTCTAACCACAAACTCAACCTTAGAATATAAATAATGAAATGAAAACTCTACTTATATATATGGAAAAACTGTTTATCTTTATATCTTTTTACTCTCACAAAGAAGTGAGACCCACATCTTTATATATTTTTGTTCACTCTCTTTCTTCTTTTATCTATCTCTTTCTCTCACTTAAAATGACACAACTTTACATCCTTTGAAATGATACATATTTTTTCCTATATATATACATATAGGGGCAGGATATTCTTACACCAGTGTAAACCGGTGTAAGAGTTAGAAGTCTTACACTAAATCTTGACCATTAATTCACTTGTATCCAATGACTCACATACTAAAAAATTAGAGCTCTTACATATAAGTAGAATCAACGGATAAGATTAAGAGTGTAACTTACACTGGTGTAAAATGATCGTGACCTATATATATATATATGATTCGCGTTTTCTAAGGTAAATGTATATAACTTATCTATATTGAGTCCAAAACGACGTCGTATTTTTGTAATTATAATTTTTTTTATAGACTTTGTAATTATAATTTATTTAAGGGTTATAATAGTCTTTTTTATTATAATTTTTTAATTTTTCAACTCAAAACGACGTCATTTTGTGAGCGAATGTAGATATCTTATCTACATTCACTTGTAGAAACATTAAAGTCATATATATATATATATATATATAAGTCCAAAAATCATTTTAACTCAAAAATCTAATTATATATGTGTTAACAAATTCCCCAATGCTTAATTATTTATTAATTAAATGGAAGGCATCGAACTCATGACCACCGATAATGGAGGCTCTGATACCTTAAAAGAATCATTTCAACCCAAAAACTTAAACGGTTGGCTGAGACTATATTAATAATTTTTATATTTCTCTAACATAAAGACAAATCATAATTAAACAGTGGTCAAATGCTAGTGCATGTAATTGAATATGAGGGATATGAAAGAAGATAGGGATTTGGCTAGTGAATTCTTTGTAGGCCTCAAGGGGATTAGTGTTACTTTTCTTTCGGTAACAGTTGTCCAATACATCCTCTGCAATGAGAAGCTAGTATTAGAAGTCTTACTCCGAGGACAAGGTGGCTAGAGGAGGTTGTGTGGTGATACCTCTATATTATTAATAAAAAAACTATTGCTCATTAATATGCTTGAAAATTGTAATTAATTTGCCATTTTTTTTTGGAAGCGGCAAGGGAGAGAGTTAGGTTGGATGTCTCACAACCACAACTTTAGGTCGAGTATCAAAACAGAATTGTTTTGATGTTTTTGTTTGCGCCTGTGCAACTAGCAGTGTTGGTCTTCATTGCTTCTCTATATTATATAATATTTCTGTTTGTGGACAACAACCATTTTCGAATATTGTTGAACTGAGTTTTGAAAATGAATGAGAGCTTATTATGGACTTTTGGTAATTTAATTTAAAACACTTCTAATCTGTAATGGATATACATGAACAGAAACGGACAAATTTGAAAAATAACATAACAAATTTGTATATTACTCCAATTATTATTTTTTTTGGTATAAAATATTACTCCTACAATATTCCTGTCACTGTTGTAATTGTAACACTACAAAAGAAACGAAAGGGATGTATGTATATGTATGCCATGTTGATGTTGGGGAACAAATTGACCGCTGTATTTTCTTTCCCCCACTTAACAGATAATGTATATCTTGTTTCCATGATAATCCAAAGATTGAAAAGCAAGTTGGAGAAGCTTACATTAAGTCATTAATTATTTGGTTTCTTTGCTACCCATTTAATTTAAAAAGTAAACAATAGCCCGGGTTTGAAACGCGGATATTGGATAGGTCCAAATTTTTTTTGTTGATTTATCTTATGCTTATTTAATTTTACAAGTGAGGATAGTGAGAATCAAACTCGTAACCTTATAGTCACTTAAACTCTGGTATCATATAAAGAAGTAAAGAACCAATCTAACCCAAAATCTTAATGTATTGGGTGAAAATCTTTTTAATAATTTAATTATTCTCTAAGAGTGACAGTGATTCAAATGTGAAACTATCTGAATTGGGTCAGTGTCGAATACATGCAAATCTAACAGTTATATTTTAACCGTGGTAAATGTTCATTATTAAACGAGTAAATATCATTTTTGGTCCCCAACAAATTTTACGAGACCCGCTTTAGTCCCTAGCAAATAAAAAGGCCCATCGTGGTCCCTAAAAAATTCAAAATGGACCAATTTTAGTCCTTTTGAGGACTAACATGGGTCTTTTTTAAATTTGTGAGGGACCACGATTTCAACTAAATGGGTCCATTTTGAATTTTTTAGAAACGGCATTTTTATTTGCTAGGGACTAAAGAGAATATCGTAAAATTTGCTGGGGACCAAAAATAATATTTACTCTTATTAAATTGTTCAAAGTATAACTCTGCGCTTCTCTCACATAGACTGTTTCCCTACTCATCCCATACGGACTCATTAGATTACTTTGATAATATGTTTCAAAGTTGCATTATTTCAATTTGTTTTTCCTTTTTAAATTAAATTGGTTGCCTTATTAGCTATGCCCATTGCATTTCTACAGAAATTTGATGATTAATTTCGAGGAAAAGGATGATTATCAGGAAACTGAGGACTTTTTAATTTGAACTTTGCTGCGTATGTGATTTTACCTAATTCGAGATTAATCAAATAATTAATTAACCGAGGAATAATATTAAAAAATATCAACAAAAACTTACTCGATTAATTCTGTTTAGAGAATAATTAAGTTTAAAAAATTTGATATATATTCCACTAATAATAATGGTAGTGTCTGGGGCGGTAGCTTCAACGATACGGTAGCTATAGTGGCAGTGGAAATGACTCTGAATAGGGAAAAAATCTTCTATGCTAAAGATGTATGGTACATCTTTGAGGACTTACATAGGAATAAAAATAGAAAAAAAGGAGTAGAAAGAAATTATTATTATTTTTTTCAAAATTCGAAAAAACGAGTATCCAATAGGATACTCCAGCAGCACTGAAGTTTTTCTCCGGGGTAGGACCGTGATTATAAGTAAGAGTAGAAAATTTTAAAAATAAGAAGAAGAAAAAAATTTGTAGAGTAAATTTACAATCACAGCCGGGACCGGTTTATGGGCAACTATGTGTGACAAACTGACACCCATGAATTTAAAAATTTTAAAAACTAAAATTCATTTATGTTCTAAAAACAAATAATGAGAACAAGTTTTGAAAACAATGACATAATAAAAAAAACAGATAACCCAACAAAAGGAAACAAACATCCGTGAATTTCGTAAAATGACAAGAATGTGTGAAACGAGTTTAGATGATAAAAAAAAAAACTGGAGGGGCTTATAGTTACAATCAATGTTATTAAATCACACCCGGTGATTTACTAGGCCAAGGTACCGATTTAATAGGTCATTGGTTCGATTGATATGAATAAATATATTAAATGAGGTAGAATATTTTGATATCAGTGTCAAATTTGAAATTTAACATCTTATCTGAGAGCCGTTAGATCAAAAATATCAATGGTGTCACATGCTTACAAATCAGAGTCGTTGATCTTTTTGATCTAACGGCTGTCAGATAAGGTGTCAAATTTCAAATTTGACACTGGTGTCAAAGGATCATACCTCATATTAAATATATGCAAATTTATATTTTATACTTGAAATTTCACAAAAATATTAAAATACTTAATTATACATATATTTGTGTTGCAATTTAGGAATTTGGATTGCCCGTAGTGGTGTAAAAATACAACATTTCACTATTTTATCTTTGTCTTTTAAAAAAAAATTTGCATGACCACCGGTTCATTCGGTTTAAAGAAAATTTGTCGGGCCATCGATTTTTGTCAAAAAACTGACCGAGTCAAACCGATTCTCACCAAGTCTGTTACATGGCCAATCCATTGACTCACTCGGACCGGTTGTATCATCGGTTCACTGATTTTTGGGTCAAACCAACCAATCCGAGCCAAGTTTAATAACACTAGTTAGACTTAGACCGAAAAAGACTATGTGTGGGTGATTATTATTATTTTTTTAATTTTGATAATTTCATATCATAACTTGGGAAAAGATATTGTGACAACCAAGTTGTGTTACTACCAAGTGACTACCAATTAATCTCCCCGTTAGATCGATTATGTTGATCTAACGGTTATATTTATTTCCATCTTTGTATGGTCATGGTTTTCCAAATTTAAAGTGAAATCATTAAATATGGGAAATCATAATCATACAAAGATGGAAATAAATATAACCGTTGGATCAACATAATCGATCTAACGGTGAGATTAATTGGTAGTCACTTGGTATAGTAACACAGCTTGGTTGTCACAATATCCTTCCCCTCATAACTTATATATCTTTTTACACTTTTTTATTTAGATAAATAAAAGTGAAGAAGATTTGTAATGTGAAAATTTGTGATTTTATAATTTAAAAATATAAAAGTAATGGAACAAAAATAGTGTGCTAATATATATATATATATTTATATATATATATATATATATATATATATATATATATATATATATATTTTACTTCATATGGGAACAATTTCACCAATTTTATTCGTGATATATAGCATTTTTTTGTGAAGGTGATGTGCTACGATGCTGATAATTTGAGATGTGGTGGTGGAGGCATTGGTTGAGGTTGAAGTTAGGGTAGGGAAAATTGAAATTTCGATAAAAATATTTAACTTTCACTTCTACTCTTTTTTAAAAGTCAGAAATTTTAAATAAAAAAAAGTTTCCATTCTTTGTGGGTTTAGAATTTTTTCAAACATTTAAATACTTACTTAGAGTGAGAAACACTTTTTTAAATAAAAAAAATCAACTTCTCGCGAAAAAAAAGACACTCAAACCAACTTTAAAAGTAAGTAAAGAATTTCTGCAGTCAATGAAGATGAGTTATCTCCAGTGAGTTCAAAACGACATCGTTTTGAGACGGAAATCAATGTATTTTTGTAATTCTAATATATTGCAGGGTTATATTAGTCTTTATCATTTTAATTTTTTAATCTTATAACACTAAGACGACGTCGTTTTGAGCTCACTGGAAATAATTTTATCTCCGATGACAAGAAAAATACTTTTTCCTTAAAATTAATAGAAAAAGAGGCACTTACAAATATATTTGGTTAATAAATTTAATTTCGATACTCTAAGTATAAAATGTTTGACACTTGCATATAATTAATAACGTGTTACTATATTATAGGGCTCGTTTGAATTAGTTTTTGAAAAAAATAATTTTTTATGACTTGTTTCGGATGTAATATATGAAAAGCACTTTTAACTAAAAAAATTATTTAGATGTTAAAATTAAAAAGTAAGTTTTATGTATAAAATTATTAAAAAAGTAAATTTTATCCTGGTTCAGTCACCCCAATTTAATCTATGTTCACAATGCTAGTCAATCAACAATTCTTTAGTATTGACCAAACTTTGCGGATACTTGATAAACCTTTATAACCTCTAAACTTTAGGCGTTTGGAAGTCTAATAATCACCAAGTTTTTGAATGTTTTGAAACCTTACAACTTTAACCAAATTTATATGTATTTTATAACGATCACAACCTTGGGGTGGATATATTAAAAATAATAATATAAAAATTATTAAGAGTAAATATCCTTTTTGGTCCTCAGCAAATTTCACGATGCCTGTTTTAGTCCCTAGCAAATAAAAAGGCCCATCGTGGTCCCTGAGAAATTCAAAATGGACTCATTTAGTTGAAATCGTAGTCCCTCACAAATTCAAAAAAGATCTATATTAGTCCCTTAAACGGACTAAAAAGGGTCCATTTTAAATTTCTTAGGGACCACGATGAGCCTTTTTATTTGCTAGGGACTAAAGTGGGCATCGTGAAATTTACTGAGGACCAAAAAATGTATTTACTCAATTATTAATATGATTATTACTTACCAATTTAAGTATTTGGATCGAATTAATTATTTTCATATACTTTAGAATAATTAAACTTTCTCTTGAATTTGCATCTATCCAACTTTTTAATATAGAATGTAATGCTATATAATATTTAAGTTCAATTTTCTTATTGATTATCTTTCTGTTGAGAATTCAGACGTGAAGTTTAAGTGAACATTGAGTTAAAGGATTTTCTCATTGACATAGAATTGATAAAAGCAATGATTTTGTAGAGTGCAAAAATATGTAAATTCATTATTTTAAATTTTGAATCGAGACATAAAGACAAACCGACCACGACACCAGTATTGTGGTTCCTATTTTGAGTTTATTGAAAACTAATCGCTCCTGCCTTGTAATATATTTATTAGGAGACAAGTGTTTCTCAATAACATAAAGTTATATCATTTTAAAATAGAGATTGACACAAGAAATTATTTTTTATTTAAAATTTAAATTAAAAAAAACACGCATTTTTCTCACGTGATTTTCATTTCTTGTATTTATCTCTCTCCTAAAATAACATAACTTATATCATTTAAAATGACAAATATCAAACCTATTTATTATATAATTTAATATAAATTTAATTAAATTGATTGAACCAATAATTTACTTATTGAATTAATTTACCTCAATCAAATCAATGATTAAGCCAGAGTTTTAAAACACTAATTTGTTCTAACACTTTTCTCATATCCTATCGGCTATTTGACCATTTGGTCATGAGTATTTCACATGTTTCGTTACACCTTTAGTAGTTATTTTTCAGTGGGGTGTTTAGTTCCCTGACGGGTTTCGTAGATCTGCTTATATATATATATATATATATATATATATATATATATAATTTGTTCCGCGGACTTCTCTTAAAAGTCATTAATTTTTTTTAAAAAAAAATCAAAAAATCAAAAAATGGAAAAGCACCGTAGGGAATATGGCACGATCTTGGCCATCCAAAATTTTTAACTCTTAAAATAATATTAAGAAGTTTCCCAAAAAACTGGGCCAAACTCAATAAAAAAATATATAAAATCAGTTTTGCGGAGGCAGGCATAACCCTCACCAGAAAATAACTATAAAAGCGTACCAGACAATCGAAGTTACCATTCAATTACTGAAAATAGGCAGGCATAACCTAATATACCGTGTCATTCCCAAAGGCCACATTCCCTATCTTAAAGAAATGAACTCATTGTGTCCATTTTTTTTGCGTTCTAAGATATTCGAACTCCTCCGTCTGGTTACTGAAATATTTCTAGGCATGCTTTGTTCATGGAAAGTTGTTGTAATACTAATATTTCTATGCATTGAAATTCCATTTAAACCTACGGATTTTACAATAATGTGAAAAATATTATATAATGTGGTTCTTAGAACACGTTTGGACTCTAAAAGCTACTTTTAAAAGAAAAAAAAAAAGCACTTCTCACTTTAAATTCGTTTGGATGTCTGCTTTTAAAAAAAGTAAAAGTCAAAAATTTACTTTTTTTAGAATATAAAAATTTTAATTTCTAAAAATAAAATAAATCAAAAGCCAAATATTTTTTTCAAAAATTAAATATTCTTATAAAAATATAAATAACTTTAACTTTTGTAAAAAATACTTCTAAATCAAAAAAGAAATAAAAATTACTTTTTCTAGAAGCTCAAATAAACAGGATCTTAGTCTCCGAAGTACATTAGCTCTGAGTGTCAAGATTACCATGCATAAAGTGTATGAACTATTGGATTTATGCGGAAGCGATTTAGGACATAGTACATTGGTATGCTTACCGAATCATCCTCGTTTCACAATTACCTCTTGGTGCGCAAATCTCGTATAGAATCTTCCCTTGTGTGATTCCTCTTCACCAACTACTCACCTCAACGCCGTAACATGAACAACCTCCTTGTAGCTGGACTATGGTAGATCTTCCAGACTATGTCTCAAGGGGAAATGAAAAGTGTGGGGCACTCTCTCACTTTCAGGAAGATGACCTTACCTCAGCCTTTGCAACCACCCAGTGAAGACTAGAGAGGTTGATGACTATAAGCGTAGAATATATATTGGTCCAAGAAACCCTAACCCTAAGCAGAATGGGCTTTAAGTTTCTTGGGCTCTTCTTACACACTAGGCCCTATAGGGCTTTAGTGAAAGAGCAAAATCCAACAAACTCTCGCTTGCTCTTGAGTACAAACTTGAGCCCAAAGCCCAAGTCCATATATCTCACTAGTCGTCATCAACTGAAATTGCCCTATCCCTTATCTTGAGCTAGCCTGAGGATCTATCATCTGTTATTAATCAAGGCTCTTGATAATCATAAATGATTATCTAATTCGGTGCTACTCCACTAAAAGGCCGAACTTGAACTCTAAGATTAATAACACTTATACCACGAATATGCATCGCCCCTTTGTAGAATGTCTATAATTGATTGACAAGTTTTCTGTAACTTAATCAATTATTTATTCCCTTGCTATGATAGTTTCTCTAATGGATTACATGCACTGGCCAGTGTCTTTAATATCCAAGTACCAAAACATATCAAGGGGATATATTCTACAAACTCCATGTTGTTTATCTCATAAATACCGATAATCAAATAATCTCACTCCCAAAATACCGAGTTATTGGCTTTCAATAAATCGAACCTCACCCGTTAGTAAATCAAAGAATAAAAACTATTTGATTACCTTTTTATAATAAACTTAGGATTAAGAACAATCACATAACTATAGTTAATTGGAGATTTGATACCTTATGACAGAAAAATAACCTTAATCAAATCTTTCCTTGATCCTTTCAATGTGAATGTTAATTCACACCAATATTTTACAATAATTCAGACAAAACCATTTCATAAAATATTGCAGCCTAAATAAAGCGCCCAACTTCATTTAACAGCTATGAACCAGTTCATCAATCGTGAGAACCTATGATCATGTCCTCTATGAACGTATCCAAATGATCATATACTCCACAATTGTTCTGGACCTTAATGTTTGTATATTTTGTGCACTATAAATGAATAAGACCTTACTTATAAAATTCAGAAAATGATTACATTGTTTCATTGTCTTACTCAAAGAGCACAATGAACCCAATATCTCCCACTCGCTTAATGCAAGTCTGAGATCCTCTTAAGACCCAAAGAAGTAACATGCCTTTTGAACTCAAGTTCAGACAAACTCTTAGTAAATGGATCTACAAGATCCACCTCTAATGTTATCCTAGTTGAGTAAAACTCCTAGCTCGAGGCCAATTTTCTTGAGTCAATATCCACTTGAAATAACTAAATCTGTGAAAGCTCAGCTTTTCAAGACTCCTACTAGAATTCACCAGCATAAATTTTCTCTCGTTCTCCGAAGATACTTAAGTACATGCTTAATGTTGTGCAATTTGAATTCAATTAAATCAATCACACAAATACGCAAGTGCACGTGTCACAAGTAATACAGGGATGTGTGAGTCCAAGTATCGTTCCCACGGAGATGATTTATAAAGTTTGAGTTATTCAAGTAAAGAAAAAAGGAAAAAAAGGATTGATTTTGATGATCGCATTTATAAAATAAAAGACAATTAAAACTAAGAAAATAGTAAACTAAATTCAAAGGTATTAAGGTGATGGATGAGATATAGGTCAGGTTCAATTTCCCTGATACAGTAATACTGAAATAATGCTTTAACGGTGATATATCAATGCTTAATTAGTAACCGAACACTAAAGTATGCTGGGGCTTTTGGCCAACTTAACATATATACCCCATAACTAATTCCCACATCTCTATGGCCAAACTATTTACTGAATTGTTCAAGTTCAAGTTCAAATGTTATGTAGTGTGAATTCTACCCACAACTTAATCAAGTTAACTTTAACCTAATTAATCCACATAATTCAACAAGGGTCTGGATTCGAAAACCTCTCGCCCCTAACCTCCTCAATATCACATATGTATCTCTCGACATGCATACATGAATAAGAATAAGCAAACTCGTTGAAAAACTAATTAAACATTAATAAAATAAAGTTTAGGCATACATCTCAATGTTATAGTATAGATACTTTATCACCTAACCTATAGAGCAATTTAGCTCATAATAGAATTAAATAAAACAGAGAAGAGGAAGAAAGAACTCATTGAAAAATAGAAAAGAAATGCTGTTGTAAAACTCTGTCACGGTCTTGCTCCAGCAGCTCTTCCTCCTCCAAGAATCTTACTTTCTCTCTCTTAAACGACCTTTCTGACTTGACTTTCTTCCCTCCTTTTTTCTCTGACTTCTCGACCTCTTTCTCACTTGTCTAACCTCTGGAATCCGTGGGGGACTCCTCTTTAATAGGAAAAGTAGTTGGATAATTGGGCCTTAGGTTTGGGAGTGATATTCCATGAATCGTGTTGCTGCAACCTTATCTTATCCCTAATTTCTTGGGCTGTTGGCACTTGATTGGATAAGATCTTGATATTCTTGATTTTCTTGTGCCAATATTGTTGTTGAATAGATATGAGTTTGTTGTCCTTGATCCTTGCGATTTTAGGATAAGAGTTAATCTTTAAAATCATCCTTGATTTCTGCTTGCTGGTGTTTTATCCAATTGTTTGGGAATAAATAACTTTTGAATTTTGAAATTTCAGTTGTTCCCTTGTCCATACTGTCATGTTGTACCTATTGTTATACCATTACTTCGTCAGCTTCTCTGCTACAACATTCTGACGTCAATTTTTTTGCAAAGACAAACACTCAACAAATCATCTTTTTTTACATAAAATCAAGGAATATTGTCTCATTTTCCATACTTAGTCATCTCAAAGCACTTAATCATGAATATGCAATATTTAGCTTAATTATCATGCAAACAAGACAACTTATATGGAATTTATGCAGCAAATTCATCATAAAAATACCAAATTAACTCTCAATTGGGAAAGTTAACACTTAACAAAATCTAATGTTCCTCTAGGTCCAGAATGGTACCGTCTCACTACTCCCACTGTGTAGCAGATGTCTGGTTTAATGCCTAACATGGTATGCATGAGACTACATTTTGCCAAAGCATAAGGTATCCTACTCATGTATTTTTCCTTCTCAGCAGTCTTTGGTTACTTCTTAGGAAGATGAATTCCACATCTGAGAGTTATAATTCTTCTCTTAGAATTCTCATGTTGAACTTTGGCAAGAGTTTTGTCAATGTAAGTAACCTAAGGTGATTCCAACAATTTATACTTCCGGTCTCATAAGAATTTTATACCAAGAATATAATTGGTTTCCCCAGTACTTCCATACCAAAACACTAACTTAGCCAACTCTTTATGTTTGATATTACCTCCACGTTGTTTCCAATAAGGAGCATATCATTTACATAAAGTACCAGAAAAGCTACCGTCTTCCGTTGGATCCTTTACATACAAATACACATCATTCATCAAGGTTATCTCAAAATTAAAATTTTGATAACCTGATCAAAACATATGTTCTAAGACCTGGATGCTTGCTTAAGTCCACGAAATAGACTTTCACAACTTGCATATCGTGTGTTCCTACCCATTTGCTATAAACCCTTTTGGTTGTTGTATGTAGATATCCTGACATCCAACTCCCAAAATGAAATCTCATAATTGAGACTTATAGCAGCAACTAAGAGAATCTGGATAGACTCAAGCATAGCGTCTGCCAAAAATTGCCTCCAAGCTAGCTTTGAAGGTTTTCACCTTCCTGCCCATCCTTTCTTTGCCTTTTATGTCCACATGCACCTAGTGGGTTTTACCCCTCTTGGTGCCTTTACTAGGACCAAGCAGAGTTGAAATACAAGTATTCCATCTCATTGTTCATAGCTTGAGCAACACTTGATCAATAACATCTTCTAGTGCATTATCGTAACTAGTAGGATCAATGTCACTCAGCAAGAGACAACTTGAGAGTTAACAAGGTTCTCTCCCACTACGAATGTACCGCACTAGACCTAGTGTATTTACAGGTAGATCCAAGATTGGGTCAAATGGTGGATCTTCAATTTCTTGACGATCCACTTATTCTTGATATTGTTCTTCCACAATTGATACTAATATATCTACTAGTTTCACTTATATATTATCATGTTGAATTTCCAATTACGGTTCCCTTGTTTGTTCACTTAGAGATATATCTTTCCCCGCTTTGAACAATCAAGGGAACAACGGATGAAGCTTCTAGAGATTCTAAAAATTCTTGATCTGAGATAAGTCTCATCAAGAATAACCTTACTTAAGAGCTTATAATTTCTCATATAGTCTTCCTTTAAGAAAATCACGTGAGTGTTGATATCACTCACTTAGATCATCTTGTCCTTAGGACTAAATAAGATCTCATCCCTGGTTCTCTTAGGGTAACCAAAATATATGCACTCTCCCGTATAAGATTCCATCTTATTTGACTGCTGTTGTAGGATGTGTGCCATAACACCCAAAATATGAAAACGGTTTGATATAGGCTTGCACTATTTCCATAATTCTTTAGGTGTCTTTACAACAGACTTTGACGAAGCCAAGTTAAAAATGTACATCTTCTTATCTTAGGCATCTCCCTAGAACAATATTAGCAAAGATAAATAACTGAACATGGTCTTCACCAAGTCTAGAAATGTTTGATTATTGCATACTGCAACTTCATTCAACTAACATGTTCCTAGAGTTGACAGTTATCAAAACTATCCCCTCTTAAATCAAGTAAGACCTGAACTTACCAGACAGGTAGCCAACACTTTAGTAAGATCAAAGTGTTTTGATTTGAACACCTACATGCTCAATGTAAACATTTATATAATGAAGTACTCATCACCTCTTCTGGCTTGAATGCTAATTGGTCCACATACATTAGTATGTGCCAGTTTAAGTTGAATAGTTGCACAAATCCTTTTGACCTTGTAGGATTGCTTGGCCATTTTACCTTTCAAATGGGACCAACATGTAGCTTTTAGTTAAAATATTCTTGAACTTTCAGTCCCTCTTTTAACTAAACAATGTTTCCTATTTAAGGTAATCTGACTCAATCATAAAAGCCAAAAATATGTTTCATTTGAAACTTTTATTTCTTTGGTGAATGTTCTTGTTCATCATCCTTTCCATTCGACACAATAAATTTAAGGGGGGTATAGGACATAGGTAATAAAGACTATTTAAACAATGTACCAGAACAAACAAGACCAAGATGAACTTCAAAATATAACTGAGGAATCAATTGCATTGTCAAACCAAAACCACTAACAATAATTAAATTCCTCTTGTAATCCAGAACAAATAAACAGTCACCATAAACCATAGTCTTTTAAATTACTTGTCCTACTGCAAATGCAGACATAAGTTCCCATTTTCAAACTTAAAATATCTTTGTCCACTACTGACAGGCACGCCATGTTTGAACTACTGCAAAGAGTAACAAGCATAATGAGTGATTCCTGAATCAATGATTCATTCACTGATCAGGCCTTAATATACACATATCTGGTTCTTTTCATTACCTCTGGGTAATTTTTCTTTCAATGTCCCTTTATTCTGCACTTGAAGCACTTGCCCTGCGGCTTCTTCATAGCAACTGGTTTGACAACTGATATATTTTGTTCTTGTTATCACCCTTGGATTTTCCCTTGGATTTAACAAGACTTTTAGCAAAACCTGGGCTGACTGAATTTTGTCTAGCAGAGCTGCTATACGCAGCAAACATGTCATTAAGAGTCTAAAGTATTTATACTCCACTCTTAACCATGTATACTTGGTTATGCAAGTATTTGGAAACACTGACAAGAACATAATAGTGAACTACCATGTTTGTCATTTTCCAATCTGAGTATTGCGTCTATGTTTCTTTAGACACATCCTCTGCAGGTTGCTATAGCCCTCGTATTGTCAGGACAAATTCTAGCTTTCATGTTTTAGAACAATATCAAAATTTATTTTCCACATAGTAGATACCATCTAGAGGTTTTTGACTCAAAATCATTTCTAAGATATTTTCTGAAAAACATATAAAGCACACAATTACAAACAAATAATGCAATAAACAAACAAAGTGCAAGTAGATTCTCATTACTACTCTTGTTTATTGTTAACAATCCTTTAGTTTATCTTTACAAGGCTTACGTCGGACAAGTCACTTGTAAAAACTAAAATTATTATTTGGGCCTTCGGTGCCATTATCAGAGCCTCGTCGGGAGGGTTAGTAACTTTACAAAATTTGAATGTAATTAACCATTGTTTAATTTCAAAATTGTCTTTAGTATCCAAATATTGTCGACGACGGGCCGTAAAATATCTTACTAAAATTTTGAAATTATTAAGGTCCAATCAAATAAAATCTGGTCAAGATTATCCGTCAGGGCTTCACATCACCATTTTATTAATGGACCCACAAATGGAGCCCGCAGGTTTTAAAATTAAATACTTAATTGAAAACCTTCACCCATTCAATATTTTTATTTGAGAATTTTCATAAGCTCTGTCAAATTCATTGTTTGATTTTAAAATTGTCTTTAATAACTTAGTATTGTCGACGTTGGGTCGTACAATACTTTATTCAATCACGCTTATCCGTTGGGGCCTCACATAATTATTTTATTGACAGGCCTATAATGCGCCTGGAGGTTAAATTAATTTCTTAATTTAAATCTCCTCCCCCATAATTATTCAGGTCCAATCTAATAAAATTCAATCATGCTTATCTGATGGGGCTTCACATGATTATTTTATTAATGGTCCTATAATGCGCTTGAAGGTTAAATTAATTTCTTAATCTAAATCTCCTTCCATTCAACATAAGCAATTTTTCCAATTTCCAAGAATTATTTAATTGACAATAACCTTTGTTTGATTTCAAAAACTACGTAAGCAAGAGCGCCGATGAACGTGCATCACTTAGCTTATCTGAATTTTGAAATCATCAAGGTCCTAAAATCCGATCATGATAGGCAGCGTGTGCTTCACACAATCATGATACATGATTGTGGTATGCAGCGTGTATTTAACACATGACCATTTTAGAAGACTCACAAATCACTCACAAAATAAACTATTCTCTTAGGAAATTTTCTTAATTATTTTTTTTAGATTTAAATCATCCAAATAACCGATTTAATTATTAATCTAGATTTCAGCATCATAATAATTATCATTTATGAGGTTAATTTGAAATCAAAATAATTTCCATAACGATCATTAAATTATTAAATTCGTTATGCACATATTTCAAAATTATTTTTCTAGATTTAAATCATCCAAATAACTAGTTGAATTATTAATCTAGATTTTAGCAATCATAATAATTATCATTTAAAATGATAATTTGAAATCAAAATAATTACCATAGCGATCATTAAATTATTAAATTCGTTATGCATATATTCCAAAAATTAGAATTAATGGCATAATGACCATTAATTCAGCCTATCAGATGTAATAACAATTAATTTAAAATTTGAAATATGAATTAATTATCATAATGACTATTAATCTAGTCGTATAAACATAACAATCAGCATGCTCATGTAATTAACAAGTTATGCAACAATATGGCACCACCTATTCTATATGGCATGTTATCTCATCAAGCATGTTATCCATCATATAATTCATCCATTCATAAAAATAAAGCAATTATAAATAAAATTTTAATCCATGGTTCACTAGAGAAAAAAATAGAAAATAGGAAACAAAAATAATTTCTTCAGTCCATTTCCTTTTTTCTTTTAGTCCATAGGTTCTATTTCAAGCCCCTTTGGTAATCATGTGCCCAAATGCCTAAAATACCACATTTTGGCAAGAAACCCTAAGTCAACTTTCAGGAACGCTAGCCGTCACGACCACTGCGCCATCACCCGAACTCATCTCAGAACAAAACTTCAGGGTAAGGACCCCTATGCAGAGACGAAGCCATGGCTGCGAGAATCATCCTCATCGAAATTGACACGCGCTGCTTTTTCACCGGCGCATGGTGCCCACACGCAGCCACTTGTGGCGGCGCGTGGAGGCTCCTCCCGGCTGGATCCGGTCATCTTCTTGTTCTTCACCGCTATTTCAACTGGATGATTGCGAAGATACCCAAAACAGTGACGAACACGCTTTTTTTTGCATCTTCTTGATCTTCTTTTATTACAATTTTGTAATACAACGAAAAATTATACAAAAATTGAAATAAAAAATCAAGAAGGAAACCTAATCATAAGGGTTTAGCCTCATTGTTACAACCCAAGAAAATACAACCAAATCTCTACCATGGATTAAAGCTAAAAAACCAAATATAAAAGCATCGATTTTTAAAGAAAAGAATTATAAAGATACACATGTGAAATACATACCAATAAACATAGAACCCTAGGTGCCATATTTCATTAAGCAAAACTAATTACATGAATAGTGAAACTAGATTCACATACCAATGTACAGCCAAGGCTTTGATACCAATTGTAGGAACTATTGGATTTATGCGGAGACGATTTAGGACCTAGTACATTGGTATGCTTACCTAATCATCCTCGTTTCACAATTACCTCTTGGTGCGCAGATCTCGTGTAGAATCTTCCCTTGTATGATTCCTCTTCACCAACTGCTCACCTTAGCGCCGCAGCACGAACAACCTCCTTGTAGCTGGATTGTGGTAGATCTTCCAAACTATGTCTCAAAGGAAAATGGGAAGTGTGTGGGCACTCTCTCACTTTAAGGGAGATGATTGTTGGGTCAAAAGCTTGTTGGGTGAAAAATATATTATGATGAAGTACTTTCTAGTTCAGTAAGAGAAAACACTTGTGTTCTCTTACTTTCAACCCAAGTGCGCAAGTGCACGCATCAAGTAATAAAGGGACTATTAGTGCCTAGATTATCGTTCCCACGAGGATAGAACTCTAATTAATGCCTTAAACTATTTTAAAGAGAATAAAAATGAAAAGAAAAGTTAGCAATTGACATGTTTGGTCAAACGTTCCCTACTGTCTTGACAACGTTCCTCAAGAACAGTAGGTCAATCTGACAGCAAACAGTTCATCGCTCCGTGATGTATGATACCCTTCTTGTTGAGAGAAGGAACATCAATATTCATGAGAGATTTATAGATACAAGATTGAATAAAGAAAGAAAAAATAACAATAGTAATAACAGTAATTAAGAGACAACAATGTGGATTGTTTAAAACAGTTTGACACAAGGAACAGATTCACTGTTCCATTCTTAAATAGTTATTTTCTCTACTCAAGACTTAACACTTTTGGCTTTGTTCCAGTCTCTTCACTGCCAACCTCTGATTCCTCAGCTCATGGACTAAATGGCTCACAAGTATCCGTATTCCTATGGTTCCCTTGACTCCAACAGTTACTTAGCACAGGACCTTTAAATGAACGAGGTGGTCACAAGTTTACACAACACTGCCTTCCCCCTCTGGTTAAGCTGTCTGAAATCCCTTCAATATGGAAGTTCTTTTCTCAATATGTGTTCAATTTTCATTGATACACAATGAATATAGCTTACTTAACCAGAGAAATACAAAAGCTCAGTACAAAAGTTTTGAAAATAATTCTTTAAGAACTTTGCAGCTTTTCCGTTCCCCGGATAATTTAGCCCATGACTACTACTTTAAACAATTATTCTAAACTGAAATCTCATAGACCCGAGATTCAGTTCAGAGATAATGAGTGAAAAGGGAAGAAATAACACTTATGTTTAACTGGAAACAAATTAGGTTACAACAAAATAGAAAGTGGAGAATATGGTTGTTGCTCGTGAGGAGTCTCAAGTGGATGATACAGAATAGAGAAGAAGTGTTGTCACTTAACTGCAACTAAAACTATACAAAAGAAAAAACTACAAAATAAACTAAGTAATCTCTTTTTAAGGAATTCGGTGATGTTCTTCGTGCTGGGACGTCTTATTTATAGCAGAAGAGTGAATGGCAAAGCTTGTAATTTCCATGGAGTTGTTTTCTTGACTGCATGGACGGGGCGGTGTGAACTGTGCTCAGAGGTTTGCAACTTGCTTGGATGAGACACTTATTGTTGAGATTTGTCTTTCCTTCTAATCATCCCCATGCCTTGCTTTCCTCTTAGCCAATGAGAACCCTTTATTCCCTGTTGTACACATTTCTTCGTGCTTGATTGCTACACCGCTTATGCTTTATGGAATATTCTTTTCAACGTTTCCTGCAAAGTGGTCAGAGAGGTTGAGTGAGTGGAGCAGGTGTATTTAATATTCTCAATTTGTTCCCCGTTTATATATTTTTCAAAGGATTACGTCTCCATTTGTTCCCCACTGTGTTTTTGTCATAAAGATATTCAACATGTGCTTTTAGTGCTAAAGTTGCTCATCAGATGAGGGAACAAATGGTATTTTACCATCAAAATGGGCTTAGATGGGAGAAAATTTTCGTCCCATCAAACACCCCAAAGCTAAACTGTTCGTTGTCCTCGAACAACTTAGAAATGAAGGCTTAAGCTGCTCAATTTCAAAGAATAGCTCAACTTCAGAAACTCTAGCCAGTAAGTAATCATAATCTTTTCAAAGACTGAACTACTTTCCATAGGTGACAAGTAAAAAGAATTTGTTCCAAGGTAAGTGAAGAGTGCTTATGTTCTGTCTCACTATAACTCTGGGCTTGGTGTTTCTCTGTCCATTCCTAGATGTGATTCTTCAAACTTGCTTATTTGTTGTCTTCCTAACAAGTGCAGGTGTCTTTTATATCAAAGGATCTTTGTGAAAAAGGATTGATGGGGGGCTTTAGAAATGGCATGGTCACAGGTCTTGGGTCAAGGAATATTTTTCAGTTTTTCTGTTTCAGAGTTGGACTTTTCTAGGTGAGGGAACACCTTGTCTTTTTGTACCCTGTTTTCTTCCTTTGGAGGAATTTTTTTCTGGTATCTTCTTCTGAATTCTTTTGTATGGCTGTTCCTATTTTTCTTTGTTTTCTTTTCTTCTTGTCCTCTTTGCTCATTTAGGATTTGTTCTTTGCTCCTTTTAGTTGACCTGGGGATGGGTATGAGTGTGTGGGGTTGTGCTGCGGTATGAATGAGAATAGAAGTGTTTGTTTGATTGTGAGGGGGTGAGTGTTTGAAGGTTGATCCTTGTTAGTGAAATTCACCTGTTCTTCAGTAGTACTTACAACATGAAGGCATGTTTAGAAGTTTCATTGTGGTGACACCTCAGGAACGCTCTCATGAGTAAGTGTTTGGCATTTTTCTTTCCTCACCAGTTTTAGCTCACACAGATCAGTATCCTTCAAAAATCTGAAGATTAAATTCATTTCACCTTTCCTATTTCAAGCATTCAGAGTAAGAACAAGAATGATTATTTATTGACTTTGTGCTTCATGCCATTGATTATTCAAATTTTCACAGCCACAATACTATAACTGAAATGTATGCTCCAAACAGTTTGAACAAAAATGAGTTTTCTATTTCAAAAAGAAGTTAAAATTTACACTAGGGAACGGAAAAGAAAACAAAAGTAAACTTGCAGAAAGCAATAAATGGGAAATAAACAAAATAGGAGGGTATTTCTCCATTTCACTGTGGACGTCTCTTGCCCAGCTCAGAATTCTTTTCAGCATCTAGTTCCTCCTGCGTAAGTGGCCTTTCCCAAGCTGATCTCTTAATCTTCTTACTTCAGCTTCAGGGAACCACTTCTCAGCGTCCTTCAGTAGATCACTGATCACAGCAGTGAGGTGCACAATGGTGGATCTCATCATTATCCTGCCATTGTGGATATGTACTATCTATCCTTCAACATCCATCACTCGATGTTCCAGCTAAGTGATTCTCCCCTCCAAATATGTACCAAAAGCCTTGAGAGCTTCTGTGGTTTCTGTTCGCACTTCAGTGTTTTGGAGGTAAAGTCTTCTAAGTTGTTTCTCAGCTCTGGTGTTATGCATGGAATGAGCAAACTTCAGGGAATCAGCAGCATTTCTGATTTCATTCCTGACAGCTGGAAGGGTAGGTGCAGAAGGTGCAGCACTGATGTTTTTGATGCTGGCCTGGACGGTGTTGAGGAGCTGCTCCATGTCTTCCTTATGTTGCTCCTGGAATTTGATGAAGGACGATGAAAGTTGATCCAATCTGTTCCTTAGAGCCTTTAACTCTTCAGTAGTGATGGCCATGTCTAGCTGAGGAACAGATGGTGCTTTAGGTAGCAGTTTCTCCATTTTCTTCCCCATCATTTCAAAAATCTCAGCAATCCCAATCTGAGATTTTCTCCTTGATGCAATGGGGATTGCTGGAATGAGGGAGGCTGGTTTCTTCTTCTTCTTCTGGTTGTTGTTGCTGCCAAAAGCTGGAGATTCTTCAGGTGTTTGCCTAATTGCAACCTTCTTTATTTTTGAGGAAGAGGGGGCTGTTGTATTTTGTTCCTCCATCAGTAGAGAAACTTCCAAGCCCTCATCTTCTGCTAGAGCCCTAGCAATGGCCTCGTCCCCAGAAGTATCGGGACGGATAATGGGGCAAGAGAGGGGTCCTCCCAGACAGATTTGCCTGGGAACAGTTGGCTTTTTCTTTTTAGGGGATTCAACAAGAATCTCCTTTCCTTTGTCAAGTTTTTTTTTAGGCTGAGCCTCTTGCTCAGCCACCTGTTCTTCTGCAGCAGGGGCTGTATCCGTTTCTTTAATTCCCTCTCCTTGTTGTTGCCTAGGAGAGGGTTGTTGTGTTCTTGGTGGTAGTGAAGAGTGAGCAGGTGATGGTGGAGGGGACGAAACGTCAGAGGAATCAGAAGTAGCAGAGCTACTTGGGGACGTTTCCTTAGCAGTTGATGTAGGTTTTGACGTTACTTCTGTTTTTAGCCTTTTTGCAATAGGCTCATTGTCTTCACTATCCTCCTCCTTGTCAGAGAGAGTGATGGGCTTCTCAGAGGATGCTCCCTCTGGCCTTTTGGTGCTACTGGAGGATCTCTTCAGCCTCTGACTGGAACACACCCCCTTTCTAGGGAGAACTTTGACAGGAGATTTCTTTTTGCCCTGTTTGCTCTCAGTAGCAACATGGGCTTCCTTCTTTACCTTGGTGGGAGGGGGAACGGTTTTTCTTGCCTGGGTGTAGGAAGAAGTGGTTGTTGATTTTGAAATGGTGGCCTTCGTGGTTTTCTTCTTTGGGGCCTCAAGGCCCTCTTCATCCTCAATTTCATCAACGTCACGTCTGACGTTGTAACCTTCAGGACATGGAATGTCTGTCTCAATCTAAGTAGTCCTCAGACCATTCCATGTTTTGAAATCGATGACAGACCCCAACACTAGGTCTTCATCCTTATAAGTTTTTACTTTAGCTCTTAGACAGAGCTTTGTGATCAGGCAGGGAAGGCAGACGATAGTCTTCCTGATTTCCTTCTTCAGGCTGCCATATATGAGAGGTACTGCATCAAAAGGAATGTTCTTCATGATGCAGTAGATTTGTACCTGTAATGCCCACTTGATAGTGGCATCATGAGTGAAGGGAGTGAGGCTGGTGTTAGTAAAAAGAGACCAGAATCTGGCCTCGTCCTTCAGACTTCCCTTGCAGTGGCTCTTTTTGCGTAAACAATTTCACCAATGGTGATCAAGTTCTTCACGTCCAGTGCGAATCGTGGGACTTCTTTGCTTTCAATGTACCCTTGGTATGGGCAGTTGGAGATGGTTGGGAGGTGGAGCAATTCCTTGATGGCTGCAGGGGAAAATGATACTTTCTTTCCCCTCACAATCACCTCATCAGTGGTGTACCCCTTAGGCAACCTCTTTGCGTGATACAAGAACTCAGCCACCAAGGCAGTGTTGAGTTCTCATACTTCTGTGGCAAACAACGTCCACCTGAGTTTGGTCAAGGCCTTCTTCACGAATGATGGAAGAGGAGCCTTGTCTTGCAAGAAGATGTTTCTCTCTGGGTAGAGAGATACAACTTCTTCGGTGATTTTAGGTGCTTGGTCGGGGCTGGCCACAGGGGTAACAGTTACTGAAAGTCTAGCCATGGTTATGGAAGAAGAATAAGTTAGGGCAGAATGTAGGGGAAAGGGTTTAATAAGAGCAAAAGTTTCTAAGTTAGCAGAAGATAGTAAGGCCTTGAAGGAGAAAAGAGATGAGTTTAAATAGGCTTTCAGAGGAGAGAAAATAAGGAGTTTTTCAGGACGTGGAGGTTAAAGATAGGAAGTTGAGGAGGTAGTGGAAGGGGAACGTTATGGAATGAGTGGTCAGGGTTAGTAGTATTCAATTGCTACTAATGGTGGTAAGGAGGTGGAACGGTTTAGGTTAGAAACGTGGGAGAGAGGGAAATAGGGTAGGAGCAGTTGCATTAATGGCTAAGGAGACAGTTGCTTTTTCAAGGCACGTTTTCAAAATCTGCAATGAGTGCAGATTTGATAACGGCTGCGTATATGTAAGTGACTCGGCAGGGACAGGTGTCTTTGTCACTCTTATCTCCTAAGCCAGGGAATGTTCCCTTTGTCTTTTACCTATATTTAAATAATAATAATAATAAACTAACACCCTAATAATAAAAATGCAAATCTATTTAACAAAAGAAACCGAGATATAAATTGCACTATAAAGAAATACTACTTATTTATTAAGATTAATATTAATATATATATATATATATATATATATAAATATATATAAATATATATATATAAATTTTTTTATACGGGAATGTGTGATTTTTGAACCACCCCAAAACTATGTTCCTGGAACGGAACGTATTTTACTTATTTGGACTTGGAGTTGAACATCAAACGTTCCCTCTATTTTTGGGAGATGTGTGATTAAGTTTAACCACCCCAAAACTTTGCTCTTGTTAAAGGGTAAAGGTATCTACTGAGTTGCCTCCCAGTCAGCGCTTAGTTTAATGTCCTTAGCCAGACATGTTACTTACCTCTTAACTTTCTGGGGAAGATGTTGGGGGAACTTCAGTGTCCCAAGGCAATTTTCCTGGTATCCTAGTGTTGAGGCTAGCAGCTATCTATCCCAAGTGGGATTCAACATTTCTGACCACAACATCATTCCTGGTGACATATTCTTTGATATAGTTTTCCAAGGTGTTGATGTGTTGGTCATCTCTTTGGAACGGAGCATAATTGGTTCTTCTTTGCTGTTCATATGCTCCATTTTTGTGCATTGTTGATATTGCTGCTGCTAATTGTTGTATGGTCTTTGGTTTGTGGGTGGTCTCCATTGAGGATTATGGTTCTGATCTTTCACTAAGGTTCTTCCAAGATTTTGATTATTGTTGCTTCCTGCTTGCTGATTGTCTCTGGATTGGGTGAAGTTTATGTTCCCAAAATGTTCTGCATAATAAACTAAGGCAGTGGATGGGCAGTCTGCTGAATCATGGAGATCACCACAGGCTGAGCAAGGTTCATTCTCAGCTGCTATGAGTTGTAAGACTTCCATCCTTGGTTGTTCATGATCATCTTTCAGATTCTTCACCTCATTCAACAGTGTGGCCAGTTGGGATTCCATGGAAGTTTGTTTGTCTAGTTCTAGCATGCCTGGCTTCCTTACTGGGCTCATCCTGTCTAGTGGCCATTGGAGACATCTTTCTGCAGTGCCTTCTATGATTTCGTACCTGGATTCAAGAGTTCCTGTAAAGAAATATCCTCCTGCAGCAAAGTCTAAATGTGACTGAGAAGTATGATCAATCCCTTTATAAAAAGAATGTAAAATTCCCCAACTTTCCATCCCATGGTTTGGACACTTTCTAATGATGTCCTTATATCTCTCCCAAGCTTCATAAAGATTTTCTCCATAAAACATTCTAAAATTTGACAGCTCTGCTCTAACATCGGCTTGGCGAGACATAGGGAGAAATCTTCCTATGAACTTATTAGAAAGTTCTTCCCAAGAATGTATGGAACCAGGGGTGAGGGTTTTCATCCATGTTTTTGCTTTTGAGCCCAGGGAATGAGGAAACAGCCTCATTCTCATACTTTCCTCTGTTACAACCTCAGTTCTAAAATTATCACAGATATCTTGGAAGTTTGTGAGGTGTGTGTAAGGATCTTCTGCAGGGAGTCCATTGAAGACTCTAGCTTCCGTGATCATGTGAAACATGATGGGTTTGAGTTCAAAGTTGGGAGCTAATGAGGGAAGGATCACTCCCCTTTCTAGTCTGTTCCTTAAAAGAGCAGCCAAAACTCTGAAGTTCTGTTCAGGAGAAATTTCATCATTATTGTTATTATGATCAGCCATATTTTCACAAATATTTTCCCCGAGATCTCTTCTTCTCCTATGTAAAATACGTTCTGGTTCAGGGTCAAAGAAGAACTCAGGTATTTCAGTGGAGTGGTGAGACTCTGTTTCACACTCTTCACTCATAAACCATAAAACACAGATAATATGAACAACAGAATATGTGACAAAACAAATTAAAAAAAATGAAAATGAAATATACAGAGTATGTACTTAAAACAATAGTAAGGACAAAATTTAGTGTGTCCATCCCGGCAACGACACCAAAAACTTGTTGGGTCAAAAGCTTGTTGGGTGAAAAATACTTGTGTTCTCTTACTTTCAACCCAAGTGCGCAAGTGCACGCATCAAGTAATAAAGGGACTATTAGTGCCCAGATTATCATTCCCACGAGGATAAAACTCTAATTAATGCCTTAAACTATTTTAAAAAGAATAAAAATGAAAACAAAAGTTAGCAATTGACCTGTTTGGTCAAACGTTCCCTACTGTCTTGACAACGTTACTCAAGAACAGTAGGTTCAATCTGACAGCAAACAGTTCATCGCTCCGTTATGTATGATACCTTTCTTGTTGAGAGAAAGAACATCAATATTCATGAGAGATTTATAGATACAAGATTGAATAAAGAAAGAAAAAATAACAATAGTAATAACAGTAATTAAGAGACAACAATATGGATGGTTTAAAACAGTTTGACACAAGGAACGGATTCTCTGTTCCATTCTTAAATAGTTATTTTCTCTACTCAAGACTTAACACTTTTGTCTTTGTTCCAGTCTCTTCACTGCCAACCTCTGATTCCTCAGCTCATGGACTAAATGGTTCACAAGTTTCCATATTCCTATGGCTCCCTTGACTCCAACATTTACTTAGCACAGGACCTTTAAATGAACGAGGTTGTCCTATATTCCTAAGGCAACCAGCAGTGTTGTTTACACAACACTGCCTTCCCCCTCTGGTTAAGCTGTCTGAAATCCCTTCCTTATGGAAGTTCCTTTCTCAATATGTGTTCAATTTCCATTGATACACAATGAATATAACTTACTTAACCAGAGAAATACAAAAGCTCAGTACAAAATTTTTGAAAATAATTCTTTAAGAACTTTGCAGCTTTTTCGTTCCACAGATAGTTTAGCCCATGACTACTACTTTAAACAATTATTCTAAACTGAAATCTCATAGACCCGAGATTCAGTTCAGAGATAACGAGTGGAAAAGAGAGAAATAACACTTCTATTTAACTGGAAACAAATTAGGATACAACAAAATAGAAAGTGGAGAATATGGTTGTTGCTCGTGAGGAGTCTCAAGTGGGCGATATAGAATAGAGAAGAAGTGTTGTCACTTAACTACAACTAAAACTATACAAAAGAAAATTCTACAAAATAAACTAAGTGATCTCTTCTTAAGGAATTCGATGATGTTCTTCGTGTTGGGACGTCCTATTTATAGCAGAAGAGTGAATGGCAAAGCTTGTAATTCCCTTGAAGTTGGTTTCTTGACTGCATGGACAGGGCGGTGTGAACAGTGCTCAGAGGGTTGCAACTTGCTTGGATGTGACACTTATTGTTGAGATTTTTCTTTCCTTCTGATCATCCTCATGCCTTGCTTTCCTCTTAGCCAATGAGAACCCTTTATTCCCTGCTGTACACGTTTCTTCGTGCTTGATTGCTGCACCACTTATGCTTTATGGAACCTTCTTTTCAACGTTTCCTGCAAAGTGGTCAGAGAGGTTGAGTGAGGGGAGCAGGTGTATTTAATGTTCTCAATTCGTTGCCTTTTTTATATATTTTCCAAAGGATTATGTCACCATCATTCCCCACTATGTTTTTGCCATAAAGATATTAAACATGTGCTTTAGTGCTAAAGTTGCTCATCAGATGAGGGAACAGACGGTATTTTGCCATCAAAATGGGCTTAGATGGGAGCGAATTTTCATCCCATCAATGACCTTACCTCAGCCTCTGCAACCACCAAGTGAAGACTAGAGAGGCTGATGACTATAAGTCTAGAATATATATGGGTTCCAAGAAACCCTAACCCTAAGCAGAGTGGACTTTAGATTTCTTGAACTTTTCTTACACACTAGGCCTTATTGGGCTTTAGTGGAAGAGTAAAACCCAACATAAAGCATATAAATCAATTTTGTAAAAGGTAAGAATCTTAATGAGGATGGTTATTATATTTAAATGGCTGACTACTTTTGTTTTTTCATCCCCTACAAACTATTTAGTATTTAAATTTGTCCAGTGCAAACTAATTCAAATTCAAGCCAGACATGATTAAAAAGTCAGAAAACTCTTTCTATCAATTTTTAATACCATTGCATTATTGATTACCTAATCCAAATCCAAATTGACTCATCCTATTTGTTGGACAAGTTGCCTTAAACTCAAGAGGGGGGTGAATTGAGTTTTAAAAATATTTTGGCAAAATGTCTCACTTTCTTTCTTGAAAACGAATTTCTTGAATTTATATGATTTGACATAAGTAAAGTTTGAAGAATAGAAATTAGAACAAGAAAATAATATGAAAAGTGTGAATCTAAATATGCTCAAGTATTCTAACAATACTTATGTAAAGAGATAAGGAGTTAGAGAGATTGTAAACAAGATATATCTTGGTTCGGTCACCACCACTGTGACCTACGTCCAGATTGAAGCCACTCGATCAACTTTCTACTAATGGTCAAGCTTCAAGGGTGCTTGACAAACCATTACAACCTTCAAGAATTTTGGTTTGAAACCCTTACACTTCCACTCACTTTCTTAGGCTATAAACAACATTTTCACTAGGGTCTCACTATCCTCAACTCAAATAAACAGAAGGAGAGTGTTTAGAAATGGATTAGTACTCTTAAAGTACATATTATACAAGTTGAAGCTTATGAGTATTGATCAATAACACAAGAATGAAGCTCAAAGGATTTTTATGATCAATATGAGTAAAAACAAGTAATGAATGTGTTTGATTCAATGAGAATAATCAAGAATGATTTCAAAATCAATGGAACAATAATTCTTAGTGTTCTGAATCGCAATAAATGAGTTTATATAGGTATTGGTACGAAACTAGCTGTTGGAATGCTTATTTCCCAGTAAGTATTCAAATACTTCATCAAGTAATCGAATAATTTTCTTAAGGTATTCAAATATTTTGTTCATAACACAAGTATTTGAATACTAGTCAAGAAAGTATTTGAATATTTTCTTGACACAGCTTAAGTATTGCAGTTTTTGAGTTGTAAAGCATCTCAACTTGTCTCTAATCACTTTTAGTGCAATTCCTTGACTGGTTGAAATTGTTTTAAGGTTAATAAATATGTCAAGGGTCTTTTTCATGAATTATTTAAAAACTTTCAAGTGATTAGTGCCATGGATAATGCATGCACAAAATTAAGTATCCTTTGAGCTCATTTATGCACCAATATTAATCAATTACCTTTACATTTAGATCAAAGCCCTAAGGATATACTACAATCTTGATCTTTGATCTTGATCATGTGCGTTGAATGATTTGCTTCTGTTGTCTTGTTGAATTGCTTCCTTGAACTTTTTTATTGTTGCGAGTTGTGTTATCCTTGAAGTCGCTTCTAAGCTTGCTTGTTATCAACAATACTTTTGTGTAATTGAACTCTTCATTTTGAGTACATTGGTTTCACACTATTTTTTCTGTACTCCCAAACCAACTCCTTGAACAAATCAAAAACATATATTTTTTTACGAGCTACTAGTTTAGATTGATATAGTTTATGATGTGATAATTTATGGATTATTAGATTGAATTTTAATTTAAGGGAAATAAAGGGTAAAAAATTTTATTAGGTCAGAATTTGGCCTAAATTAATAAATTATATCCTTATAAAATATTTTGAGTCTAAATTGAACAGAAGTGGATCTTCTCATTTGTTAGTTAATGTGATCATGTCATTTGTAAAAATCTTAACCACACAAGGATAAATTAGTAGTGATAATTTTGTAAATACTTATCTTAATTTTATTTTTATTCCCTTATCACCATTGATTCATCGTTGTATGGTTATGATATTCAATTTTATATAGTTATAATTTATCTTTGTATAGTTAATGATATAAGCTAAATTATAATTATGGTGTAGCATATTTAAAATAAAAAAAAATTGAAACAATATTATTTTATCATTAAATAATAAAATAATATGAACTTTTTAAAGATAGACGTATAATCTATTTTTGAAATAATTTTTTTTAAAAAAATTAAACCTATTCTTTTTTGCTAAACATGTTAATTAGTAGGCACCAATTTGTCAACAACAAAAAAGTTGTAGGCACATGGTAAGTTAAAATATTTACACATATTTACACTCGTAAGAACTGTAGAAAAATAAGAGACGAAAGGAACACTGAAAAATAAATATATACTTTGAATTGATAAATGAGTATACAATATATAGAAACACTATTGTGCTTAATCCAGATCTAACCTAAATCCTAATAAAATAAGTAAATAGATATTTATAAATAATAAAGATATTCTTTCCAACAAGAACAATGTTTTAATGTCATCTTTTTATTAAATTCATAATTATCTAAAAATAAAATAATGTTTTTCAAAATCTCAATATATTTTATGTTTTACTTTTTATTTAATATTTTTTAAATTTTGCAAAGGACTGCCGTAAGGACATTGGTTAAATATTGAATGTAAATACAACACACACATATACACATATATATATATATAAATATATAAACTAAAAAAATATTTATATTTTTATTCTTCACTTATACATATATCAACATAAGTTCAATTTTGATGTATGTGTAAGAAATTTCACACTATCAATCTATCACCAAATCTAGTCTTTAATTTAACGAGTTTAATGTTTATCCGAACAACTTATTTTAGACTATGTACACTTATAACTTTAGAACTTATTTAATAAATTAAAATCGACTAAATATTTAAACATATCCCAACATAGTTTATGCCTGACGATACCTCCGTGACATCGGAATCAATTTAGGTGATCGGTCTTTCAGTCAATCTCAAACCACGTGGGTGAAGGGACCATATATATAGTTAATTGACATACTTTGATAGTACTACAAAAATAGACAAAACACTACTTAATGATGGTCCTGATTATGAACGTCGACGTAAATACGAGTTTATTGTTGCTGGCCTTTTATTACATCCTATAAACACAGGAATCTAACTTTCTCAATCAATGGGTGTCATTCTCAAAAGAGGTCCCAAGATTTTCTTACCCACCAAGATAATCCAAAACCATAGCACTGACATAGAACCGCCCCCCCTCCCTTCTCAATAATTCAACCCGGAAGGGTACTATATCGATCCTTCCCAGCATTTACTAGGGCATTATTTATGAGCCTCAACTTTAACTTTTCAACATTGAATGATTCAATGATATAATATTTCTGTGATTGCCACATAGTATATGTTATTTAAAATGTTCACTCTTTATCTGGAATATCCTAGAGTATAAGACATTTTGTAATTTTCTCCTCAACTCATATGCATGGCGGAAACGTAGTCATGCTTTGCTTGCATTTGTTAATCTGTTCCACATTTGTCATACACCTATATATTTTTTCTTAAGTTGAAAGAATACCAAAATTATAGGTCAAACTAATATTTGCCACTCAAATAAATGATATTTTAAGTTTTAAATTGTTCTTAAACACTTCAAACTTTTTGCGTTAATCTTACTTACATTTAATAACTTATATGACTGATAAATAAAAATCGTTAAATCTATTGGATGGAGCGCACTTATCACTATACCAAAAGCTATATCTGTTACCCAAGTGTGGTGGCTCAGTTAATAGCATAGGGGCTGAGTGGTGGGAGAGGACCTCGGTTCGAATCCCACCATACACCATCCGGGGAGGGGCATAAGTACCGTAATTCTTAGACTCGCACCCGAACTCTGGATTAGTCCCATAGCGGCTCAAAGAGTCGAACCCGTGGGGATACGGGGGGTTCTGATTCGCCTCAAAGAGGTAAATAGGATCAGTTACCAAAAAAAAAAAAAAAACTATATCTGTTAGCTAGGGTGGAACTCTTTCTATTTATCCCTACCAATCCAAATATCATAGTTAATTAAATCTAACTCTTAACGGCCTTGCCAAGGTATAATGTTGGTCTCTGCAACAAAATCCATATAGGATCAACGATAATTAATGCAAGAGTTACGTCTTGATCCTTTCTTTCCTCTCACCATAGATAATGTTTTCCATTATTTGCATGCGAGTTCCATATTTTAAAGTGATCTTAGCCGTAAAAAATTGACACACAATATGTGTGATGAAGATTCATATAAAGCTGTTGAAATCCAATTAAGCTTTCAAAAGTTAGTATTCATTGCACTACATTAATGATAGACAAACTCATGACATGTATATGTATAAAATTAAGATAATGGATTAGCACAGAGACGATTGAATATTCAAATTCTGATAGAGAGGTCAGTTGGATAAGTAGGGTAACAATTTTCTTTTCTTTTCTTTTGTGCAAATAATAGAAAACGATATGGAGAGGGCACAGCCGCGTAGAACGTTGGATCTATGCATTGATGATTTTGAAATGATATTTTAAGATATGGCCCAGAAGCATGAGCAGATATATGTGGATATAAACATTTTGTCTTTCATGCATGGAAGTATTCTATGGAAGTTTTGTGGTGACAAGTATATTGTTTTGATATTGGATCCGTATATAGAGATATGTTTGTATGCATGTATATATATGCGTATAAATCTATATGTGTATACAATAAGAACGACACAGTGGCACTATCACCGTTTTTGTACGTAAATGTAGCCTAGTTCACGAGGCAGAGTCATAATCCCACAACCACAAGTACTTTAAACTGCTAGTTTTATTTATCAATCAAGGACAGCTAGAACTTTTTTTTTTTTTTTTTTTGATAAACGGACAGCTAGAACTTAAAATCAACTTGGCAAGTACATGTCACAGTTCCAATGATAGGAACATATTTAAAGGGTGGAATGTTTGACAATTTTTTTTATTTATATTCCGTTATAATTACTTTTAATTTTTTATTCTTTAATTATTTTTAAGTGATTTCAAAATCAATTTTTTATTTTATTTTTACTTTCTGTATTATATAGTGTTTATTTACATTTCTTATTAGTTGTGGTTTATTTTTTAAAATAAGATATGATAATGTTTTTCAAAATGTTCTTATATGATAATGTCTTTTTTATTACAAAATGAAAAAATTCATTTTCAAATAATCTTTCAATAATTTTATAGTAGTTATATAATTGAAATATTTCAATTACGGTCAATTTTTTTTTTTTTTTTTGTATATCAAACAGTTTTTTTTAGTATGCAACATTATTACATTAATAAGAAAAATTTACACTTCAAATATTAGTATGTTTATTTAAATAAATTAATATCAAATTTTACGCATAATTTTATTTTATGATTAGATGGTTAGGGCATACTCAACTTCAACTAATTTACTTTTCTTCTATGATAAACCTATTCACACTATTTCTCAAATACTTTAAATGTTAATTGTTTAAATTATTTTTCATTAAGCATGAGTCGAACTTTATTATTTTATTTAAATATTTAATTTAAATTTTCTTAATGATTTCATATAATTAAAATTTAACTTGTTTAATTTGTACCAAATAAAATACTTAAGTTGCAAAATGTTCATTTCAAACAAAATTCATCTTTAATTAATTTAATAATTACTTTAAAATTAAAATTTTATCAGCATGTTAAGATTTGAAGCACATATTTTATTTAATATTGTTGTTTCACATTTTTTTACTAATTTAATTATTAAAAGAAGATAATATTTAAAATAATTCAATTATATATTATTAAGAGATCGTTTTTAGAATAAACCTTATTTGTGATTTCATGAAAAATGATATTGTAATATAAGAATATTTGAAAAAAAATTCATGTCTTGTTCTAAAAAGGTCAAATTACAACTAATATGAAATATAAATAGACAATAATATAGAAATTACTATTACAAATAGTGGCAGGATATACTTATCACCAATTAAGTTTACCATTTATTACCATCAAATCTTAACCGTTGATTTTCACTAATTTGATGGTTATAATTTATTGAGAATTAATAATTAATTAATATATAAATGTCATCTAATAAATTATAACCGTCAGATTGACGGAAATTCACAGTTAAAATTTAGTGGTAAAAAGTGATATTAATTGGTAGTAAGTTGAACTCTCCCCTTAAAAATATGTCTGACTTTGAAATAATTTTAGGTAACTAAGAAAATAAAAAATAAAAAATAAAAAGTAGTTATGACAGAGTGTGAATAGATAAAAAGGAGTGTTAATGATTCACCCAGGAAAAAAAGTGTCAATAGCCATACCCTATACAAAAATATTCAAGTTATAAAGAGTCGATCTTATAATATCCATGAGTGACTACAATGAATTAATTGTAAGATTATAAATCATATGACTCTACGTAGGGGTGCTAAACAAACCAGGGATTTTTGGCTCGGCTCGTGAAGGCTTGAGCTTACATGTCTAAAATTGGCTGTTAGCACCAGACTTGAATTTGTAAAAAAACTCGTTTAATAAAAAGGCTTCAGGCTCCAATTCAAAAGTTCGGCCTTAGAGCCTTTCAGGCTGGCCTAATATATTATTTTTTATTTTTATTTTATATTTTTTATACTACTTGTAATAGTCTTTTCTTTCTCTTCAATCCATTTCACCCCATTTTATTGGTTAAACAGACTTTTTGAATCATTTTGTTCTATATTATACTGTTTGGATATATATTGAATTTATAAATATTTATGAAATTACTAGTGTTGTTGATTGTATATTTTGTTTGGATAAATTTTTGTTGTCTTATTTTTTTAAACAGGCTAAACCAGGCTTTTATTTTTTGTAAATAAGCCAGGCCACATGCCGATAATTATATCTATAACAGGTAACATGCTTGGTCAGGCTGACACATTTAAACACAGGCTTAGCTTTTTAAGATCAAAGCTCAGCTCGGTTCGTTAACACCCCTAACTCTACGTATCAGATATAGTTGTAATTGACAACGACAATTAAATTAGGGTTTTATTAATCTGATGTTAAATGAGATAATTATCTCATGTCATAGAGATAAATTTGTGGGCTCCATCACCTGAAAAAAAAAAAAAAAAAAAGGTGGCAAAGTTATTGAAAGATGTGTAAGAGAAAAAGTTATCACACGTAGCATAAGAGTAGTTTCTCCCATTAAATTATGATACCATAATACACAGAAAAGTATCGATATTTTTTTTTTTCTAAAAAGACAAATGGTAATAAAACTTGACATTTACCTCTTTCATTTTAAAAATTACTTACTTCTCTTATGATTTTTGGATCGAAATCCAACCCCTAAAACTTTTAAAAAAATAGGTTAAATTACCTAACACATATGGCAGGACTCGGTGTGGGAGTATAGGACTTGTGTGTGCTTTTAAGAATAGATTGTCGATGCTTCAACAACTTCATCTTGTCTCAATGCATGTACTGTGAAAGTAAAGGGAGATGACAACATATTGGCACCTAAAATGGAAGCAGCCTTCTTTCCCACCCAAGAATATAGAAATGCAAATCAGTGATATAAGAAGCAAAAGCAAGTTCAGGGGGAACATATATAGAATCAAACCAAGACAAAATAAGTAATTTTATCTAATTTTTACCAGGGTAAAGAATCGGACTTAGGTGAAAAAACCATATGGGAGGTAAATAATTATTAAAAAAGAAAAAAGCATAAGGGTAAATAACTCTAGAGAAAACCATAGGGGTGATAAATGAATCAGGAGCTTTGGCTCGGCTCGTGAAGGCCTGAACTTACATGTCTAAAATTGGTTGTTGGAAATAGGTTTTTGGACTTGTATAAAAGCTCGTTTAATAAAAAGGCTCAGACTCCAATTCAAAAGCTCGGCCTTAAAGCCTCTCAGGCCTAGTACATTAATTTTTATTTTTATTTTATATTTTTTATACTACTTGTAATAGCTTTCTCTCTCTCCTCAATCCATTTAAACTATTTTATTGGTTAAATAGATTTTTTGAATGATTGTGTTCTATATTATACTGTTTAGATATACAATGAATTTATGGATATTTATGGAATTACTAGTTTTGTTGATTATATATTATGTTTGGATAATTTTTTGTTGTCTTATTTTTTTTTAAACAGGATAAACCAGACTTTTACTTTTTGTAAATAAGTCAGGCCACATGCCGATAATTATATTCATAACAGGCTGACACATTTAAACTCAAACTTAGCCCTTTAAGACCAAAACTCAGTTCGGCTCGACCCGTTACTAGAAAACCATATAAGATTTTTGAAATTTTCTCTAAAAAGTGCGGACATTCGAGATTCTATAAATCTCGTTGTATATAATCTTTTAAACCACGATGGTGAGTTTCAAGCTACTAATTGATGTTTTATTTGTCATTAATTTTTATTAGTGTGACGAATTCCTATTAAATCACGGTTCTCATTAGCTAACAATGGATGATTCATAAGTAAGCACGTTTCATTGTACTCTGAAGTAAGATAGACTTGAAAATATTCAAAATCTTATATAAGTGCAAAACAATTCTTTTTCAGTATAAGTCAAAGTTATTCTCATATCATTAATTTTTTATATTAAATAGTTACACTATAAAATTGATCATTCGATCGATTGGGTGTTCCTGATATTTATAGATTAGTAAATATTTCATTAATATATATCAAGATTATCGTTATGTATTCTAAAAAAAAATTATCTCCATTCTCGGAATCAATGCATGTTTTTTTTTTTTTTTTTTTTGTCTGAAGGAAAGATGACGAAGTCCAATTCTTTTGGTCCAAGCAATGGTTGGTCAGAGCCCAGAGTAACAACATGGTTCTTCATTGTTAGCCCATTATGTATTCTTGCAAATCAACATGCTATGGCCTGTGAATTATTTGGGCCAATATATTTCATTTATTTCTTTAGATACGTGTATAATTGTTGTTTGAATTCCACAGACAAAAAGCTATTTCCTCAGTCCAAGTCCAAACCCATTTCAGATCCAACAACATTCCACGTTGTACCGGCAAAACAAACAAAAAATGACAAGAGAAGCTATTTAGTGGGTCTAGACTATGGTGGTCCTTTCCTATAATAGAAAAAAAGAGGGACGGAGGGGAAACAAATCAAAAAGAGAAGGGTAAAAATAGAAGAAAATTTTCTATTTATAGAAAAGAGACCACTAAATAAGTGGTGGGCCTGGAACATATTAAAATTTTCTCCATATTAACATCTATCCGAACTTTTTTAACCAATCATGTGTAATTGATCTAATTATTTTTTTTTTTGGAAAAAATATTTGTTTTTTAAAGAATATAACTTTGTATCATTTTAGATCCTAACCGTTGATTTTCGTCAATCAAATGTTAAAATTTATTGGGTCAAAATTATTAATTAATTATTAATTCACAATAAAACTTAATAAATCCTAACAATTGATTGACGAAAATCAACGATTAAGATCTAAAATGACACAAAGTTATATATTTTAAAAAGAAAAATATTTTTTTCTTTTTTCATACCGAATTTAATTATCTCTTCGAGCCGAGTCGACGTTCAATAGTCTTACAAGCTTCAAATTTTGGAGTAAACTATGAGATCAATTCTGAGTCTGCGCTTTAGTCACACCTGGGCCAAAGCTCAGCCCCATAATTCCCGGAACAAGCTCCATACTTGTGTATTTTCTTTTTCAATTCGAATAGTGGGAAATAATGAGAATTCTGACTCGTTTAAACAAATAATTAAAAAGTATATAAAATGCAAAGGATATTTAAATATGAGAATTTTGTTTCATTCTACTAACAACACACTTTTTTTGGGGTTTAGTGTTTATCATTTTAAATGACATAATTTTGTGTCATTTTTAATGAAATTACGTCGTTTTGGTGTATTTTGTAATTTTTTCTAATTTATAAAATTAGAAATAAAAAGAAAATGGAGGAGAGAGAATATTAAAACACACCAAAACGACGTAGTTTCATTAAAAATGACATAACTTTGTGTCATTTAAAATGACAAATATTTTCCCTTTTTTTATATACTTTCTTTATACTATTTATTTTGAACTGAATTTCGTTTGAATCACGTTAAATTAATTCGAGTTCATTTTTATTAGTTCGACACACATACCCAAAGCATAACTTGACGCGGTAAAGCTAGCTTATATTTTCATCTACACTTGCAAGACTGAGTATGACATGGTCAAAACCAGGGGAAAAAGAAAAAATAAAGTAGTAAAAAATTTAATTTAATAGATGGAGAAATAATTATAATAATAAAGAAGAAGAAGAAGTCCACTTCAACGTGGGAAAATGGCCAAATGGATAGTAATGTGACAGCCAACTAACCTTCTATTCCCTGAAACATAGAAGGAAACTTCCAAAGAGTGAAATACAAAAATTAACCCTTTGTTAGACATAAGTTATGAGGTTAGCAGGGGCATTTCAGTCTACAAGTGAATGTTCGTAGACGCTACTCATTATCTGAATAAACAATTGGCGTCCGCGTCAAGGTGGTTTCCATCTTCGAAATTAATTTGAAAAATCAACGCAACACGCTTAATAGCTTTATATAACCCAATATCCACTACCCCTCAATGTTCTTCACGTTCAACACACCTAATAGCGTTTCAGAGACAGAGGAAAAGACAACATGGGAGATGATGGAGATTGTGAATGCAGGCCATTGGGTTTCTTGATTGGATTGCCCTTTGCTCTCTTGGCTTTGATTTTATCTCTTGTGGGTGCAGTTATCTGGGTTCTTGGGTACGTAATTTCTCTTTAAATTTTCAATCTTTTTGCTTATTCTGTTACTTTGGTTTGTTTTTTCTTCAATTTTATTATCTGGGTTGTGTCACATTCTTTCAATTTTTATAATCACATTCATAGGTCATTAGTTCAATTAATCTCGCACAAAATGTCTTCTAATTCTTTTTACCTTTATTGTTTTTCTTCATTTTTCTTTTTCTTTTTTCTGATTTTCCGTTCTCAGCATGAATTGTGATGATGGGTTATGATGCAGGTCTATATTGAGTTGCTTGTGCCCATGTTGCATTTGCTGCACCGGATTGGCTAATTTGGCTGTGAGTCTTGTAAAGCTTCCAATTCGGATTCTTAGATGGTTCATTCATCAAATTCCTTGCTAGAGATTACAAATTTTCGCCTTTCCCTTTGTAGTAAAAGTTTGACTTGTTTGCAGCAATTATTGACCCTTTTTTTTCCTTTTTCTTGGGATTTGCCTATTTGTGTGATTAATTGGATTACTTATGATCTTTCGTTTGTATTTGATTCTTTCTTGTTATATTATACAGAATAAAATAGAATGCAGTTACCTAGTTTATATGTTTGTTTCATTTTTATTTTTATTTTTAAAAAAATTGGGGTTGACATTTCAATCATATATGACAAATTGCATCTGTATGATGAGTTGGAGCACCAATCTAATTAGTCAAAACCATTGACTCACTGTTTTATTTTTCCTCCCTCTTATTGTAGCGATCATTATATCGATTAAATAAAATTTAAGCCCTGTCCTTCAAACTTGGTGATTGTATTGTTTGAAATGTAGATGGGTGTTGGTTGTAGAACTGACTATGATAACATGATTATGATCATATACACTGGTGCAAAAATGAAGAAGAAAAGGTTAACTTCGAAGACAATGTAAAAAGTGATTGTGCTTGATTCAAGCTATAATCTTTTCAAGCCCAACATTCGGTTATTGGACTTGTATCACACAGTTCCCACATTAAGGATTCGCTTAACCTCATATACATATCCATATACTAGAAAATTTCTTCAGCCCAGAGGCAAGATGGACTTGATGGCCTGGTCCACAAATGAAATTAGGGTCGGTTTATATTTTACTAAAATTAAAAAAAAAAAAGATTTTTAAACTGTTTGTATTAAATGTAAGCTATGTTGCACCGATACTGACACGGAAAACGACACGCTGAAAGTTAATTCTAAAAAATGTCATATTTCGACACGTTAGGACACGTTTTGATATTAAATAATATTTTTAATATATAATATAATTTATATTTAATACTTATAACAGCTCATAATAAGTCATATAATCAATCAAATATTCAAATTTCATAACATAAATATAAATATAAATAATTTGGTTAATAAATTTAAATTTAGACTGGAAAAAAAAAGTGTCGGAGGCAGTGTTAAGAAACCCAGACCGACCCAGCCGGGTCGACCCGGGAACTGGTAAACCGGTCATATAATCGGTCCGGTTGAAGCAACGAACCGGTCATGCATCAGAACCAGTGCGACCCGGTCCGACCCGGCCAATTTTCATGAAAACCGGTGACCCGGTCGGTTAACCGGTGACCCGCCCAGTCCCAAAAAAAAATCCAATTATTTTTTTTCAAAAAAAAAATCATAATGGACATATTTCAATATTTTTTTTGCTTATTGATTTACATAAGTTATGTACCTACAACACTAATATTATCTCAATTATGCACTATACAAATTTTTTTGATTTGATTTATAAATAGAGATGTCGTTTTCTGAACCTAAAGCCCCGTATCACGATCATTATATTTGTGTTTGATCTTTTATTGGATAATAATATGTGATTTATTATTTTTGATATTAAAATTTTTAACATTTTTTTTTAGATATTTGAGTATGTTTATAATTTTTTAATATAAATTATAAAATTGCATATAATTACCGGGTCATGCGGTTGAACTAGTGACCCAGTGACCCAGTACCTCGACCGGGTCAATGACCGGGCCGGTTTTAATAACAATGGTCGGAGGTGTGTCAGAGCTTTGACCGCATGTCCAAAAATGTTGATCGCGTGTCGGATCGTGTCGGTGTCTGACACGCATTTTTCAAAAAAAAAATGTGTGTCCGTGCTTTTCAGGATGTAGGTATGTTTCTCTCGATGGATATTTTATATCGATATAGTAGTGATTTAGTGGAATAGATGTATAAACTTAATTTTAACATGAGACTCACAATGAGTGAATCTGAGGCTGACAAGGAGTTGATCCTCTTATGTTAAAATTTCACATACAATGTCAAATGAAATTTTTGTATCTATTTCTCTTTTTTCACATCATTAATAGAAAAAGAGATAGATACAAAACTTAAAATGACTAAGTCAAGTGAAATTTTGATATGAGAGCATCTATTCCCGAGCTCTTTGAATATATTCTGACAAGGGAATAAGTGTATAATTCTTCAATGATAAATGAGCGAAAGTCATAACCAATTTTACTATTGTGGGCTCCCCATAACATATGAGGAGAGCATTTTCACATGTTGTAGGAGCTACGAGTAGAGACGAATAAAATTCTATGTGATGAAATAAACCAAACAGGTGGTAGTTTAGTTGCTAGTAAGGGAGTTGAGTAAGTGGAAGAAAAGAATCTTGGTTCGATCTCCACATGTCACCTTTGGGAGGTATTTAAATATTTTCATTCATGACTCGCCTAGGACTTCAGATTAGTCTCATAGCCGGTTCAAAGAGTCGACGTGAGGATATTCGGGGGAACCAATTCGCCTCAAAGAAATAATTATGGTTGGGCTAATTAAAAAAATGTGATAGATAAATACTTGTCTTACTTTAACAATGTAAAGTGTTGAACCAGTGATGGTTCATAGATGTACCTGATGGGACGAAATTTCGTTCCCATCTAAGCCCATTTTGATGGCAAAATACCAACCGTTCTCTCATCTGATGAGCAACTTTAGCATTAAAAGCACGTGTGTTATATCTTTTTTACAAAAACACAGTGGGGAACGGATGATGACGTAATATTTTGGAAAATATATAAAGGGGAACGGATTTGGAACATTAAATACACCTGCTTCACTTACTCAATCTCTCTGACCACTTTTCAGAAAACGTTGAAAAGAAGTTTCCTATTAGCACAAGTAATGCAGCAATTAACCAAGAGGAAACATGCGCAGCAGGGAATAAACAGTTCCCATTGGCTAAGAGGAAAGCAAGGTATGAGGGAGAGCAGAAGGAAAGACAAATCTCAACAATAATTGTCTCATCCAGCCACTTGCGCCCCTCAAATCATTGTTTACACCGCCCCTTTCATGCAGTCAAGAAAACAACCCCAACAGAATTACCCACTTTTCCATTCACTCTTCTGCCTATAAATAGGACGTTCTAGCATGAAGAAAATCATTGAATTCCTTAAGAAGAGATCACTTAGTTTATTTTATAGTTTTCTTTGTATTTGTATAGTTTTAGCTTTAGTTAAGTGACAACATTTCTTCTTCATTCTATATCACCCACTTGAGACTCCTCACGAGCAGCAACCATATTCCCCACTTTTCATTTTGTTGTAATCAATTTGTTTTCATTTAAATACAAGTGTTATTTTTCTCCTTTACATTCGTTATCTCTGAACTGAATCTCGGGTCTATAGGACTTCAGTTTGGAATAATTATGCTTAAACTAGTAGTCATGGGCTAAACTATCTGTGGAATGAAAAAAATGCAAAGTTCTTAAAGAATTATTTTCAAAACTCTTGTATTACAGCTTTTGTGTTGCTTTGGTTAAGTGAGCTATATTCATTGTGTATAAATGGAAATTGAACACATACTGAAAAAGGAACTTTCATAAGGAAGGGATTTCAGACAGCTTAACTAGAAGGGGAAGGCAGTCTTGTGGAAACAAGAATGCTGGTTGCCTTAGGAATAAGGGACCACCTCGTTCACTTGAAGGTCATGTACCCAGTACCTATTGGAGTCAAGGGAGCCATAGAAATATGAAAACTTGTGAGCCATGTAGTCAATGAGCTGAGGAATCAGAGTTGGCAGTGAAGAGACTGGAACAAATACAAAAGTGCTGAGTCTTGAGTAGGGAAAATAAGTTTTTATGAATGGAGCAGTGGATACGTTCATTCTGTTATTACTGTTTTTAAAACCATCCATATTGTTGTCTCTTAATTATTGTTATTACTTTTATTATTCCTTGCTTTATTCAATCTTATATCTACAAAACTCCAATGAAAATTGTCGTATCTTCTTTTATGAAGAAGAATTTCATATATAACGACGTGAAGAGCTATTTGCTGTCAGATTGCACCTACTGTTCTTGAGGAACGTTGTCAAGACAGTAGGGAACGTTTGATCAAACAGGTCAATTACTAACTTTTCTTTTCATTTTCATTCTTTGTAAAATAGTATAAGACATTAATTAGAGTTATATCCTCGTGGGAACGATAATATGGGCATTAATACTCCCATTTATTACTAGATGCGTGCACTTGCGCACTTGAGTTGAAACTAATAGAGCAATTGTGTTTTCTCTTATCGAACTGAGGAACGTTCTACAACATATATATTTTCCACCCAACAAGCTTTTGACCCAACAGTACCCTTTGAGGGTGAAGTATATTAATATAGGGTGTTCATAGTGGCATTGGTAGGAACCAAGGCAATAGTGAAGCTTTCCATGATGCTGCATATGAAAAGCGGAGGAGTGTGTATGGGTGGCTCTCCATAGAGGTAGAGTATCAGCATTAGAGTGAAGAAGATTGGATCCCTCTTCAACGTAATAGGAGGGTATTTAGAGAAGAAGTCCCTCTCAAGCATGGGAAAGAGTATTGGTCAGTCTCATGAGCTGTCACATCAAGCTATGTCTTGTCTTGAGATAAGGCATGCTGCCCACTGTCAGTGTAAAGGGGAAGCAGTGCAGGGAAAAGGGAATATCCAGTGATGAGCCTCTATGGCTCATCATGAATGCCCTCTAGAAGGATCTAGAAGTGGATTTTAGCATTGGTCCCAATTGCTGGGCCTACAGTGGGGTATCCAGAACAGAAGCCCCCAACTTTAGCTTACAGAGTCAGGGTGCCAAGATGTATGACCGCGTGGGCCGGTTACCCGTAGTGTGTAGTGTTCCAAGTAGAATTCAATGTCACTGATCGGTAGCACATCGACCTTCATATCTTGTTTATTCATTGTCTTTGAGTATGGATTGTCTGGTCGGCGATGTTTAAGTGCTTCAGGAGGGCCTTCAATTCTGACTTGCAATTGTGTTGGATTTTTTGTGGTCTTCAAAGTTGTGCCTATAATCTTTACTATCTGATCATTGTTGGTCGTCTCATTATTAAGAAAAGCCTTCAATTGTTGTTGAAGCGGCGATAATTTGATTGTAAGAATAAGTTGGTGGGCCCATGTTGAATCAAGTCGTCTAAGAAAATAATGTTGTAGATGAAAGCATCTTGAGATGATGGAGATAAATATATATATCCTCTTTTTCAGCAATAAACATTATTGGTGTCATGGATATATGATAAACAATGCCTGGTGACTTGGGTCTTTGATGTCCAATTGCTCAGATATGTTGCTCTATGATTATGACCTGCAATACCTAAAATAATAGTATTTAAATGACAATAAAAATGTGTCTAGATAGGACGTTGGCCCGGCGCAAGCCATCTAGGACTTCTGCTGAGGGGTAACATATCCCGAACTTTGTTTGCCGAGGGGTTAAATAAGTGGGAACAGTAAACTTGCGAGTGGACTTTATGTCCATTAATTGTTAGGGTGCTTAAATAAGTGTTGTAACCACATGAGGAAGTATAAAATGCTCAATGTGTTAATCATGAATATACTAGTGGAGAAATATTCTCATTGAATGTTAAAAATGAACATAGATAATTAGAATGTTATAAGAAGTTTTGTGTGTAGATGTTGGTTGGATAGCTTTAAATATGAGAACTTTGTGAGATGGCTTTATGATTCAGATGGCTTTCTTTAATGTTTGTTTTGAAGGGCGCATGTCCCACGAGGAAGTTTGATTGAAGCTTTGGCAGATTTTCTTTGGTCTTTGCATGTTGAGCTTTGGTTGGCTGACTGGGTGGGTAGTATGAAGGTCGGTCCTTCTACTTGCTGATTGGACTGGTAGCGTGAAAGCTGGTCATCCAGTTGGACTGGTGGAAGGGCAGCGTTAAGGTTGATCTTCCTACTTGCTGGTTGGATGGGCAGCGTGAAGGCTGGTTATCTTGTTGGCCGGGCAGAAAGGCAACATGAAGGCTGGTCTTCCTCCTTGCTGGTTGGATGGGAAACATGAAGGTTGTTTATCCTATTTGTTGTTCAGTTGAGTAATGTGGAAATTGGCACGCACGAAATGAAAAGAAGCCAGGGTTGTCAAATTTTTGCACGAAACACCCGCCTTTTGATACTTCGTGGGTCTTTGCACGAAATGAAAAGAAGCCAGGGTTGTCAAATTTTTGCTTTGCATTCCCTTGCTCTTCGTTGGTCCCGCCATTTGAATTTATCTTGGGGAGTTAGCTTGCCAAATGGTAGTGTAATCAATAGTTGTCACATGTCATTGTCATTTTACAAACACCTATCTATTATAATAATCAACATGTGGATGTCGTATCTCCAAATTAAAAAAGATCGGAGGCTCGTGGACGGTTCTGAAATTCAGATTGTGAGGTTGTGGTAACTGCTTCGAAATTCGATCTTCACATTGAATCGCTGCCGAAGTCTACCCTTTCTATGGATTTCGTTCTTCGCAAATCAAAGCAGGCTCGATTCAAAGACCGGTCTTGGCAGCGAACTGGCGGGGACGACCACCGGTTAGGTGGGCTTTGACGATTTGATTAGCGGAGGTGGTTATCTTGATCAATCTTGGCGGGGAGGCACTCGACGAGGTGGGCTCTTGACGATCTGCCTTAATGAGCATCTTCACGCTGTGGTTCATGGGTCTTCAAGGTTCGGTGATCACAACATCATTAAGTCACCTTGGGTACCAAATCGATTAGAGGCCATAGCCGAAAAGGTTCACTTGAGGTTGAGCGGGGAAGATGGTTGTGTGGCAAACACCCCAACTAAGAATTGACCGAAGATGGTGCCTAGACATGACCTAGATGTTCGGCGATGGTAGGGGTTTGTCGATAAACAGGCTAATGATCGGCAGTGGCCCCCTGGGCTGGAGGATAACCGAAAGCGGCGCTCTGAACCGGAGACCGGTCGGTTTTTGCCTCACAAACCAGAAACCGACAGGTGGTGGCGCTCTGAACACGGGTTTGGTTCAACGTAGACTATTGTTTCGAGAAGATGGTCTGAGAATGTTTGGTTGGGATCGAGGTGGGGGTAATGCCATTTTTTCTTTCGTGATGAAGTTGACGAGTTGAAGGAGTTGCAGGATCTACGTTGTTGCGTGAAATAAATCTTGGGTCTGATTCTTGACTTGGTGATCAATTATAGAGGTCGTGATTCTTCATGGTAAGGTTGACGGTATCTTTTGAATCTTTGATCGAATTTTGTCAAGCGAGTGGATGTTTGAGAGCCTAGAAGACATCGAAGGTGACTCAGTGGAGCGCTGTTCTTGGCCCTTTACACAGTGGTTCCTTTGGCTAGTGCTGACCTTCGTGACGACCAATACGACTCCGTTTGTTATCGGTATGTAAGGATATAATCTCTTTTTGGATCTTAAGGCTTCAGACATGGTAGGCATAATGTTGAGTTCCGCAAATCTGCAGGGAACTGGTGGCTGGTTCCCATATTTTGCCGGTGACTATTTTTCGATAAGAGATGAATCGGTGAAGAGTAGGATTCTGGTTTGCATCAGTGGTATGCGTATCCTTATCAGGTCTGGTCGGCATGCTTTCTATATTTTCCTGGTTGGCACTTGTTCCTTTTGGTTCTGGTTGATTTTTGTGAATAATGGGTTCTAATAATGAATAACCATATGCTTTTCAGATCGATAAAACAACATGTTTTCAATCACTTTTTAATCAAAATTGGTTTTCAACATTTAACGGGTTCTAAAACTGGTTTCAAACCAGTTTTGAAATAGTATAACCGGTTTTGAAAAATATGAAATCAATTCGATTTAAAAATCAAACTATTAAATTTGGTTCAGTCTGGTTCTTATCAAAAACTGAACCAAACTGGTCCACGCACATCCCTAACTGCAACAACATATGCTCCATTTTGGATGTTGAGAATCCCGCTGTCTCTTCCCCAATACCACCAGTTGCCCTTGTGATAGGAGCCACCTGACCTACTAACCTGTAAAATCTCATCATATCAAGAAAAAATCAAGTAATCAATATTGATCACAGAAGCAAAAGGTCGGAATTTGGAACTTCCTATTTGTTATTTTCTGATTTGGGACATGTTTAATTTGTGTCTCCTATGCTCCATATTGACATGTAATAGCAGATTCTAAATTTCATTTAGAAAGGTATGATGAGAAAACTTTGATAGCTAAATGCTAAGGAGTGTCATCCGTCATTCTCACAGCAATAATAAATAATTGCTTCTTATCATTATTAATCCTGGTTGCCCACCTGAATAAATTTATGAATATAAAAAAATCTCTCATGACATGGGCTAGCTCAATGTAAGCCGGGCCGTAGGCTGTGCTGGGCCAGCCTACCCATTTACACCCTTACGTGTAGTAACGTATTTTATATGAAAAAAAAAACAGTACAAATAGTTGTGATTTCTGGAATTTTCTAGAGCATTCTCAAAGCATCAAAAACATCTTCCGAATGCCACGAAGGCTGCGACGCTCGCCCATAAACCCCTCATCAGCACACCGTAGCCCAATTCGAAGTTCAGAATCCTCGTACAGAAAAGAAGAACAACGAAGGTCAGAGAAACTGAAGAAGAGAAAGAGAGGAGACATGGGTGTTGATTATTACAAGATCTTACAGGTTGATAGGAATGCCAAAGACGATGACTTGAAGAAGGCTTACAGAAAGCTCGCCATGAAATATCACCCAGATAAGAACCCAAACAACAAAAAAGATGCTGAATCGAAATTCAAAGAAATCTCAGAAGCCTACGAGGTAAGTTCAGTTTTCTCGTAAAGGGTATCTCAAAAATTTCACCTTTTTCTCAATAACAATAGATTTCAACAACAACAAAATGTGTTTTTTTTTTTTTTTTTTTTTTTTCTGGGTGATGTGTTGATGCTTACTTTCTGTTGGATTTTCTGATAGGTGCTGAGTGATCCTCAGAAGAGGGCTGTCTATGATAAATATGGGGAAGAGGGTCTGAAGGGTCAGGTGCCACCTCCTGATGCTACTTTTGGTGGTGCTAATGGTGGAAGTAGAACCACTTTCTATTCCACCGGAGACATTCCGACGTCGTTTAGGTTCAATCCGCGGAACGCTGATGACATTTTTGCTGAGTTTTTTGGGTCCTCGAGCCCGTTTGGGGGCATGGGAAGAAGTAGTGGTGGTGGTGGTGGTGGCGGCGGCGGCGGCTTTGGAATGAGATCGAGGTTCTCTAATGGGATGTTTGATGATGATATGTTTGCATCTTTTGGGGAAGGAGGAGGAGTTCATGTGAGTCAAAGTGCCCCTCGTAAGGCTCCTCCCATTGAGAACAGGTTGCCTTGCTCTCTCGAAGATATTTATAAAGGGACCACTAAGAAGATGAAGATTTCTAGAGAAGTTGTTGATGCCACTGGGTGAGTTGTTCTGCTTTGTTATTTCTAATGCTATGTTTAGTGCTAAGGTTTTTTAAATGGTTCATTTTTTGTGTGATAGATGGTATAGCATTTATGAGAATTTTGAGTTTGAACCAATGTAGAAACATATAGGTGAAGAAGAAATTACTTGGCTGCTTAACAATTTTGATTGGATTCATCACTATAATGCTCTGCTGAATTTTGTTTGTATTTGATTTTGTAGTCAATACTTTGCGTGAAAATTCACACCTGAAAACTTACACTTGCGAATTTGATCTTTTGTGTGGATACCCTTTTTTTCAGTGTTGAATGGTATTCTTCATTTATTTATTTATTAATTCATTCAACCTGGATAGAATATGCTGGAAGACTTTGTAGTTCCGATTGATGCATTAAATTGTTTTGTGTTATTGTGTGGCATTTGCTTCTTTGTTTAGAGAAGAAAACCAAACCACCTAGAAGTTTCTAATAATTTTTAAATGATTATTTGAACATAACATGCTTTGTACTTTGATACATACAACAGTTGATCCCCCCTTCCCTGTAAAGTACTGATGGTTTAGAGTTTAACTGAATCATTTTTTAATTGCACTTGGTAGTTTTCCCTTTGATACATATGTAGCAGTAGTGTTGTTTTATGAGTTGTAGTAGACATCAGATAGGATGGTTATGCTGGATGTTAAGTTAGAGATCTATCGTTGTAAACTATATATTTTGGTAACTATTGCTATTTTGAATCATGAATTTATGGAATTTTAACCTATAATCATTAAGGGTTATTAATAGCTATTCAGTAGCTGCTTGGCGAATTGCTATGTCAATAACTTTTGCTTTTATAATCAATTGTAATGTTATGCTACTAAGGCATAAATACCTATGCTAGAACACTAGCGTTTGAGCAATGCCCTTTTAGCTAATGGTGTATAACAAAATTGGCGGATCACATTGCACATATATCAAGAAGTTTATCTCTCTAGTTTTTCAGGCTATATCAGTCCCCATTTTATTCTAGTCTAGAGCTGAAAAGTCTTCTGCGAATGAACGATTTGATGATATCTTCTTTCTTCTTTCTGTTTAGCGCTGCAATAGGTTGTGTGCAATAAACAGAGCAATAACTGTGTTGCTCCAATGAAATAGTGGATTTACAAATTATGTTAGAGCTAAAATTTAGCAGTTCTGGCTAGGAACTTGGAGGTTTTCCTTAGCATAATGGATTTTGTCGGTTAGTCCGCATAATTGCCTCTAATTTAAGTATCAAATTTTATATTTAAGATATCTAATTATGGAATTAAGGCCTCTTGTTGTAGAATGCTCCATTAATTATTAGGTTGTTAGCTAAACCTTAGAAGAGTACACTGAACTTTTATTCCCATGAGTATTACATGTATAGTGCAAGTTGAAGTTGTAGTAGACATGATATAATCTATCTTGTAGTTGTCCAAGGCTTTATCAAGTTCATGGGGCGCGATGATTTCTATATCTGTTATCCTTTATCTTTAAGAACCATAAATATTACATGGATATTTCTTATGCATTATCTGCTTTAAGTAATTTTCTTTGTGTATAAAGAAGTTGTTATTGTAACTTGAACTTATGACCTTCCATCCTAAACCCCACCAATCCGAACCACTTGATCGTAGTGTTTAAATGAATTTTTGAAGTTAAAATATCATTTATGGTGCTTTCAGAATTTCATTATTTTTGCAACAAAATAAAAGGAATGTAGCTGCTGATTTCCATTTTACAAATTTGTTATTATTCAATCAGAATATAGGATCATCTTATTTTCAGATTGTAGGTTTAGCTTCCTATTTTATTGTGTTGATTTTGTAATCTTACTTCTTCTAACTTCGGCCAACTCTTAATAAATTTTCTTTCATCTCCTTGTGGGTGCAGCAAAACCATGCAGGTGGAGGAGATCTTGCCGATTAATGTCAAGCCTGGTTGGAAGAAGGGGACAAAGATCACCTTCGCAGAGAAGGGAAACGAACAGCCAAATGTGACTCCTGCAGACCTTGTTTTCATTATCGATGAAAAACCGCACAGTGTCTTTACCCGTGATGGTAATGATCTGATTGTAACCCAGAAGATTTCTCTTGCAGAAGCCTTAACTGGTTACACAGTGAACCTCACTACATTGGATGGTAGAAACTTATCCATACCAATCAACAATGTTATTCCTCCTGATTATGAGGAGGTTGTTCCAAGAGAAGGAATGCCACTCCCAAGGGATCCAACAATGAAGGGTAACTTGAGGATAAAGTTCAACATCAGATTCCCAACCAGGCTCAATGCAGACCAGAAGGCAGGAATCAAGAAACTCTTGGGATCCTGAAATATATAAATTGTCACAACTCTTGTGGCGCCTTTCTTTGAAAATATATATTAGATTACCAGAATCTTGACAGGAGGGTGAATGGGATAATTTGGTTGTTTTTATATATTTATTTTAACTTAATATAGTGATTAAATTTGTAGTCCCGGCATTGGTTTTTGGTTAAAAAGCTCTTTTAAAGTGAGCTCATAAAGTGCACTGGTAACAATATATTTCACCATTGAGTTTTAGTATGATAATAAGGTATACATGTGCAGTGATTTTCTTCTTGTAAATTGATATAAGGTGTATATATATGCAGTGTGGATTTTGTCTGATAAAGGGTGAGAAAAGATTTTCAATCGCCCTAGTACAAAATGAGAATGCATTATAATAAAGGTGGAGAAAAGGATCACTCTTGATATATGGCTGAGTTCTCCATGCATTAAAATCTTGTCCATTTAGTAGTTCCTTTCATGTATTTGCACGTACAATCAATTCTGGCCCAATTCACTAGAAAATCTCGTACATGAATTGGTTCAATCATAACATGGGGTTGGGCCGGTTGGGATACCGCAAGGAAAAATAAACCATATCATAGGAGTGCTTGAATGATAAAGCATATGAGAATAGTTTCACCTATTCTGTTATTCATCATTGCAATAAGAGTTTAAATACCTGGAAAACGATGATATATGGTACATTTTTATGACATATTGGAAACACTTTCATGTACCCCCCGGGGAATAATGCCTTGTAAAGTTGTAGTCTTTGTTTTTTGGGCTTTGGCCCTAATTTGATTTTTTTTTTTCAAAAAAAAAAAATGTAACAAAAGGAAAAACCATACATAACACCACCTAAAAGAAACCTACTATAAATCGATAACTAGAGAAGATATATATTCTAGAATACCTGAAGCCTATAATTTATAGATATCAATCTTTGGTTCTTTAGCCATGTGCAGAGTCTTATAGCTTTTCTTTGCTGGCATGGACAATATTAGTATTCAGGTAGGCCAATGCCATATCTATAAACACTGGTAGTTGTATGACATTTTGTTTCATTCTTCAGTTCCGTGTGGAAGTTCATAAAACTATTTAATAAACCTAACAAACACATACCTAAATTTGGAAAGAGATTGAACTTGATGAGGACAGCAAATGCTTTTACTTTTATATTTTTTAACCCAAAACAAAATTGAGAAATAATTTCGAGTCACATAACATTCATATCAATTGCGTTACAAAAACAACAGCAATAACATATTGAGTTATTCTTTTTTCGCTCCTTGCATGAGACATTTCTTCAATTTTGTGCAATGAATATCCACAAATTTCTACTTGAATTTTGTTGACTGTCAAGGTGCACAAGAGAGAGAGAGAGGGGTCTGGATATATAATGAACAAATATTCACATGATGTCATTTTTTATGGAAAAAAGGAAATGACATATAATATGTTATTTAAAATTAATCAAATGTGCTCTTAATCACCAATAAGAAGTATTTAAATCAATAAACAAAAAAAAATTAACATGTGAATTTGTAATGCATGTCGTTCTATCAAATTAATAGTGTCATTTTTATTAAACAAAGTAAAGACTTGACTAGTACTAGAGTAGGTGTTAAAAAGACTTACATAAAGATAAATCCACAAGAAAAAGAGAGTGAAATGAAAAATAAGAAATAAGAAAAGAATAACACATTTTTTATAGATCAAATTGCATATCAAAAATAAAGAAATAAGTAATAAGAAGCATCCCTCAACTCTTCCGCATCAAAGTATACACTACATGTGCATTTTTCCTTAATTTTATCTTCGTATGCACACTACATGTGCATGTTTTTACAATAGTGGTAGGCTGGTAGCTGCTGCGAGTTGACATGCATTTCATCATGGAAGCGTCCATGTTAAAAAGGTATCCTATTAGTCTTAGAGATTCCAAGCTATTTTTTTCAACACCACAGTGATTTTGGGCAACAAAGTGGAGTCAAAAAAGAAGTGTGCACAACTAACTTTTTGAAAATTTGTTGGTGATGCTTAATGATTCATCAATAACAATCATTCATTGGAAACTAATCAGAGTAATTTTATCAGTGCCATCAATTCAATATTCGTTGTCCCCACAAGAGGACTACCACCACTACTTGCCAGTTTGAATAGTATCCACTACTATATCATGTGGAAGATTTTGTCAAATGAACACTTTATTGTTTTGGATGTTGCTGACAGCACTATGCTATGTATGTTAGCAGCCTTTAATGTTCTTTTTTCTTCTTTCTTCTTTCTTTTTTTCTTGAGATATGTGGAATGTCATAAAAAAACCGTAGTGAGACAAAAGCTCAAAGTGCATATTGTTCTGAAGCAGTGTCCGAATATTTTTTTGCATGTTTATTGAAACCTCCATTAACATTTTTGAGAGGACGTTTGGATCACCCAAATGGGAGTTTTGAGAGACTAAACGTGTTTGATTTTACTACTAAAACAGCTTTTGGTTTAAAGCAAGAGTGTATATTTGCTTACTACACTTTGGATAAATTTGATTATAATTGAATGATACAAACTGTATAATATGAAGTAATATATGCAAGAGTGTACGGAAAATATTATTTATAAAACAAATTGACCAAAGAATGTTATTCAAATAGAAGATATAAATGTAGGCCTGAAGAGTCAAAAAAGCAAGCAGAAAGTTGTTAAATTCAACAGTGGCTTTCAGGTTTGGGACATGGCCCTTGAAAGCTACTCCAACAAGTTTCAAAGCTGTCTTTTTACGTTCAAAGTGTTCGACCTTCCCTAGTGCAGAATTCAGACTACTAGGGAATTCGGATGCAATCTTTATCATTACCAACAACTCCCTTTTGTCTCTTTTTTCTTGGTAGTTGACCCAGAGAGTCCCACACACTGCGTGGCTTGAAATTTCATTGTCATTTTCGGTGCTTACTATATTACTATTTGCTTGCATGTGCTGGTTGAAGTTTTCAACTTGAGAAACGTTTTTGGTGCCATTTTGGTTCATTCTCTACCCACCCATTTATTAATAATTATACAAATTATTAAGTTCATTGGTAAAGTTACTGCTTGCATATATTTTTATGGCTGTGGTTCTAATTGTACTCTTAGTGAGAATCAACTCATGTGGCTGCCACATCTCCTATTCTTATGCAAATAATTGAATTCTATTTTGCACTTGTGCATTTATGGTCATCTTGATCTAGTAAATATGCATAAGGTAAAAGTCAATATTTCCAATACATTTATTTACATTGAATGCAACTATGCAGTTCTCAATGAGAATTATTTATGGGTCTCTCTTTTTTTCTCTCAGATTAAATTTTGTGACTTTATTTTAATTATAACGGCATGTTTTGTAAATGTACATATTTTTTTATTAAAACTAGTCAAAGATAAGGTTAGAATAATGTATATTATTTTTCAATACTATTTCGTTTTTTTACATTGAATGTTTTTATCTTCTTTCTTTTGGTTAGTATATAAATTTAGGGTATCTACAAGCTTTTTTTAAGCTTTAATAAAGGCTTAAAATATCTTTAAAATGGTTTAAATTGTATTTATAGATCATTTATTAAAACTTTAAATGAAATTCCAGTTTCTATAGTCCTAGTAATATATATAATTTATAACACTAGATAATTTTACTCATTTGAATTTTAATATCTGTCATTATAATATCAATCTTTATATTTTTCACCCATTTAAATTTTAATTCTTATAATTTTTAACCATTAAGATATTAATATTTATTTTTTGAGAAATTAATCCCTATATTTTTAATTTATCAAGATAATGGTATGTAAATGAGTAAAAATATAACCAAAAATACATACAAAAATTTCAAAGACTATAATTAAATTGGTAAAAATATAAAAAAAAGCTTGTTCAAAACCTTCGTTAAAAACACTATTTACTCAGAAAATTGAACAAATTAAAAATACTCCTAATTATTATCATCTAGGAAAACTCCAATTTTTTAATGTTCTTACATGAAAAGTTTTAAATCTTCATCTCTGTACGTCCACGATGGTTTTTTGTTTTTATCTTACCTTTGTTATGATTTTTCATTTAATTGCATACTTAATACTATTAGAAAATTAGGTAACCCAACGATTTTACCCCCATAAAACAATAACTTCTTATTTTCAAGTTTGTAGGGATTACCATTTGCATAAACGACACCATTCTAACTGAATACCTTTCCAACATGATTTATTTGAAACCCAAAGCCTTTGCTCGCAACAATTTTTTACACACAAATTTATAATAATAACAAAGGAAAATACTACTCTCATTTTATATGAGAACAATTATCTCATGTTATAGAAAGAAATCATGTGGGATCTACTATTAAAAGGAAAAAAAAAGGAGTGAAATTTTCGAACTAAGGGAACATGAGATAACTACAAATGAGACTAATATTAATATTTTCTTAATAAAAAAGAAAGACATGTTTATAAAAAAAAAAACAAAGAAAGACATAGTGAAGATAAAATAAAGAGCTAAATAAATAGAATGTAAAAATATAAATGCAATCTAAAATAAAATTAATGTCTTGCATATAAAAGTATGAAAATTGTAATACGCATAATAGGAACTTGAGACTTGATACCACATTCTCTCTCTCCCTCTCTAATTTTCTTGTCATATTCTCTATCTGCTCTCATTCTTCACTGTTATTCAATAAATTGTATTAAAAATAAGGGAGAAATTATACTTATCATTATTTCAGACTTATTATTCTTATTATCTGATTGGTTACTCTTACGTCAATTTGAAATTAACAGTTGAAAAATGAAAAAAATTAACTGTCATTAATTTCAAATTGATCCAATAAAGTAGTAAAAGTGATAAACTTAAAATAATGATAAGTATTGTTACCAAAAAAAAATAAAAATAATGATAAGTATAACTTTCCCTTTAAAAATATCTAAAAAAATATATTTGTTAAACAAAATATTGCTTCAAACACAGTTTTTCAAATATTTTTCAGGGTTGAGACTTTGAGACCACATTTCAAACTTGTTTGATAATTAGGAAATGACAGTTTTCCAAAGCATTATTCTTTGAACATTAAAAGATGTCAATTTCCAACGCAAGAGAGATATGTGATCAATAATTAAAAAAGCAGTGTATTAAAAAAAAGTAAAAAAAAATTGATGGTATTCATCTTTATATTAAAAACGATCATATTTTCAGGGAAGAAAACGCAAAACAGAGTATGGTGTTAATTATGACTTTGTAACACACATTTTCCTCCCAACTTTCTCATGCATTTCGTTTCCCTCTCACGTTCATAGCACACTCTCTCTCTCACTATTTCTATCTCTCTCTCTCGCCTTTGCCATTGTTATGTAACGCAGAGCATAGCATAGCATAACATAGCATAGTAGCAACGCAACCATGGTTCACCTCTTCCACCTTCTCCTCCTCTTTCTCTCTCTATCTCATGTTCTCTCTCTAAACCAAGATGGCCTCTTCCTCATGGAAGCTAAGCTCCAACTCTCAGACCCAACCAATTCTCTCTCTAACTGGAACCACCGTGACCCCACCCCATGTAACTGGACCGGCGTAACCTGCCACCGCATCACCGGCGTCGTCACCGCCGTCAACCTCCCCAACTCCCAACTCGCCGGTCCCTTCCCCACCGCACTCTGCCGCCCTCCATTTCTCTCCTATCTCTCTCTCAACAACAACAACCTCAACTCCACCATCCCCTCCGCCGCATTCTCCGCCTGCACCCGCCGCCTCCGCCACCTCGACCTCTCCGGCAACCTCTTCACCGGAACAATCCCGGAAACTCTCTCCGGACTCACCTCACTCCGCCGCCTCGACCTCTCGCAAAACAATTTCTCCGGCGACATTCCGGCGAGCTTCGGCCAGTTTCAGCGCCTTGAGTCGCTGGTCCTCGTGAACAACCTTTTGAATGGAACCATAGCGAGTTCTCTCGGTAACATTTCGACACTGAAGGAGCTTCACCTCGCTTATAACATCTTCTATCACGCTATACCGAGTGAGTTGGGGAACCTTACGAACCTCGAGGATCTTTGGCTCGCAGGGAGTCACCTCGTGGGTTCGATTCCGGTTTCGCTTCGGGGTTTGGTTCGGCTTCGGAACCTCGACTTGTCACAGAACATGCTCACGGGGACCATACCGGAACAAGCGTTGTCGGGGCTTAGCAGCATTGTGCAAATCGAGCTTTATCAGAACTCTCTCTCCGGCGAGTTACCCGGTGCCGGATTTTCCAACCTGACACGGTTGGAACTTTTCGATGCTTCGGCGAACGAGTTGACTGGGACGATTCCTGACCAGTTATGCAGGTTGAAAACGCTTGTCTCTCTAAACTTGGATCTTAATTTTCTCGAAGGTTCTTTGCCGGAGAACATAACAGTGTCTGAGAGCTTGTATGAGTTGAAATTGTTCAACAACTCGCTCTCTGGACCGTTGCCGAGTGCTCTGGGGAAAAACTCGCGGTTGGTGATGCTTGATATTTCGTTTAATCAGTTTTCCGGTGAAATTCCGGCGGGTTTGTGCGGTGGTGGAAGGTTGGAACAGTTGTTGCTAATGTACAATTCGTTTTCGGGGGAAATCCCTGAGAGTCTCGGGAATTGCAAGAGCTTGTTAAGGGTTCGGCTTAGGAACAATAACCTTTCTGGTGTTGTTCCTGATGGTTTTTGGGGTTTGCCTCGTCTGTATTATTTGGAGCTTGTTGAAAATTCTCTTTCTGGGCCGGTTTCTAATGCAATTTCCGGTGCTTATAATCTGTCAAGTTTGTTAATTTCGAGGAACAAGTTTTCTGGGTCGATTCCTGATGCAATTGGGTCGTTGAATTGTCTTGAGCAGTTTGATGCCAGCCATAATAGTCTTACTGGTCGGATTCCGACCAGTGTGGTCAAGCTCCGCCAGTTGGATAGGCTTATTCTGAGTGACAATAAACTTTCTGGAGAAATTCCTGGTGGAATTGGTAATATGACAATGCTTAATGAGCTTGATTTGGCGAATAATGGACTCGATGGCAATATTCCAAGAGAGTTAGGAACTTTGAAGGTGCTTAATTATCTTGATCTTTCTGGTAATGCCTTTTCTGGTGAAATTCCAAATGAGCTGGCAAATTTGAAGCTTAATTTGCTGAATTTGTCAAACAATTTTCTTTCTGGGCCTATCCCTCATATTTATGACAATGCGAATTACAGAGATAGTTTTGTAGGAAATCCGGACCTCTGTGGTGAACTTCGTGGACTATGTCGAAGCTCTGATGAAAGTAAGAACAGCAAATATGCACGGAGTTTTTGGTTAATATTTGTATTTGCTGGGATTGTGTTAATCATTGGGGTGGTATGGTTTTACTTCAAATTCCGGAACTTGAAGAAGATGAAAACGGTATTGAACATGTCAAAGTGGATGTCATTTCATAAGCTGGGCTTCAGTGAGTTTGAGATTCTTAAATTCCTGAGTGAAGATAATGTAATAGGAAGCGGATCATCTGGGAAGGTCTACAAAGTAGGGCTGAGTAATGGTGAGGTGGTGGCAGTGAAGAAATTGTGGGGAGCAGATAAGATGCAAAATAGAAGTGTTGATACTGAGAAGGATGGATTTGAAATTGAAGTTGAAACACTGGGAAAGATTAGGCACAAGAATATTGTGAGGTTATTGTGTTGCTGCAAGTCTGGGGATAGCAAGCTCCTAGTTTATGAGTATATGCCAAATGGGAGCCTGGCTGATTTGTTGCATTATAGGAAGAAAAGCTTGTTGGATTGGCCAACTAGATATAAAATTGCTATTGATGCTGCTGAGGGACTTTGTTATTTGCATCACGATTGTGTCCCACCTATTGTTCATAGGGATGTAAAATCTAGCAATATCTTGCTAGATGGAGAATTTGGTGCAAAAGTTGCAGATTTTGGAGTTGCCAAAATTGTTAAGGGTGTCAGCCAAGGGGAAGAATCCATGTCTGTGATTGCTGGATCTTATGGTTACATTGCACCAGGTACCACCTTAAAGTTGAATTCTTAATCTTTCTTTCTCATTTTTGATTGCTGAATAAGTGTTTATTCATGTGCTTCATTAGTCTGTATAAATTTAATATGGTTTGTTGGTTCAATGTGATGCAGAATATGCTTATACTGTTCGGGTGAACGAAAAGAGTGACATTTATAGCTTTGGTGTAGTGATTTTGGAGTTGGTAACTGGAAGACCCCCTCTTGATCCAGAGTATGGCGAAAATGATCTTGTTAAATGGGTTTACTTAACTTTGGATGAGAAAGGACAGGATCAAGTGATTGATCCCACTCTGGATTTGAAGTATGGGGAAGAAATCAACAAGGTACTTAGCTTGGGGCTTCTTTGTACCAGCCCTCTTCCTATAAACCGCCCTTCAATGCGCAGAGTGGTAAAAATGCTGCATGAAGTAACTTCAGTTCGCAAATCCAGGAGTGGAAATCTCTCTCCTTACTATCAAGAAGAGGTCTCTGACAATGATAATCAGGGAAGCATAGTTTAAGTTAGGGGCTTAAAAAACAAGATATTCAGCTTCAGTTTTCATTTTTTAACTTTGGTACTTAAAAATTAGTCCTTTAGGTGATAGTACTTGAAACAGCCATTGTAGCGAATGGTAAGAGAGACTTTGCAATTTCAATCATGCCATTGTCTCAATTCCAAAGGAATATCTACTTGGCTTTAAACTATAATATATTCTTGCAAAAAATCGTTATCTGCAAATGTTTATCTGGTATTGCCGCCAATATCTACTTGCCTAGGTGCTTATCTGTTTTTGTTGGCTTTTTAGGAATGGCTATTATGCCAACCCCATACCTCTAGGATGGACTCAGTAGCTCACACTAATATTTTGGGATATTATGTGATTTGAAGTTGTCACATATCATGGCCATAAACATAAAATGGTGTCACGTGAAAGTACCAAATCGAGATACTTTTTGGAAGACTGTTTATTATTATTTTTAGTTTATGAATTGTGCATGATCATTGATGTGGTTGATAGAGTGAAACACGTTTTAGATTGGTTAATGTAACTCCCACACGAAGAAGTGCTATTGCACACAGGAGCGGGTCTAAAGTTGTTGAAAATGGGTAACATTCAAGCATACAAATTTAAAACTCTCTTTCATCATATTAGCCATTAGCTTTTTTGTTCGCATGAAGTTTTTAAACTTTACTTTCTTCATATGAATGAATAAATTTCAACGAGAATTTGTTCCTCATCCTTCTTTATTGTGTTACTGCTTCTGACCACTTAAAGTTTGGTTTCATCATTGATTACACATTACGTTATTTGAATATAATATTAAGGGTCTAACTATCTAAGTAAGGAAAGGAATAAAACAAAAAGTGGCATAATAGATTACCAGATTTCTGACATTAACATCATACCTAACCTAAGACATGGCATAGGCCAATTGAATTACAAAGTCGTTTGGGTTAAAGAATCATCGTCGAAAAGAGACATTTGTGTGAAATTCATTGATCTTTCCTTGTTTGCACATATAAAATGTCATCTGCAGTGGCATTTCTTTGTGAATTTCTCTTTTTAGGCCAAGTTAGCAACATATGTTATCTCCTGATCCAACGTTTTTCACTCATCATCATCATTTTGGATAGTCTATATAAAAAATAAAATAAAAAAACGTTAAGTTAAAGTATCTTTAGGAGTTATGATCATGCAAGAGCCAGAAAGAAAGGGAAAGTATAAAAAGAAGTTAACAGCTAATTATTCTTATCTTATTTCACTTCGAATAATCCAATCTTTTTATTCATTTCAGTTTGATAATCATGTAATACTATATAATATGGATTTATTATTTCTCGTATTGTAGGAGATAAATTTATCTCCTACACATATATAAAAGTATATGAAACTCATTTATCTCTGTTTTTTTTCATCCATATGAACTTCATATATTTTTATGTATGTATAGGAGATAAAATTGATCTCTTATAACATATGAATCATTAAACCCATATAATATATGAGATCTATTAATCTCATGTTGCATGAGATAATTATTTCCCATAATATATATGGTGCTGCCTAACAACCTGTAAGTTTATGCTTTAATGAATGCATGACATTCTCGATATTTAGCACCAAGTATCACGTACATTGGCAATTAAAGCCAACGATTTTCTTATATGCATGGGTCCCATTTTGCTATATTCATGATACACGTTCTGCTGATTCCTGAGCATGTCGTATGCAAGCCTATTCAGTGTGAGTTCCCTAATTATACCTTGCGTAAAATACTCTCTCTTTATTGTAAAATAAAAAGGTATGTTTACATATTGGTCTTGCTAAAATGCAAAAATATTCCCTCTAACTGTAGATGTAAATTTTTGTTCGGAATTTTAAATTTAGCAATTTAACTTGTTAAACTTATTAAATTGTGCGTAGTTATTGTAAATTTACTTCCTTATGCATGTCCCAAAAATTCTATAAAGAAGTCAACATGCATAATTTGTCAAGTTTGAAGAATTAAGTTTGAGTTTCAAATCACAAAAAGGTTTTATGCAATTAACATATAGTTGAAGGATTCTTTGCTGAGTTTAACATATTTTTTTTAGTAGATTAACATATTCTTTTCAGTATATTAATATAACTCATCGTAATAAATTTTTTTTATATATCTAACATGTGTTGAGATAGAAAAATATTGTTGACTTGATTGCGCAATATTATCTAAAATTCTCACTTACCATATTTATACTTCATTATATGTCCTTGCGAGGGTAGCAAAAAAAATTATATACTCAATCTTACATTTATATTTTTGCAAATATATTATTTTTCATATTTTGACCCATAACCTTTTTTACCGCTACACCAAGTCTTACATTCAATCTCATCATATGAGAAATGTTGTATATTATAGTCTACTAATATCTCTCTATTTATATCTAGACATAGGAACCCAACGATTTTCACCTTTGGTACACAAATGCATTAACGGCCAAAGGATATCCCAATAGCCGCCAGCACATAAATAAATGTAGGGGACAGTACTTCCAATCTTGGCGAAACTCATTGTATTACAAAATCTTTCTGGTTTATATAGATAAAGCAATTGTGTAAAATGAACTTGAGAAGTAAGGATCTTAGCCCAAAAAAATTGAACCTCCAATATGTTATTGTCTCTTTCCTTCACCTAGTACTTATTTTGGCACGTGGACAATTTTGCTTTTGCCATGTGGCAATAGATAGTATGCTGCAACTATCAAAGACGTTGAGGGCTAAAGACTGTCTACAAACATTGAGAGAGGTTTCTTGCTATGCATGAGAAGTGGACATGAAGGAATGAAATTATGGTTGGCTGAAAAATGTTTTCTTCAATGTTATTTTTAGTTTTATGGTATTTAACTTTTTAACTTTATCTACACTCCAGGGTGACATTGGACCTAAGTTCTCACTCTTTGTGCATGTACATTAGGTTGCCCCAATGCCACTCAACTCTTCTATTTAGGGGTGTTCGCGGTCTGGATTGGATCGGTTTTGGAAGCAAAAATCATCTGATCCAATCTCTTCGGTTTGATCATATAATCATCCATTCGGTTTTGATTTTTTTCCAAATCCGATCCGATCCAATCCAATTTTTTCCGATTTGGATTGGATCGGTTTTCGGTTTTTTGAAAATACTAAAATTTATTTCATGATTATTGTGCAAATAACATCTTTTGTATATATTGGCTTTGTAAATTTTTTTTTGAAATACAAAAGCATTAGTAAACTATAATATAATTTTTTTAATTTTGGCAATGAGGTATGAAGCTTTATAAAGATAAAATTTTGTTGATGAGATATGACTAGAATTTTTCTTGGAATTAGTTGATGGGTTAATGGGTCTTGGGTTTAGAAATTTTTAGGCTATGATTAGGGAAATATCCAAATAGGTAGAGGAAAATTAATATATTGGATCGGTTTGGATTGGATCGGTTTTCATCAACTCATCCAAAAACCGATCCAATCCAATTAAAATTTGCGGTTTTTAATCGGTTTTCGGTTATCGATTTTTCGGTTCGGTCGCCGTGATTTGAATCGGTTTGGATCAGTTGATGAACACCTCTACTTCTATCCATATTTTAGTTTTCTTAGTTAAAACTGGTTTTATTTTAGATTCCATAATCCATATTTTAGTTGTTGGTTTCCAAGTTAGAGTTGGATTTATTTTAGATTTTAATTAAAGCTACCTTTAGTCAGAGTAAAAAGGACAAAAACCTATATTTATTCTTCTACAAGTCTTCATACAAATATGCAAAGCAAAACAAAACTTGAGATCAAAGCAATCTTATATTTTTTATTCTTATCTCTCTGTGCAACCAACCCTATCTCTAATTGTTAATTTCATTCTCTATTTAGAATTTGTAGGTATCACACTCTCTCCTCTTTCTCGTAAGAGCAAGATCAGGAGGTTGGGAAGGGCTGCAATATTCACTCATGCAAAAGAAAGCAACAAAAAAAGTAAGGGAGAATTTAATTCCTTCCCAACCCTCAACAAGAACTGGCACGAGGGGAGCAACCTTTAGTAGAGACAAGTTTTTCTTTTCTCCCTCTTATTAATTATCACCACTTTAAATTCTTCTCTTAACTCAACCTATCTAGAAATGGAATGAGGGAGGATAAGAAGGAAATGACTCAGTGCAGTTACCCTGAAAACAATCATAGCATCATTGTGGAGAGGCACAAAGACAGCTTAATCAGAACATGTCCCACATGTGGTCATCATATCAAAAACCAAGAGCAGGTTCATATAACTCCTTAATCATTTCTTTTTTTACTATTTTTGTTTTGTGAAATTATTGATCTTAGAGTGTTTACTTTTACTATGTTTTTGGGGTGTCGATGGATAATTATAAATATTGTGGTGTTAATTAGGCTGCTGGAATTCATGACTTACCTGGACTACCTGCTGGAGTGAAGTTTGACCCTACTGATCAAGAGATTCTTGAACATTTGGAAGCCAAGGTGCGCTCTGATATTCACAAGCTTCATCCATTAATTGATGAGTTCATCCCTACACTTGAAGGCGAGAATGGAATCTGCTGTACCCATCCAGAGAAGTTGCCAGGTATATTAAATACAATTAAGCCACCAAATCCTTATGATTGATTTCCATTTCATTTACTCTTTAATAATTTCTGATGAGGACTCTCATGTCCTATATATATAATTTACATTTTAATTTTCATTAACATATGTTGATTGCCAACATAATATATATACATAGTTCCTGAAAATATATGATCAGAAGTTTGTTTCCATTAGACTTTAGTAACTTGAAAAGAAGAAAGCAACAGATTTCGTTGAAGTCACACTTTTGTGGCAGAAGAACATTTCCTACCCTTTTTTGGTATAAATCATATCCATATATAGCATCTACCAATTAATTACCCGTGACTTTCATATATGCATGCCCTCAGAAACCCTTCCACCAAACCTTGCTGTTACAAGTGTTTATCTTCCATTTCTTAATGATGTAGCACAAAAAAACTCTTCATTTTGGAACAAGTTATAAGCTTTATTATATTTTTTTAATGTAAATTAACATCTAAATGGTTAATTTTGCTGCAGGAGTTAGCAAGGATGGCCTGATCCGACATTTCTTCCACCGGCCTTCCAAAGCATACACGACAGGAACAAGGAAAAGGAGAAAGGTGCACACTGATGCAGATGGCAGTGAGACCCGGTGGCACAAAACAGGTAAGACTAGGCCAATCTATATCAGTGGCAAGTTGAAAGGGTACAAGAAAATTCTTGTGCTTTACACTAACTACAAAAAGCAAAGAAAACCGGAGAAAACAAATTGGGTCATGCATCAGTACCACCTTGGCAATAATGAAGAGGAGAAGGAAGGGGAGTTTGTAGTCTCCAAAGTTTTCTATCAAACACAACCTAGACAATGTGGTTCACTCATGAAAGATTCATTTCCTGCAAAACCAAGTGGCCAAGGCATGCACGAGGTAACTAATCATAAAAACAGTGGGTTTGTCGAGTACTACAATACTTCTTTCATACCCTTTGATCAAGGGGACCAACATAGATCTAACAGTACTCAAATTTCCCATTTTTCTGTCCATGATGGTGCTTCTTTCATTCCTTAAAAGAAGCAGTGGAAGGGAAGAGGAAATGTTAGATGCCATGAAAGGATATGGAATATTAAAATTGTATTCTGCAATAATGAAATAAGTTAATAACCAACACTAGTTAGGTGGGGAAAAGGCGGTACAGAATAAGGAGAATCTGCTTCATCTGAAAGCTTAGTGGTCAGATACTTCTATTGAGACAAACAAGACTTGGCGAAGTAAAGAAATAGAATATTTAGCTGTAACTGTGTTTTCTTTCTTTCTACTAATTTTTTTGAAAGGTAACTGGTATCATGCTTTGTAAAGGGACACAAAAATATGTCAAAGGCTTCATGTCCTTACTCGGGGAAATACTAACCATCAATCTGTACCAACATGATTTTTACCTGAAGCAGTCTTGAACTACAGATTCTAAATGTGCGTTTTTCACTGAATTTTGATTATATATGAGATGTTATATATCGGCTAAAAACGCGTCCATGTGTTGTCACTGAAGAAACTTTGATGCACATAGAATGTTATTCTCTGTTGTCAAGCATCACAGCAAATTAAACCACCCTCGTTATAGGAATACAAATAGCAATCAAAATGCTGACTATAGTATTGATGAGTGCCTTTAAATATGGCGTGCTATTGTTATATCATGCATTGGCTATCTAATAAAAATAATAACTAGTGCCAAAATAACACTAATATGAAAATTACAAGTCATGGTAACTATTCATCAATTTCAGTCCATTTCAGTGACATTTGAACAAGAGAACTAGAATATTATTCTACTCAATCGGGAAAGATAAAGATCAACAGCTTCAAGAACCAAAAAAGAAAGTGCTAGAAAAGAAACATCAGCTATGAAGCCTATCTTTTGACTCAGCTTTAGACAGAACAATGTCGAATCTATAAACTACCATTATATTCAATGCTGCAAGAAATGAAAATTACTATATAATTCTACACAGAAAGAGCAAAGAACACACATTTAGTCAGCTTTTCTTCATCTGCGTCTTCTTCTCGGTCTTCGCTTTCTTTATCGGTGGCTGGCCTGGCCATTCTCCACCCTACATGTCCTTCGGCTGTTTTTCTTGGGTAGTTTGTTTGTACTGAGAAAGTTGAATATAGTGTCAATACTGATTGTGTAATTTACGTGGAGTGCAATCAAGTCAATCAACTTTAAGCCATTAAAGCTGCAGAGCCATCAATCTTCAACCTTAAGAAATTACATTTGCCTGTCGATTTGCGTATTTAGGATAAAGTGTCTTGTGTATCTGGTGCGCACAAGTCTACTCACAAGATATATAACACACAAGTGCAAATGCAGGTAGCATTATTCACATATTTAAATTTCTCCATTATGTTATTTTCAAATTATTGGAACTTAACAAAAAAACAAAATAGAAAAAGATTTTGAATATAAGAACAGAAGACTAACTACCAACTAACAAGAATGTTCTGAGCTTCAATATATCAGAGATCATTAAGAATATCTAACTCTAGGGTAGGTGCATGAATTTTTTTTCTGAAAGGCAAATGCAATGCATATATAGCTAACCAGTTAACACAAGTATTACCTTTCCCATAAACATGGTTCATCTGCACGGTTCATTCTTTTGAAAGTAAGGAGAGAGCACAAATTAAAAGTTGAGATTCAGCTCCTGTACTAGCACCCCAAATTTATGTCTCTTTAAGTTCGAGAGAATAGATAATGCAGCTAAATCATATTTATAGGGAAGTGTTGGCTGATTAGCTACTTATGCATTGTAGTTATATTTGAGAGTGGGGTATTCTTGTGATCTTTAATGTAATGAAGATAGCAAGTTTCTGATTAGTCGGTAGTTAGACTTCTTATTTCCGGGCCTCGTGCCCCCGATATTAAAAAAAAAAACAATGAAGTGTTTTAACACAAATTTTATGTCGATTAAATTGTGATCCAAAACCCTTTTCTTTTAAAATAAAAAAGGACAATAATTTGAAAAGAATATAATGGAGAGGATTAAATATGATAATATTGCCACCTATCCTTTTTTTTTTATTCACACCAAGGGAACTCAAAGTTCAAAACTCAGATACAGTAGCAAGTATTAGAGAAGCACAGGCTTCTCAAGTGATCAAGGATCCTCGCTGGCAATCATTTGGAGGGTCAACATAAACACCAGCTGTCACACCCTGTTAACAAGAATCTGTCTCCACAATAAGTTTCTCAAGGCCGTCCCAGACAGACAATATACAAACTAGAAAGTACAAAAAGAAAATTTGCATAAAAACACTCTGAAAATGGAATTTTCATATTCTTCCAGACTACTACTCAAAGAATAAATGGAATTTTCATTATCAACTAACAATAAGGTGAAAATCAGAAAATGCACAAATGGAGTATAACTAGTACTCATGGAACTTCAGATAATACCTAGGCTAGGCTGCAGGACTACTGCATCTTTCATCAAATCTATCACTAGCCATCTCTCAAAATTCTCTTTACCTCTACTTATTATTATAGAATGAAAACAAGTATGAAGGTGAACCTAAGCTTGCTAATGGGATCCACCCTGCAATCAAATGATGTATCAAAACGCACACTCAAACCAAAAGCAACACGAAATTAACCTTTTCAGTTACTCTAAACTTCAGTCCATAGAGTAGGCTACATCAAGTGATTAATCAAATTCAAAATCATTACAAAGCATAAAGCACCAACATTGATCAAATGCTAATATTTAATAAAAATTTGATTGACACTACATTACACTATACTACCATACCCTAACTTTTCAAGTTTCAAAATTTCTTGGGTAGTTTGTTTGTACTGAGAAAGTTGAATATAGTGTCAATACTGATTGTGTAATTTACGTGGAGTGCAATCAAGTCAATCAACTTTAAGCCATTAAAGCTGCAGAGCCATCAATCTTCAACCTTAAGAAATTACATTTGCCTGTGGATTTGCGTATTTAGGATAAAGTGTCTTGTGTATCTCGTGCGCACAAGTCTACTCACAAGATATATAACACACAAGTGCAAATGCAGGTAGCATTACTCACATATTTAAATTTCTCCATTATGTTATTTTCAAATTATTCGAACTTAACAAAAAAACAAAATAGAAATTTTTTTTGAATATAAGAACAGAAGGCTAACTACCAACTAACAAGAATATTCCGAGCTTCAATATATCAGAGATCATTAAGAATATCTAACTCTAGGGTAGGTGCATGAAATTTTTTTCTGAAAGGCAAATGCAATGCATAGATAGCTAACCAGTTAACACAAGTATTACCTTTCCCATAAACATGGTTCATCCGCACCGTTCATTCTTTTGAAAATAAGGAGAGAGCAAAATTAAAAATTGAGATTCAGCTCCTGTACTAGCACCCAAATTTATGTCTCTTTAAGTTCGAGAGAATAGATAATGCAGCTAAATCATATTTATAGGGAAGTGTTGGATGATTAGCTACTTATGCATTGTAGTTATATTTGAAAGTGGGGTATTCTTGTGATCTTTAATGTAATGAAGATAGCAAGTTTCTGATTAGTCGGTAGTTAGACTTATTTTCGGGCCTCGTGCCCCCGATATTAAAAAAAAAAAACAATGAAGTGTTTTAACACAAATTTTATGTCGATTAAATTGTGATCCAAAATCCTTTTCTTTTTAAAAAAAGGACAATAATTTGAAAAGAATATAATGGAGAGGATTAAATATGATAATATTGCCACCTATCCTCTTTTTTTTATTCACACCAAGGGAGCTCAAAGTTCAAAACTCAGATACAGCAGCAAGTATTAGAGAAGCACAGGCTTCGCAAGTGGTCAAGGATCCTCGCTGGCAATCATTTGGAGGGTCAACATAAACACCAGCTGTCACACCCTGTTAACAAGAATCTGTCTCCACAATAAGTTTCTCAAGGCCGTCCCAGACAGACAATATACAAACTAGAAAGTACAAAAAGAAAATTTGCATAAAAACACTCTGAAAATGGAATTTTCATATTCTTCCAGACTACTACTTAAAGAATAAATGGAATTTTCATTATCAACTAACAATAAGGTGAAAATCAGAAAATGCACAAATGGAGTATAACTAGTACTCATGGAACTTCAGATAATACCTAGGCTAGGCTGCAGGACTACTGCATCTTTCATCACATCTATCACTAGCCATCTCTCAACATTCTCTTTACCTCTACTTATTATTATAGAATGAAAACAAGTATGAACGTGAACCTAAGCTTGCTAATGGGATCCATCCCTGCAATCAAATGATGTATCAAAACGCACACTCAAACCAAAAGCAACACGAAATTAACCTTTTCAGTTACTCTAAACTTCAGTCCATAGAGTAGGCTAAATCAAGTGATTAATCAAATTCAAAATCATTACAAAGCATTAAGCACCAACATTGATCAAATGCCAATATTCAATAAAAATTTGATTGACACTACATTACACTATACTACCATACACTAACTTTTCAAGTTCCAAAATTTCTTCTAATGTCACGTGAATTGCACAATCGAGTCAAAAAGTTCAAAACTTTACCGATCAGCGTTCTTTCTTCTTCTTCCTCAATAGATAAACATGGGTCTCTTCGTATGCATATTCAGGATGGAGATGGTCGTGAGGGACCTCTTCGACGTCGAACACTTGGTCGCACAATTCCCAGAAAAGCTTGTGCGCCTCGGGGGACCTGACCTGATACCCTAGCAAAACGACGCCGTCGTCGGCGAGGAGGGTTTCCATTGCAGAAACCAACGGAGCCACGGTTTCCTCGATGTAAACGACGTCGGTGGCGATGACGAAATCGAAGGGCGGGTTGAGGGAGCTAATCTGGTGCGGGTTGTTCCAGTAGAGAATCGTGTGCTTCAGGTTCTTGCGGAGAACGGGCTTGTTGACCTTGAGGTTGCGCTTCAGTGCGGGCATTACTGGGCCGATGTCGGTGAGGACCAGGTCCGTCAGGCCCAATAGGTATAGGCCCATACCGGCAACGCCGCACCCGGTTCCGAGCTCCACCGCGCGCTTGCCTCGGAAATCGAGGAGGTGAGCGTAAGGGTTGTTAGCGGTGGTGGTGGTATGTGGGGCCCAGCGGTCAACGAATTTGACGAGTACGAGGGAACAGGGCCAGACGGAAGTTCCGACGTGCATGGAGCCGTTGTCTTGTTGCAAAGAGAGAACGGCGTTGCCGACGGGAAGCTCAATCACCGGCGAGTCTGTGAACTTCATGCTTTCTCTCTCTCTCTCTCTCCAAACACCAAAGACAAACAGGTGAAGCTCGAATGGTAGTTGTTTTGGGTTGTGGGCTAAGCGGGTGTTGTTGGGTTCTGGAATGTTCTTATGATATGGGTCATGGGCTGGAATTTAAAAATTGAGACTGGGCCAACTAAACATATGAAATTTTTCTTAAAGAAAGAGTATCAATAAAGGGTAATATTTCTCTTATGTTGCATAAGAGAAGTATTATCGCATGCTCAAACAAAAGTTAGGAGAGAAAAAAAAATTGGAGGTGAGAGAAAAAAATATTGTGAGACCCATTTGAAAAATGTGAGTGTAGGAGATAAATTTTTTTTATGTAACATAAGAAAAGTAATTCCCATCAATAAATTATGGCCTAGACTTCATGCATGGCAACCACCGTGTGATATATTTGGTTTTGTGATTTATCTAAGTTGAATTGTGTTGGGTTTAATATGCTCTTTTCACTTACGCCCAATAGCTTTAGTGAGAGTGAGTCCAAAGTCCAATGTTAACTCATGAAGCTTAGGTTAGTTTTGGATTAGGCAGAGTATATAAACTCTATTTTCTCTCAAGTGCCTCCTAGGGTTGCAGACATCAGAAACACACCTAAGAGGCATACGTTCATCGTCTGAACGGTTGCCCACACGACCACCTGATCCCTTTGAGTCATAGCTTGGAAGATCAACCGTAGAGTGGAATTGCGACCGTTCGTGGTGCGTTGTTGCAGATCGTGAGGCTTGAGGAAGAGAACTGAACGTGAGAAATTGGCACGCTCGCTGCTTCATCTCAGGTAATCAAAGCGGTGTTCTTCATTCCTCATCGCATCGGTACAATGACGCTTTCGCGTTTCTAATGATATACCTTCAAATTGTGTAACTATTCATCAATTTAATTTTTTTTCAGAATGATTTATCAATTTAATGTGAAAAGATGTTCATTCAGATAATGTTTGTTCAAGTCTCACATACATTATGAAAGACTTGAACATATATGAAAGTGATGTGCATTTTTGCAAAGCACAAACTTTTCAAAGAAGTTGATTTTTACACAAATTACACATGGAATTAATGTGCAACTTGAACGCGTATAGTTAATATATGTACGTGTCTTCATATTGAATTGGTAAATTATTTCTCAAAAAAATTAAACGATTAAAGTTACGCATTTTACTTTACACGGGTCAAAAAGCCAACATATTTTCCCTACATATAAACGTTGTCATTTATCATAGGCTGTCAAATCTTTAAACATATGTTACGTTTTCAATAAATAAAAAATTCGTTTTTGTGTATTAATCGTGAACAACAATTTGAGCCACCCCACCCCATCATGTAACCAAAAGTAAAAACAAAATCATAGAGCTGTGAGTGCGGCAGTCAAAACTGAAGAACATGGCTTCTCTTCTTTACTTTTCCCCACTTTTTTCTTTTGATCCATATATGTTTTCTTCCCCTTTTGATCGATATAATGCAACCGAGCATAGGGTCACTGTTAAATATTGTGACGGGATCTAGCTGTGGCTAATACCTAGGTACACAGCTACCTCCAGCTAATTGTTTTTCGTAGGAAGCATATTCCTTTTCCGAAAGGCTCATTCAGTATAGTAGAACAGTAGAGAATCCATAGAAGACAAAATGGTAATCGAAGCATTTTTTTTTTCTTACCTTAAAAACAAAAAGTTATTTGTCCTCGTCAAAACTGACGAAGCTCATAGTTTTTGTATTCTGGTGAATGTTATGTTTTATACTTTTATTATCGAGGAATTCCGGTTATATATTGGAAGCTAAAAGGGTGGTAATGGATTAGACATGCATGTACAAGGACATACCTAATATCCTTATAGAATACTATTAATAAGAAAAAGAGGTTGATTCAATATATTGATTTTATTTAAATAAAATTTTGGGTTCAATTACTTATGAATGCAAAAAAAATTCTTTAGAAAGAATTAGCCCCACAATAATGTGATATTTCCAACTCGTACACAATAGTCTCCCGTAAATGATACATATAATTTATCTAAAAATAAGTAAATACTATTAATGAGAATAAATCTAAGAATTTACATCATAAAAAAAGAATAATCATGATATCTATAATTAAATATTCAGTTATTTACTATAACCATTGAAGGAACATTTGATCATTAAATTAAAAAAAACCCTAATCTACCCTTAAATCTTTCTTTCTTAAGAATATATAAATGATTTAACATTATTCTCTAACGGCCTCTAATCCGTGTCTTGTTTTTTTTTTCTGCACTTATATTAGAAAAGCTAAGATAATCTACACGTATGCAATTTTGGTCGAATCAAAGAGTACATCAGTTTATTTTAAACAGCATGCTAAAAGCCTATTTGTACTATAGAATCATGCTTTTTTTTTTTTTTTTTGTAAATTAGAATCATGCTTTTTTGTCATTGAAAATTCTCTTTTTGAGTCCAGTTTGACAGGCAACAACCACAACAGAGATTAAACTGTGCAATAATGGAGTCCAAAAGCGTTCCTATTCTTTGCCCCCACTACTCCACAAACCACCCCCCTTCCCTTTATACAAAAAATTAAAGCCACCAATTTTAAAAGTAGTCAACTTTCAGGATTCAAAAGAATATGCATGGATCTCTCTTCTTTCGCCCCTTAAATAGTTTTCTAGCAATAACTTTTCAGCCTTCATCAAGCACTCAATTCCCCCCACCTTTTCCTCCAAGCAAAGTTTGGAGATATATACTTAAATTTCATTATTTTTTTGGATTTGTTCTGTCTTTCAGACAGAGATGTTCAGCCCAGTAGGCTGATATGTTATTCTTAGATCTAGTACCCTCTCCAAGTATTTATGAAGGAGATACCCTTGAGTCAAGCAGATCACTGTGCACAGAATACTATAAGGACGTTAGCCAATGAGGTGTGTGTGCGCAACAGCAAGAGTGACGTTACAAGAGTGACAGCATAAAGAGAGAGCGTATCTTTAGGGTTTACCTTATATTTATAGAGGTTACCTGTGGTAGTGTGGATGGACCTTTGGTGCCTCTGATAGGGGCCCAGACCTGCTTGCTATGCTGTCGTATTAGGATTAGTATCCTTAATGAATATTTATCCATAATTATCACTGATTCATATCTTGAATTACCCCTTATTAAGTTTATTACTTAATGGACCCTTTATATGGTACATAACAGGATTAATCAATTAATCCATGGAGGATTAAAAGGATGGCAAAATTTTCCTTACCAAAATTTTAATATTCAAAATTAAAACTCGAACCCACTTATTATATTGAAACAGCCCCTTATCCACGTGATTGATAGTAAATTCTATTCCTCTTGCTCTTACTAATTCCAACTTCATTCACCATTCGCATCATTTATTATCACATTTTTTCCTTTCATTGAGAAAAATAAACAACCAAGAAATTAAAACTTGACATTTCAATACATGATCAAATAAAATCCATTCGTTGATTGATGAAGGGTGGCAAATGGTTTGCACGCACTCCAACACCAAGAAAATCCCTAGTCTGTCCCCATGCATTCTCTTCATTCTGCATTTGCCATCGTTTTGTAGGGGGCATTTGTGACAAATCACCTGAATAGTTCTCTGGCTCACTCCCGTGACTTGTGAGCAATGAATTTGAACCGTATATCCCACAAAATTTGTTCCCATCTTGACTTGGACTATTGCATTTCAAACCTAAGCTTCCAAGGAATGATGGGTCAGTTGAAGTTGTCCCAATTTGTGCAGCTTTTTGCAACAAAGCTGTTGCTGACATGTTTGCTGAGGTTGTTTGATGAGATTGGTGTTGTGAGCTATACAAGGAAGGAACACTAATAAGTTGGTTTGTGTTATCCTTGACATTAATATTGACTAGTGGAAGTGAAGTTGTACTAGTTAGCTCTTGACTTCCATTGGATGAAAGCTTATTACCAAACACCCAATTTAGCTGATAATTAGAGGGTGGTGGTGGTGGATTTGAGCATGAAACAAGTGGGTTCCTCCCAAGTTGATGAATCTCATGCAAATTGGTATTAACCATTGTCTCATGAGCTTGAGATGCTTGAGCCATCCAAAGGGATAGCCCTCTAGTTGTTTGAATATTACTAATTGTTTCATCAGTGCTTGAAATTGGCTTGAAAATTGAAGAAAAATTGGTTCCCATGTTAGGCCCCAGGGAATTTTGCATGACACTGTAACCCACGTTAGACCCCAATGGGTTGTTTATGTTTGCGTTTACCCTTGCTGTTTCTTCTGCTAAGGCATCACAGAAGGCCCTGTGAGTGATGAAGCTATCCCTCCTGCTCCATCAAAATTAATCAAAAAGAGAAATGTTAGAAAAATTGTATCAGCTCACAGAAAGTCTACATGATAGAAAATTAATAGCAGAAGACCAAGAAATTTGTAGGTGTTACCTAGCAAGAGAAAAAATTTCTTACTTTATAACATTTAATGTATATACCACCTCAATTATATCATTAAAAATATAATTAAGGTAGATTAGTAAAAGAAATTAAAACAGAATAATATTCACATAAGGAAAGGTTAATTAAGATAATTCCAAACTAGCTTAGAACTTTTGTCTTTTAAGATGATTGCAAAAAGGTAATAAAACTTGTGTGGGTTCTTTCAAGTTGTTTTCACTGCACTAAGACCCATTCTCTTTTATACTCCTAAAAGCCAAATAGACAGAAGGCACTCAGATACACATGAGTCACCATCACCACACACAAATCCACATGCACCAGCAACGAGAGGAGTCAGAGACAAAGATATCCTAACTACAGTACTCCACGGACTTCAGCATCATGATTCATTTTTTCCTACATCTTTTTTGAGTTTGATTACCACTATAGTGCATGAAGAAAGCGATGCCCTTTCTTTTGCCACAAAGATAAGGACAGTAATTGTTGCCTTATTTTTCAATGCTTTTTTAGACCACTAGACAAGTTACCACTTTTACATAAAATTTGATTACTATCATGATTTGGATAACAGTTTTGATCTAGCTACAAGATAAGATAGATAGGTAACTACCGTGAAAAGATAGTTCCACAGTCACATTTGTATTCTCTGGTGCCACAGGTTTTTGAGTGTGCTTTCCAATCTGATTGCACAGCATAACGCTTTGAGCACTTCTCACACTTCCACTTCTTCTCACCGTGCTTTCTGCAAAAGTGCTTTTTTATCCCAGTTAAGTCTCCAAGAGCCCTTGAAGGATGGTGGTGAACACAAGTCTTCTCTGGACAGACATAAACTCGCTTCCTTACTTCTTTACTTGTCCTCTGCTTGAGCTTCCAAGGAAGGTTATGTCCACGTCGATGAAGTTGAAGATTTTGATCCCTTTGGAAACCCTTTAGACAAATTTCACACACGAATCTATTGGTTGCCATTAAAGTCTTTGGTGATAAGGCTATGACTTCAGCTTCAGGATCTATGCATATAGAATATTCACACAATAAATCATTGCTTTTTTCACTATTAAAAAAGCAATTACCTTTGAATATACTTATGACAATAAAAAAAGAAAAAAAGAAAAAACAAATAAGCCATGAAAGAACGAGCTTACCTGGGTTTCCAGGGAGGTTTCTCTTCCTCTTCAAAACAGGAGGATTATTTGATCCACATGTTGGGTTCTGAGGAGGGAAATTACCATTTGAAATTTCTCCATCATCCATGATCTTTTCTTGCATCTCAAGGTGTTTCTTCAGTTCTAAGTTTGACTCAGTTTGAAAGAAACACAGAAACAGTTAAAGCTAAAAGCTAACTACGGTGGAACGAAGTATATATATATATATATATATTAGTGTTTGAATTAGGAGAAGACCAGAGAGAATGTGTAGGTACCCTTGTTAATTATATGGTTCCAACCCTAAACAACACGAACTGATATATGCTAAGATGGGATCTCTCTGTCCCTCCCTTTATCTCTCTCTCAAATGTTACACAGTCAATTTAATTATCTACTTTTTAGGTGGAATAAAAAACTAAGATGCTGTGGGAGGCGGAAAAGTAAAAAGAGGAGAGAGAAAGAAAGATGAAAAGAAAGGGAAGTGGGGATCTAGACAGGGAAATATAGAGAGAGAGAGAGAGAAATCAAGAGGAGGTGAAACAAAGGTGTATGATGACACATATGATGAGGTCGGAAGAAAGTTACCCTCCATTTGGAATGATTATCCCATAATTTGTTGCTTTTTGTGCTCTTATTTTTCAAATCCTTTCTCATTCAATGATCTTTGTTTTTTAATTTAACTTTATAGATTTGATAATTAAATAGGAAGGAACCCCACTATGTTCTTAAATATATAAAGCTTATATTTATCGGACAGAGCAGTAATGCTCAATTTTTTTTTTGTAGGTTACAGGGAATAGAACACACAACCACACACTCTCACACACCCTATTACACACACCCACACCACTAGGCTAGCCCTAGTGGAATTTGAAAGTAGAAACAAATTGTTGCGTATATATCATATATATTTCATATATTAGTTACTTAAATATAATTGAGCTTAATTAGATTATGAGATTCTAGATCTATATGTTCCCTAAGGATGAAATATGTCAATATGTCAGAGACGAAGAAGGCAGTAATATAGATCAAAGTTCTAAGGTGTTACCGTGCTATCCTCAATTTAGCTGAGGGTGCCAAAAGTAAGAGATGTTTGAGGGCTGGTTATGTTTGATGAAAGAATTTTGCAGAGTAATAATAATGGAGAATGAATGTAAAGATGAATGTGAGGGAGTAAAGGTCCTTTTACATAGGAGGTTGGAGATTATACACAAAGTGTGATGCCATAAATCATTTCCAACTCTATTGGCCCCATTAGGTGTGAGGTTGCATGATTATTCATGCGGGGAAAATGTGGAGAAATAAGTGTAGAAAAAAGTTGTGTGCGCCACGTGTCAAGTGACAGTAATTCTCTTGGGTAGATATTCGTAACGGTTGAACTGGACCATCCGCCCGGACCAAAACAATAATCTAGTCTCTATAAAATAAAAACGTAGTTACTCAAAGACCTTTGTCTTCTATAGAATTGGTCCTTTTGCTAGATTAATATCTCAACTTGAAATGTTCCCACTTGCAACCATTTAAATCAAAGCAAACGCTGTTTGTGTCAAAAAGTGAAAATCATTGTGCCTCGTGTGTGAGTGTGACTGAAAAAAAGAAGCCTACCCTAAACCCATATCTAAATTGTTCATTTTTTACAAAAAGCAAAACCTTTCGAGTCTTTCAAACATAGTCAAAGTGAAAGTAGCAGGTCATTTCCCCGAAGAAGATTGATAGATTCCAAAATGTTGTAAAATGCTTGAAATAATTAAGTTTGTCATTATAAATTAAAGATCAGTTAGTTAGATATATATATACTTGTTAATTGCTTTGGAACTCTTACTTGAAAACAGCCATGCACGTGTGTCCATACACTCTCATCAAACTGTCCAGGAAGATAAATCCAAACGAAAAGACGAAAAAAACATAGAAAAGGGAATAATCGTCCGAATGACAACATGACCATGTCTCACATTGACTGTATTTCTAGCCCACTTGGAGCTTATATTCATCAAACGTATCTGTTGTTTCTTCTTTTAGTATTAATATATATTAATCATTTCTATTATCATATCACGATGATGATGCACCCAGTGGTCAAACATACTTTTGACTTCTTAAAACAAATTGAAGGTCTATGAAGAACTTAATTGGGTGGTAGATGTATAGCGTGCCTTATACATTTCTGATGTTAATTTTTCGATGCTAGATAGTTTACTTTATAGCCCTTTCTCATCCTCTTTTGCGTATAGTTCTTTTTCTTTTAAATAAAGGTTTGTTTCGATAAAAATGTTAACCTGCTTATCCATGAATAATGTGACCTAACAAATTAAAACGATGATTAAATTGCAAAAACAATGGTTTTTTTTTAAGTAATAATATAATCTAGTATGAAAGGCATATACTTTTAGAATCTTTTAATAATTTTCATGGTCTCCAAGAATTTTATTAATTAAATTCATGTTGTTATATAACATCTTTTTGGTTTAGTGTTGTTATATAACATTTTAAAACTATATATGTGCACTCAATATTCGATTTTGGCATAAAACTTGCATATGTGATATTAATTTGAAATTTATTGTTCATTACTGGTCATGCTTGATAGATTTACGTATATAACAATTTATGTATAATTAATTTTAGATCCACGATTTCAATAAGATATAATGGTGTCATTTACAACTTGGGATTGTATATTTTGTGGCGACATCAAGAAATAAGCTATTGGTTTGAGACTTATTTTTAACGAACTTTTTTTCTAAAATTAAAATTAGACAATTGATTACACATAAGTGGAATGATTCTTTGTTACGATCATTTATGTTTATTAGTTTTGCAAAAATAAAAAAATTGACTAATGCTATGATTCATTTCAAGATGCTTTAAAACCCAATAATTTAGTGATCTAGCTATTTGTAATGGAATCAAGGCACCTAAAACTTGGTCAGCTTTGTTTAATACAATTAGCTAGTGTAGGTCTTAATTTAAGAGATTTTTGATGAGAAGATCCATCAAGTTATAAGCCCAATGATTTTTTGATGTAATATAAAGTACTATTTTTCTGTAGACTCAGTTGAATATGAAATATGTTAATCTAGGAAATGCCGCTGAGTAAAGCTTTGCGTCGGTGCTAGAGTATTAAATAAGTTTGAGATTTGAATAAATATAAAAAAAAAAAAAAAAAAGTTTGAGATTTTATTAAATACTAAGAATATTATGAAAGAGAATATGTTAGAAGACAGCCAGCTTACAAAGGCAGTGAATTTTTCGAAGTGTGAGTAGTCGTCTCCTTATGGGCTGACTTTTCCTGTTAAATTGGTAATCCTTAATCATAATCTAATGATTTTTTCCTTTCTTACATTGTTTAAAATAAAATTTTGGAATTTAGCTGTTGAACTTTGGTGGCCCTAGAATATTCTCTCCCCTTCAACACTTCTCCCAAAGGCTTCAACTTTCAAGGCTTTGTGAGATTCCTATTCAAACTTCACAAACGTCCTTAATTGCCCCACCCTCTTCTTTCTGTCTCTAGCTTGACATAGTTGTTAACAGTATACATTTTAATGCAAATGAGTTTAGGGAAAAGCAAATTGTTGTCACCAAGGGTATGTTTGTTTCTTTGTCCTCTTGTTCCCAAAAACTGAAGAGTATTAATACCATGACATGCACAATATTGTTTGCAGCTGTCTCAATGTAAAATTTCCATCTAGAAAGACTATATAATAATAGCTCTGCTCTATTATTTCTTATGGAAAATTTTGCTTTGATTGTTTATGCAATTTTGTTTCTACATTGCTCCAATATTAAAACAAGTTATGCCATCAATGCGTAAAAATAATGCATGTATACGTTTAAATTATAAACAAAAGCATCTTGACAAAGAAATTTAAGCTCAAATTACTAGAAAGGGTAATATTTTAAAGTCCAAATTTTCAAAATTTCTACAAGTAGATTTAGCTTGATTAAATTGGAATAAATGAGCAAAAGTAGAACCGATTTAGATCTGGGAATCGATTACAGAAACCCACATGCTTCTGATTATCAAAAGATGGAGAATATGTTCCTTTTAATATTGAGCACTTAATAATTCTTTTCTTTAATATTTTGTTGTTTCCTTCTTTTTTTGGGTCATTTGCTGTACAAATGCATGATGCTACAAGATCTTATTGCAGTTTAGCAACTTTACGGACACACAAAACAGCCCTTGACATGAATATTCCCTTTTGGATTTGCCATTTGTACTTCACTTTATAATGCACGGTATTCTTTATAATGCATAATTGCAACATTATGCATGTTTTTCCATTAGAATGAAATATAGAAAAGGTTCGTCGTTTTCTTTCTTATCAATGATATGAGAAAAGGAAAAACAAAGTTGCAATAAAAGCAAAACAACTCAGCCACTATATGCTGTCTTAAATTTGTTAGTAAATATTTTGATGAATCACACTAAAATCAAAAAGGGAATTAAGAGCAGAGAGAGAAAGAAAGAGATATATATTTTTCATTATACTTTCCTTATAACACTCGTTAGAATCACCCTATTATAAGGGAATATAAATAACCACCAAAACCCTAAGATGCAATATAACTGGACTTAAACTCAAACTATTAAAATAAAAGTAAGGCCTATCAAAGATGACATATTAGTTGACGTCAAATAATTGAGCAAGTGGAGGTAAGAGCACGTGTTTGATCCTTCATAGTATCATCTTTGGGAGAGGTTTAAAGCCTTAATCCCGATATCCTTAGTCGCGAAGCGATGAACTGATTGGAATATCTCCAAAAAATTAAAACTAAGGCCCAAAATGATGCAAGTCTTTATAGGCGCGAGGACACTATCCTACACCTTGAGCGACTCCCCCACTCTACGCTCGCTCGTCGGGGAATATTTGATATATAATTATTAGGTTTAAAGTTTCTAAAATTATTTTAAATAACTTTATCTATGTTCATCAAAATATACACATAAAAGTGTGTTAGGCTCATGTTTTCTTTTTCTCTCTCTTCTCTTTACATGGGTCCACATGGACCCCACACACTTTTTTGTATCTATTTTGGTGAACATTAGATAAAATTATCTAAAGTAATTTTAGAAACTTAATTTAAACCCATAATTCTTAGGCTTTTCTTCACTTTTTTTTTTTTAGATAATCTAATCAGTTCAGGACTTTGCGACTAGTCCGATTCGGAAGTCCCGAATTAAGATTTTAACCCCTTCCAAAGACGATACTTATTTTTCTTTTCTTTCTTTTGTTAGTAAACTGAGTCACAGAACCAATAATCACTTTTCTAAAATCATTGTCGTATTTTAAAACTCAATATAAGTGAAGTGATTTAAGAGGAATAGTAGGGAGGTTGTCAATATAATTCATTTTGCCGTTTATATTAACACGTTTTGAATTGGTTTATATTTTGCTTTTACTAAAAAAAATCATTATCGTGTAAGTAATTTCATAAAATGGATTATATAATTTTAGAACACCAAAAGATTTAGGTTTACTTGTTGAAGACATAATTCTTGATTTCTTGAAGACTTATTGTTTCCTCTGATGCTCCTGCAATGAAAAGACTAGATCTTCCTCTGTAATTCACATCACTCCCTGATCACAACCGTCGATGGGGCAAGTTGTGGAGTAACAGTTTTCTAACACATTGTGAATGCAGAGAGGACCTAGCCAAACTTATTAACTCTAGTCCTCTTCCCATCATGAACCTATGGATTAGACCTACACTGTTACCCACACTAATCAATTTACAGATATCCAAGCTCAAATAAAAGGATCACTTAATTAAATGGGCTTTATATTGCACCCTCATATGGATCATGACTTAGTCCGTTTTTATCAAAACAAAAAAACTATAATTGATTGAATCCCACAATTATTATAAAAATTTCTAACATTCAAAACTATGGAGAGAGTTATTGACTGAGACTTTTGAAAGAGTAAAAAAATAAAAAAATAAATTAACCAAAATATGCACAAATTACAACGTAAGGGAAACTAGTCTTCTTTATTTTCTGTCATTGGTTGACGTCTAAATTAGATTCGTATGTTTCATGACATTTAAGACGTCTTACACAATTTGATGTCTATATATAATTGCATATAATAAATTATGATTAAAGGTAAATATCATCCAAAAAAAAAAACTATAAAGTAAAAAACTCCCATGTGTGATAACAACATGATTGAATGCCCCTATATATTCCATGAAATTTAATGGAACAGCATGAATAAGAAAAGGGATTAGTTAATCAACAACAGTTATTGTATATATGGGATTGATTTGTGTTTCTGAACACGCTTAGAGCGTGAAGAGGCAGGCACTTTGTCCTCATGGATAATGAATTGACCACCACTATAACCTCAATCAACAGATTACGAGATTGCCATGTAACATTACAAGATTAGAAGGATTGGATTCTCTTTCTTACCAAAAAGAAAAAATAAAATACTCTGAATTAAAAATAAAATAAAAAAGAAGAAGCAGCCATGGGCACTAATATTCTCTCTTTCTTTTCAAGGTGATTCGAGCAGGCCATAGCTATTAATTATCCCCTTTTAATAAAGAGGTAGGGACCAAGCGTATGAAGAGAGATAGAGAGAGATCAAATAATGCCCAAATTCGAAATTATTTATTCAAGAAAACCAAGTCGTCAGGCTGTATTTGTGGTAAACAAAGGTCACTATCTATCTTCTCTCTGATGTGTTTGCAAGCAAGGTCACCATCAAGAATTATATGAGCACAAGGAAGTTGCACTATGGATAAAAGAACAATGTTTTTTAATACAAGAAGAAATCAAATTGGGATATTGTCCTTCATTTTGTTCATTGAATTATTGGCAAATTTTGATGGGCAAGATAGCAAAAGGACAGATTTCAAAACTCCCTTGTAGGAATGATTTCAAAGACATGGAGGGCCATCTTCCACTCCGATGATTGATAATTTGATATAGTTAATCACACTGGGTACATAACATTGGCCACGTATAAAAATGGGTCTTTGTTATCTACCTTAATGTTCAAATTGATGGTGGCGTAGAAAGAGATGTTAGTTATACAAGAGATATTTGCATAGAGAAATAATATTAATAATATGCTAATCAATCTAGTCAAATCCTACATCTCTTCTCTTGGAGCGGTTCATGAGTCTTGAAGAGGCAAGCGTTAATATTCTGCTAACTAATATCAATTCAAGTAGCCGACAATATTATCATAGCCAAGTTGTCCATTCCATGAAGATGAAGAAAGGAGAAAAGGGGTGGATGATGATTAAGGTGGATTTGGAGAAGGCTTGTGATTGCCTTAGCTGGAATTTTGTTAAGGAGACTTTGAATGAGTTGGGGCTTAACAACAATCTGTCCAATCTAATATTTAATTGCATATCAACCAATACAATGAATCTGTTGTGGAATGGTGTCTTAATCAAAGATTTTGAACCCCAAAGAGGTATAAGACAAGGAGATCCATTATCTCCATACCTTTTTGTGTTGTGTGTTGAGAGATTAGCCCACTTGATCCAAATAGCTGTGGATACTAAGGCTTGGAAGCCTATTGCTTTAAATAAGAAGGCTCCCCCTCTATCCCATTTGTTCTTTGCAGACGATATTATTCTCTGTGCAGAGGCATCCTTGGAGCAAGCTCATGTTATTAATCAGGTCCTGAAGATGTTTTCTGTGGCATCAGGTCAAAAAGTCAGTGGAGACAAGACTAGAGTCTTTTTCTGCAGTAATGTAGGCTTCACCAGAGCTAAGGAAATCAGTGAGTGCCTTGGAGTGGGAATTACTAATGACTTGGGTAAGTATCTTGGAGTTAAGTTGAATCATAAAAGAGTTTCCAGACAATCTCTTAACCATGTAGTGGAAAGGGTCCAGAGCAGACTCTCTTCTTGGAACCAGTCCTCCTTATCTTTAGCAGGGAGGATCACGTTGGCTAAAGTTATTCTGGAGGATCTTCCTGCATACACAATGCAAACTACTATTGTTCCTGTTAGTGTTTGAAAGGAGGTGGAAAAATTAACCAGGAGCTTCATTTGGGGTTCAAATCCAAGCAAAAGGAAGATGCTGGAGCAGTGTATACAGAACCAAGGAGGAAGGAGGCCTTGGGCTAAGGAATCAAAGGACAGTAAACAAAGCTTTTGCTATGAAGATTGGTTATGGTATGATGACTAATAAAGATACACTCTGGGCCAAAATTCTTCGCAGCAAGTATAAGTTGGGACTTGATCTTATACCTATATTAAAAGAAGATAGGAACAACTCCAACACTTGGAAATGAGTCTGTAAAACTTGGAAGCATGTTCCGGATGGTTCGAGAGTTTTTGTTGAAAATGGGAATAGAACAAAATTTTGGTGGGATAAATGGGTTCCTGAGATGGGAAGGCTGATAGATAGGGTGATAAGACCAATCCCAGAGGAAGCTAATGAGTGGTATGTGGCTGACTGTTTGAATCAAGAAGGGAATTGGCAGTGGTCTAAGTTTGAGCAGTTCCAAGATGTTGAGGTTGTTAGGGCCATTGAAAATGTGATACCTCCATCTGATGCAGCAGGTCCTGATAAGGTTATTTGGGGCCACTCTTCAACAGGTGATTTTATAGTTAAATCAACTTATAGTCTTCTAAACCCTCCTATTATTTGCAATAAATGTAGAAAGTGGTCTCTGGCTTGGGAGTGGGAGGGTCCTCAAAGAGTAAAAGCCTTCCTCTGGTTGCTGATTGGTAAAAATTTACTCACTAATGATCAAAGAAATAGAAGGAACCTAAGTGAAGATGTGAAATGTAGTAGATGCCATGCCCCTATTGAAAACTGTAACCACATCTTCAGGGAGTGTGATTGTGCCCAACAAGTTTGGAGGCTATGTTTCAAAGGTACGAATTTTAACTCCTTTTGTAATGGTGACTTCAAATGCTGGATTGAGGAGAACTTAAGTAGAAAGAATTCTAATAAGAATTGGAGAAGATTTTTTGGGGTTATGTGCTGGTTGATATGGCAGGAAAGGAACAATTTTATTTTCAATGATTCTAGGAAACATCCCATCGAGGTGGTTCATCAAGCTTCTACTTTTGTCCAGAACATGGTAGTGGTAGATAGCACTTTGTTAAAAGCTGGTCTTCATCCTAAGACTAGGAAAGAACTAACTATTCAATGGAAACCTCCCCCTCCTAATTGAATTAAAATTAACTCTGATGGATCATGTCGTGATAATGGAACCAGACTGAGTTGTGTGGGTGTAATTAGAAATTGTGTTAGAGAATGGATTTCTGATTTTTCAAAAAGACTTGGTTGTGGTAATGTGTTGATGGCTGAGATTTGGGGAGTCGTAATTGGGTTGGAATGGGCCTAGGATATGGGTTACCAGGAGGTGATTCATGAAATAGAGTCTATGGAAGTGCAAAAGGTGATTTTGGGTGGATGTATTGAGTCTCATCCATGCTTTGCCCTGGTTTTTCGAATCAAGAAGATGATTGAAAAGAATTGGAAGGTGGATATAGCTCATATCCATAGGGAAGGTAACAAGGTAGCTAATTGGTTGGCTTGTCAAGCCTCTAGAATGATTGGAACACTGTTTGGTATGGACCTCCTCCTGATAGCTGCAAAGACTTGCTTATGGGGATTGTATGGGTGATGGTGTGCCCAGAATGTTAGGTAGTTAGGTTGTTCTGTTTATTTTCTTTCATACTTATACAAAAAAAAATATCAATTCAAGTACCACAAAGTTTAATCCAAGAATCAACAGAGGATCTCAGCCAACTTAAATTATTTTTGATAAAATGGTGGCATTGAGGTTTGAACCCGTAATCTTATGCACCAAAGATATTTACTTTATGCAGATTACTTAAATCTCTTATTATTAGACCAATCCTAATGATTTAGCACAAATGCACTATCTTCCAATGATGAAAAAACTGGACCGGACCGGCCGGGTCGACCCGGAACCCGGTAAACCGGTCACCTGACCGGTCCGATTAGCTATTTGGATGGGGAATGTAACAGAACCGGTTTGACCCGGTATGACTCGGTCGGGTTTTGAGAGAACCGGTGACCCGACCGGTTTTGAGTTGAACCGACTGGGTCATGTATATATATATATATTTTTTGAAAAAACAAACAAAAACAACGTCGTTGGGTCAAATGAGAAGGGAGACTCAGAACAGAAGAACTGGTGTTGTCCATCACAAACCACAGGCACAAACAAAGCACCCAATCCAAAAAAAAAAATAGAGAACAGCTGAGACTGTGGGAGAGTGGAAGAAAAAGAGAACCACAAGCAGATCTGATTATTCCATAGTTGCGAAGATGATACCTTGAGAATCGATTGAAGCATCGTTTAAGATGATACCTTGAAGAGTCGATCGGAATAGGTAACCTTCTTTTTTGCTTTGTTGATTCTTTTTTTGTTTTTTGTTAATAAAAAGTATCTGGAGACTCCACCACTTCACCCCTCGTGAATTTAGTATAAGTGAAAAATGAAATTTCTAGGAAGGTGATTCTTTTACATTACTTTTTTTCTATTTTAATATGCAGATTGGACAAGACTACTTGTCTTCGACTTGAATAAGCATAGAGCCATAGACTTTCTTTGATGATACGGTTGGAGTAAAAATTGATGATTCTTTTTCTATTTTTGTTATGTATTGGTATTTTAATTGATTCATGACTAAAACACGAAAAGGAATAACAGATAGGATAGAAAATCTACTTGCCAGATTCTCTCGAAAAAATAGAAAATTCTGTCTGATTCATAAAGTGAAAATAGATGATGTTCCATTTCACAGTTCACTATCGGAATTGCTTTGTTTATTTTTTTTGTTAGATTACTTTCCATCCAAAGAAAGTGACTGTACCGAATACATGCATTTGGTGTTCTACACTGGTCTGACTTACATGATGAATGTTGCACATGAGCTTCACTTCCTTGGTATCTGATTTAACAATTAACATCAGATTATTCAATATTAGGTGGGTTGTCTCAAACTTTCATGTAAATGGGTTTTTGTTTCGGGTGGGAATGGTTAAGGATGTCTTAGGAGGGGATGATGTGAATGTGGGACTTCAGTCATCAGTTGATTGCTTGAAAATTTAAGAGTATTTGTGGTAAGCAATATCTTCATCTACTCGGTTATTTCCTTATTCCGTTATAATCTTTCATGATCTAATTTGATAACACACTGGATATTTCATGATTATGCATAGAAACCTTCTCAATGTATTGGAATGTTGATTATTTGAACTGTGAGATGTTAAGAAGTAGAAATTTGGCAAAGATTAACAAGAAAAAATGGCAGATGATTCCAATAAAGAGACAAGTACCAAAAAAATGCTAATATCACTTCTAAATTGCTGATATCGATATGATTTGATTGATTGCTCACAACCTTTTAAATTATAAAGTTTTGAATTTAATCTCTGCAAAGTCTGATACCACCACATGTATTACTCCCCTAGATAAGTAGCCACATTAATGGTTCGATTCTAATTATGCTATCTATTGGTAAACTAATTTATTACTTCAAATACATGTATTCTGATGGTCCAAAAAAATATATACATGCATTTTTCTCTAATCAGCATATTTGAAATTACCAATATCAAATAACTTGTAATTATTGCATGGAATTTTTATTTTATTAAAGCTAGAGATGTCTTCTACTCAACCTGAAGCACCAATCTCGCAAGAAATTTCATCTCAACATTCATCTAAAAAAAATCAACACAGGGGAAAAACTGATCCAAGTTGGGCACATTGTAAACAACTTGCTTAAGAGAATGGCAAAGTTGTTCTAGTATGTCTTTATTGTGATAAGATAATTAGGGGAGGTGGCATCAATCAGCTTAAAACCCACTTGGCCAGAGAAAAATGGCAAGTTGAACAATACAAGAAGGTTCCGGTAGATGTTCGTTTTTAAATGAAGCAAAATATTGATGAGTGTAGGAACAAAAAAAGAAAAGTTCAAGTGGAATATCAAGATAGTAATCCATATGATGAACATCAAGTGCTACCAGTTGATGAAGTGCTAGAAAATCCATCAAGAAAAGCTCCTTCTACATCTCAAAAGGGGAAGAATATTAATCCTCTAGGTTCTTATTTTATGCCTAGAACAACTCCTGGAGCTCAACCTGGCATTAAAAGAGTGTTGCAGAGTAAAGAAGTAATGGAGAAGTGTGACATCGCAATTTCCAAATGGATGATTGATGCTGGTGTACCATTTAATGCTGTTAATTCATCATATTACCAGCCAATGATTGATGCTATTTGTAGCATGGGTCCAGGGTATAAATGTCCAAACTTTTACAGAGTTCGTGGTCATTTGTTGAATAAGTGGGTTGGCGAAGTCAAGAAACTTGTTGAGAGTTATCGCACTGTTTGGAAGCAAACAGGATGTACTATTATGGAAGATGGGTGGACTAATCGTTGTAGGAGAACTCTTATCAATTTTCTAATTTATTGCCCAAAAGGAACTATTTTTCTGAAGTCGGTTGATGCTTCTAATGCTTAAAAAACTGCAGATTTATTGTAAGCTTTTTAGAGATGTGGTGTTAGATGTTGGCTCTGAAAATGTTGTTCAGGTTGTGACTGATACTGCTGCAAATTATGTTGCTGTTGGGAGGTTATTGGAGGCTGAGTTTCCTACTATTTTTTGGTCTCCTTGTGCTGCTCATTGTATAAATTTGATGTTACAAGACTTTGGAAAGTTAGAGGAAGAAAGTTTTGTTGTGTCTCATGCTGCCAAAATTACCAAATACATCTATAATCATTGTCATCCATTGCATTTGATGAGAAAATATACAGGTGGAAGGGAAATACTTCGTCTAGCTCCGACTCGCTTTGCCACTAATTTTATTGCCTTACAAAGCATATTGGCTCAAAAGAATGCATTAAGGGCTATGGTAACTTCTAGAGATTGGACAAGCTCAGCTTATTCGCAAAAAAATTTGTGGAACAAGTTTTAGATTCTAATTTCTGGAAACAATGTGCTGATATTTTGAAGCTTACTGAGCCATTTATTCGTGTGTTGCGTATTGTTGATAGTGAAGACAAACCTGCCATGGGTTTTCTTTATCAAGCTATATTTAAAGCTAAAGAGGAAATGATAAGGAGATTTCAAAGAAATAAGAAGAAGGTGGAGCCTTACTTGACCAACTTAGATAGTTGCTGGGATTCACAACTTCGCAAAAATCTTCATGCCTCTAATTATTGGTTGAATCCAGGTTGTCGTTTCAATAATGAAGAATTTGAAAAACATAAATTCACAACATCAGGCCTTTTGGATGTCATTGAGAGATATGCTTATGGGAATCCTGATTTAAATTCTAAGTTGACAAGTGAGATGAGAATATTCAAAAATGCTGAGTTAGATTTTGGAAGGCCATCTCCTAAACGTGAACGGAATACCGTGATACCAGGTAAAATTTATGATTTATATCTTTCTTTTTTTATGAGCATTAATTGTTATTATTGTTGAATAATATTAATACTAATTTATCACATGCAATATTCTAGATCAATGGTGGGAATCTTATGGATGTGGTGCACCAAATTTGCAAAAATTGGCTATTCGTATTTTAAGTCAAACTTGTAATGCTTCGGGTTGTGAACGCAATTGGAGCACATTTGAACACATTCATTCGAATAAGAGAAATAGATTAGAGCATCAAAAGCTTAATGATCTTGTCTATGTTCGTTATAACTTGAGGTTGGCACAAAGGTATTATTGAGTATTTTTTTTATATAATTATTTCTCTAAGTATTTTCTAATTTTGAAAATTGGACAATTTAATAAACGTAGGAGTCAATTGAAGCATCAAAATTATGATCCAATAAATTTTGAAACATTTGAGGAGCACTCTAATTGGGTACTGGAGGAATCACCACCATACTTAACAGTTGAAGAAATGGAAGCTTTACGGACGGAGCTTGCACATATGTCCATTCAACCAACTTTAGATGAAGCAGGTGTGTTTACTTATTGTTTTATGATTATTTGATTGTTTGACTACTTCATGTTAATAACTAACATACATGAAAAATTGGCATTTGTTTTAGATCAACTAAATTTGGATGATGATGATGAAGATGAGGCACAAGACAACATCATGGAAAGTGCAAATCAAACTGAAGGCAATGAAGAAGGAGAGCATGAATTAATTGACACAACTTTGCCTCCTAGGGCATAATTATATGTTCTTTTTTTTTTTTGGAAATAATAATTATATGTTCTTGTGCTAGCAATTTGAGCTGTTTGTTTTCTCTTGATAGTGACAAAAGCTATTGTTATAGACTTGTGATGGATATTAAATGTTTAGGGACAAGACAAATATTATATGTTTGTTGGATCTTTTGTTGGAAAATGTTGTGTGATTTATTTCTTTTCAAATTAGAATATTTGGAATTGGTATCATATTTTACAGGTATTTGAGTGTGTTAATAGTTTTTTTTTTTTTTAATAAAAATTAAAAATTTGTATATACTTACCAGGTCATGCAGTTGAACCAGTGACCCAGTGTCCCGGTACCTCGACCGGGTCGATGACCGGGCCGAGTTTAATAATATTGCTATCTTCTGTTTCAGTTTTGGTTTAGTCAATTATTTGAAATTATAATTTCTTGAAAGATATCAATTAAGGTCATGAAAGATGAAACTATAGATTGTTCCATTTTAGAGATACTAGGCCCGCATACTAACCCATGGCCCATGACTTAAAAGTTGAAGGTCCATGAGGAACCCATAAGTTTTTATGCATCTTAATAATTTAGGAACAACTGTTTCTAACCTCCTTAAAATATGACTCATTTGCAAAAAGCCACATAGATTATTAAATATTTCTATTCAATCTCTCAATCATAGCCATTATTACAATAACTTTTTTTTTATCTCTATTTCTAACAAATTGAAAAATTCAGATCGCCTGTACATAAACTATCATTGACATGGCAAAATTTACTATCTTTCATATGATTAACGGTTTATTATAGGGTATATTATTTCTCCTATTATATAAGATAAATTCTCCTACTTTGACCCAAAACGATTGAGAAATTTTTTTTTATAATTTCATTTGATTTTAAGTTATATTAGTTTTTATCATGACAATTTTTTATCAATTCCCAAATCATATTGTTTAGGATGATAACACTTTTTTTTTTTGGTAAACTAGGATGATAACTCTAATAATAATAAACCCTTATTATATTTAATTTTTATTTTTTCACGTAATTAATTAATTTTTAAAATAAATAACATATACAAAGAATAAAAGGAGAAGAAAAATGAGGTTCTCAACTAAGTTCAATTTGAGTGGCTCCAGTGAGACCCTTAAAGAGGTTCCGCATAATTTGACAATAATAGACTTTTTTTTAATATAATTTATGATAAAATAAAATACATAAACTTGGAATAAAAATTAATTTATATTACAGGATAAAATTATAAGCAAATAAAAAGTTTGATTATGCCACGTCATTTCTTTATTAAGAACTTTAACCAATAATTGACCAAACGGTGTATTAATGTATTTTGATAATTTTTATAATTTGAGAGTAATTGATTGCAATTGAGTGAAAATTTCGAGATGTAACACTTCCCAACATTCATTTACGATGTCGTTTAAGGAGACAGAATAGGTATACACATACAGAGAAAGGTAATGGGTTCTATTCTATCGATATATAAACACACGGTGCGGCGCTGCACCCTAGTGGTCAATTTCCTACAAACATAGCTGAATTCCAATAGTTATTTCCTCATACGAATAAAAGGGTTTGGAAATGGATCCTCTTATCTCAGAAAAAATATGACATTGTCACGTGAGAAGATCACAATCATATAAAAGTAAATCAATGATTATGATTTTGTAACTACTTATTTTAATATATTTTTTCTCTACTCTTTTATTACCATTGATCTACATTTGTATAGTTATGATTTTCCACATGTGATTTTTTCATATTAAAGGATACTCCAGATCCGGTTTGGAAATGGATCCTCTTATGTCAGAAGAAGGGTTTTGAGTTTCTTGTGATTGTATGAACCGTTGAGGTATCCATGGATCTCATAATCTTCTGGATATATTTCAAAATACAGAAAACCCCGCTTCGGTATATATATATATATGTTGAAGCGATTGATTACTTTGGAATATATCCGAATACTATGAGATCCGTGGGAGCCAATCCATCCAACTATTTCTCATTCTGAATGCTTGCTATAGACTGGTGTCATAATACTAATATCATAAGAGTTTCATATGCATCTTTTTGTTTAAGATTACAACTTTTTTTGAGGCAAATTTTAAACAAAAACCAAGATTCTTATCTGGCCTCTTGACCTCATGATTACAGGAACCCTTTTTTGTTTCTTGCTATCAGTTTGGACTTTTATCAACATATGGTTTTTATTGTATGTTTAAAATAACTGATAAACTATTTCTCTTGGGATGCCTAAATGTGTGAAATCTTATCTGCATTGTTGTTGTGTCAGTGTCTCCTCATATTTCCTCTTACTTTAAATCAGACTTGACTCAGATTCATATGCTGGTTTATTTTTCATCTGAATTTGCTATATTTGTTCCTTTGTTTGCATTGTTGCATCTAAGGAAGCACGGACACCTCAAAAAACAGGAAGTGTCGTGTCAACACTGTCAAATGGAATTTGACCGTGTCCGACACGCAAATTTGACTGTGTCCGACATGGTCAAATGACATTTCGTAAATTTTTTTTTTAAAAAAATTAAAATATATTAATAAAACTTCCACCTGATCATATCAATCTTCTTCTTTTTTTTTTTTTTGTCTTTTCCCCCTTAAGTAGATAAGAAATCATCTCATCATCATTGTTGTCAATTCCTATTACGCTCTTGCTGTATCTCCTTCTCTCTTATGTATCTCTCTCTCATCTGATTTGATCTCTCTATATGATATTATCTCTCTCTCATCCCAGTTTCTATTTTTTTATTAAAGCTTCCATCTTTATAACGTGTTGGTGGATATTATTAATTTAGTTTTATTTGTTTGTTAAATTATTGAATATTAAATAAAATATACGCTATATAAATTAAAAATATTATTTAATATTAAAACTGTTCCAACGTGTCGAAATTCATATTTTTTTAAGCTTGACGTGTCGAAATGTTATGTCGTGTCGTGTCACGTATCGCGTGTCGTATCAGTGCTACATATATCCCTAATTTTTTCTGCTACAGATTATTATTGAGTGTTATAATTCTGCTATATGAATGGTAATATTGTATTTGTTGCTCTATGATAATTTTGCAAACATTTTTTTTTAATAAATGATGGCACTAAGATTCATGGGAAGACAAACAGAGATGAAAATTGAGCCTCATTGTTGACAGGGGTATGAGTCATAATAGAGGCGGACCCAGGTGGGAGCCCGTATCCGCAAGTGCGGACATAAGATTTTACTTTTTTTTTTACAGGTTCTTATTTATCTCTTGGTTAAATATTTATATTAGGAGTAAATATCCTTTTAAGTCCTTAACAAAAAATACAGTCCCTACATTAGTCCTTTATAAAAAATTAGTCTTGAGGTTTCTAAGAAATTCAAGGTGGATCAATTTAGTTAAAATCGTGATCCCTCACAAATTCAAAAAAGACCCACATTAGTTGCTCAAAAGGACTAAAATGTGCCCACTTTGAATTTCATAAGGAGAGCAGGTACCTAAATTTTTTTTGTAAAGGACTAAAGTGGAGATCGAATTTTTTGTTAGGAACCAAAAAGAGTACAGGTAGTGTTGACTTTTTCATTCACCATTATAAAATAGAATGATGATGTATGATGTACTAGAGTATATTCTAATATTTGTTTTGGAGGATTGGTAAGATTTAGAGAGAAAATGATTGGTCAAACTATTCCCTGCAGCTGGTTATGGAAGCAACTAGATTATGAGCGAGTTCATAACCTTGTATATAAAGCGTTAATTTAAACTGTCTTTACAAAAAAAAAAATTCGGGGGCAACACCACTAAATGTGCGACGATAAAGAATTTTTTCTGGATCCGCCACTGAGTCATGACACACCACATGCAAGAAGTCTGCAACATGGACCTATGTGCTTTTGTGAACGGTAACTGGAGTTCCTTTGTCTTCCTTAGTCCAATGAAGCATTAATGAAAACAATTATTATTAATGAATTTTTGGTGAATGATGAAAGTTTCTGACCTTAAGCAATTTCTTTGTTCAGTATGAAGTCATGTAAAAGATATCTAGGTTATGAAACTATATATTGTTTCCATTTGAGAGATAATAGGCCCGTATGCTATCCCATGGCCCATAACTTAAAAGTTGAAGGTCCATGAGGAACCCATAAGTTTTTAGTGTCTTAATAATTTATGAACAACATCTAAACACCCAATGATAGAAATTCAGTTGATAAGTGAAAAGAAAAATGTCTCCATTCGATTTTCATATGTCATTTTTAGAAGGGCATTAAATATCTCCATCGATAACACATCTTGTACTCAGAGGTATTTAGAGTTGACTTAACTGTCATGAAATCGAGCAAAGGAACCAACTTGTAGAAGAGTCGAAACTTGTAGAAATACAAAGGAGCCAACTCGATTAATCCTTATAGGTTGCTCAAAAAGTCAAAACTTGTAAAAATACTAAAGAGCCAACTCGTCTCAAAGAGATAATTAGAGTTGACTAAACTCAAAAAAGTAAATAAATAATAATAATAATTTTGGAACAACTGTGTCTATGTCTATCCTCCTTAAACTATGACTCATTTACAAATAGTCACATAAAATATTAAATATTTCTATTCAATCTCTCAATCAAAGCCATTATCAAAATAAAATTTATAACAACTTGAAAAATCACATAACCTTTACATGACAATTTTATGACATGGCAAAATTTACTATCATACGTATGATTGATGTTTTAGTGCCTGGGTTTATTGTTCCTGTCATGAGACAAAATTATTTTCTTTGAATTAAAATAATGTTATTTTGAGATTGAAGATATTTTTTTTTAATTTGAATTTATTTGGGACTACGTTAATATTTATTATGAGAAAATTTTTTCCTCAAAAACGACGCGAAGGTCACAAAAGATTATTTCCCATTATAGGAGAAACAATAAATCTTTATTATTTTTTTTTTATTTCTTTTACCTAATTAGTTAATTTTCAGATATAAATAATATATACAAAAGAAAAAAGGGAAAAAAAATGAGATTTTCAAATAAATTAAATTTGAGTGGCTCCAGTGAAACCATTAGGTACCATTAGGTGCTGTTTGGTTGTGGCTTTCTTAAAAGTTACTCATGCAAATCAACTTGGCAATAGTTGAAGTCTTTGTTTGGTAGACAATTTCTTAAAATTAAGATAGGCTTTCTATTTGCATAACTTTTCAGATTTGGCCGTAGAAATTGAGAATCAATCACTGTTACGAAAGACATCTTTGATATGATTTTTGTTAGTTAGCTGGGTAAATGAAAAAAGGTTAAAGTCAACCCACACCAAAATACCCTTTATATTTGTAATTTTATTGGACATGGTTTTTGGGGTTATATTTGTAATTTTATACAATTTACCCATCATTATTTTTTCTTCAACCAAACATAGGTAACACAAATTTTAAACAATTTGCCTGTTAAAATTTGTCCCAACCAAACAATTTTTTTTAACTTTCCTATCTAATTCACTTTCTCAGTAGATCCATAGTAATTACTTTTTCCTGGTGAACTAAAATTTTCATTTGAACCAAAGAGCACCTTAAAGCCGTTCAACATAATTTCATTAATTTGACAATAACATATTATAGACATTGTTTTTTACTTTTTAATATAATTATGGTAAAATAAAATACATAGAATAATAATAAAAATTAATTGATATGATCGGATAAAATTATAAACAAATGAAAAGTTTTGATTATGCAAGGTCATTTCTTTATTAATAAATCGTGAAAATCGAGATTAATTGATAGCAAATGAGAGAAAATTTAGAGATGTTATTGTTAATGCACTTTCTATTATTCATTTACGACGTCGTTTAGGGAGACAGATTAGGTATACACATATGCAGAGGAAGATAGTGGTTTCTAAGTTCTAACGACTTATAACCACATGGTGCGGCGCTGAACCTTTGAGATCAATTTCAAAGAAACAAAGCTGAATTCCAACAGTTATTTCCTCATAAGAATAAAGGGTTTTTAGTTTGTTGTGATCGTAAGAAAAGTTTAGGTATCCATGGTTGGATCAATTGACTCTGGCATGGATATCATAGTCTTCGGGATATATTCCAAAATACAGAAAACCCCGCTTCGGTATATATATGTTGAAGCGATTGATTATTTTGGAATAAAGCCGAATACTATGAGATCCATTCTCTTATGGATTGAAGATATGATAATTTTGTGTTATAGGATAAGACAGGTGCAACTCACGAGGTATTTTATGGTACCCTACCTGAGGTAAACTTCAAATGTTTGTTGGTTGCTAATTTTATGATTGATGTTTGATAATTCATTAAATATACGATTAATGTTGTTACAGGAACCCTTTTTTGTTTCTTGCTATCAGTTGGGACCTTTTATCCACTGATGGTTTTTTATTGTATGTTTGAATTAACTGTTAAACTCTTTTCTCTTGGGATGTTTAAATGCGTTAATTCTTATCGTGTATGTCTGTGTCAACTCCTATTTTCTCCTGCTTGAAATCAGACTTGACTCAGATTCATATGCTGGTTCATTTGTCATCTAAATTTTCTGTATATGCTCCCTTGTTTGCATTGTTGTATCCCTAACTTTTTTCTGCTGACAATCTGAGATGAAGATTGAGCCGCATGCTGACAGGGGCATGAGCCATAACACACCACATACAACAAGTCTGCAACATGGCCCTATGTGCTTTTGTGAATGGTAACTTGGAGTTCATTTGTCCTTCTTAGTCCAATGAAGCCTTAATGAAAACAATTATTATTATTGAATTTTTGGCCGATGATGAAAGTTTCTGACCTTAAGCTATTTTTATGTTCAGTATGAAGTCATGTTTTATGGTGTTTCCTGCTCAAAAAATGTAGCTTAACATAGAGGAAGCATAAGTTTAAGGAAATTGTTTGATAATTGGAATTTCAAGTAGAGTCATACTCACTAGAGACTCGAGAAACAAAGAGATCTATATTGTCAGAATATAGATCTCAGAATAACCCCTGTGAACCCCATGAATAAGTAAGAGAATGAATTTTACTCTCATATTCCCTGTAAATGATATATACAGACGCCACATTAACATGGTTTGTTTTATAATTTATTTACAGTGGGTGGAAGGCTCAGCAGTGGGAAGCAATGAAGAACCTGACAAACTTTACCCTACAGAGAACATTGAAATAGCAAATATAATATCAGGAGAATTAATTCTTAGATGATTTTGCTGCTGATTTTAAGACTGCTGATCTGATCGCATTAGTTCCTATGGCAGCAGCCATACTGCTTCTGCTTTTGCCTTGTCTGACAATTTTCTCATTCCAATGTACTATGTTGATGTTGAATTTACCCAACATCTCAGTTCTGATGAAAACAAAGCGTTTGATCCAAGTGTAGAAGCTAATTTACATTCTATTGAAGTAACAGAAAGGGACCAAGAATCTAGATTATAGATCTCTTCCTGTTTCACTGGGAGTCACTTCTGTGGATCCTCCTCAGATTTCAAGTAAGGAACCGGTTTCACCCAAAGCTGCATCAATTACTTCCAGTCTAGATGATGCACTTGCCAGAGGAAACATCTACTTTGATGAATCCAAATGTTCTATTACGGCCACAGGAAGAAAAATCTTTTCCTCCACACCGTGCAAAGTTTTATTCAAAGTGGGAGTAAGTCCAAAGTGTCACGTGATTTTGATTCATGGACGGACGCAATTTGATTATGTAAGTTTTGTACTACTTGCTTGTTAATGTGTAATATGATGTGTTAATTGCTGCTAATCTAAGAGTGGCATTATCCTTTTCCGGGAGTCTGGTGAATGAAAAAAAGGCCCTCCTTCCTGACTCTTTGGCTGGAAATATGATCAGAAAACTTGTCCCACTGGGGTTAACATTCATATAAAACTCTAACCATTGTTTGCCTAATTGACAGTGTATGATTCATTTCTCATCAATAAAATTGTTTAAAAGGAAAAAAGCATGTCATGCAAATGAAATTCACAAGCTTGCTTTTGGAAGGGAGGAGTTTTGTTGCCCTTCAAACTAATAATTTGATATTGTTACTAGTAAAGGGAGATGAAAAATTATGTCTCTATAAGATGAACAAATTACACTGTTTATGTTGATGTAGCTACAATGGAGCCCCAGTCAAATTCAGGATATGGTGGAGTGAAAACTTGTACGTATGAAAGCATGTTTGGATCCTCTTATTTTTAAGCTAGAAGCTACTTATAAGCTAAAGTTAAAAAAAAGAGCTTAAAAAAAGAAGCTAAAAGCTGTTTTGGTAATTATATAAAAAATTTAGCTTAAAAATTATTTAAAAGCAATGTTTCAAGAAAATTATTTCTCTCTCTATCTTTATAACTCTTCATTTAAAAAAAAAACACACAATTCAAGAAAAACAGATAAGAGCTTAAAAAAAAGCTCCTCCTAGGAGCTTTTAATTTTCAGCTTTTTTCTTCGTTATAAAAAAAAGAGCTTTTCATTATAAGAGCTTTTTTTAAAACCTGTTTGGCCTAATTTATGCTTATAAGTAACTTCTAGCTTAAAATTAAGAGGATCCAAACAGGCAGAAAGTCAATATGGGTTAACGGAATTTGAATGCTATTAAAACATTGAGATTCAGTTATAATATAAATAGAGAAATTCTCGATAAAGAGAATGGGACACAAAAAATGGAATACATTTTCTATTACCCGAAAATGGAATCATGAGGATTATAAAATTTTCTCACTACATAAATACCTACGCAAAATATGTCAAGGTCTAGGGTAGGGTTTTTTGGGGGATTATAACTTGGGATAGGCTTATGAATATTAAAGGCTTGAAGTTTTTAAAAGTTCTACGGATCATGGAAACATGTTTGTTTATTATAATATATTTCTTTACATTTTTTTAATAATCGAACAAATTAAAAAATAGAAATCTTAATATTCAATAGATCAAGCTAACTTGATACAGTGTTTTGGTGTTTGGGACACGGGATTGGATCCCGTGACATTGGGGCCTAACATGATGCGGTTGGTACATTAAAACTAGTACAAAATTATATACGGTGTTATCTCTATTTGAATAAATAAATAAATAAATTAATGTCATTATATATATGTTTGATTTTAAATAATTTTAAAAACACAAGATAAGTTAATTTAATCATACAAAGATGAAAATAAATATAATCGTTAATGTAAATATAGGGAATCATGACCATACAAAGATGGAAATAAATATAACCGTTGGATCAACATACTCGATTCAACGGTGAGATTGATTGGTAGTCACTTGGTAGTAACACAACTTGGTTGTCACAATATCCTTCCCTAAAAAAATCATATATATAACAAGAAAAAAATATAAACACACCAGAAAGAGGAATTTCAGAACTGCACAAATTAACCAGGTTTTCTACCTTTTTTTACGTCAACCCAGAAGGAGAAAAGAAAGAAAAATATAAAGTTATTTGCACAAGAAAAGCAAGTACATGAATTTTACAAACAAATATTTTCACATGAAACCAATAAAGAGAGGAAGAAAGAAATCTCCAATAAATATAAAAAAAAACCCCAACAAGGTATGCATTACCACCTTAAATACAATATTAGTAGTTCATTTACTTATTTAGCATCGCAATACTTGAGAATGTTTTCGTTTTCCGTAGTCGACTAGTCGGTGATGAACAAAATTGAAAAAAGCTGACACGCAACCGAATGCATCAAATTGTATTGTTGCCTAATTCTAAATTCTAAACCCAGAGCATTAGTACGATGAGCTTGTCCATTAAAAGATGAAATGTTTATGTTTCCTTGATGATTGGATATTCAATTGATGTACTACATAATATTATGATGCATTGATTAACAATAAGAGTACATCAGAATTCATGTCATCAAACTAGCCTGCCAAATTGAAGGCTCAAAGAAAGTGATTTTAATAAACATTTCGGAAATTTACAAAGAAGAGGAATTAGAGAAAATGAAAAATTAAAATAGAGGGAAATAAATATAATGTCATGAAACAGAGAGAGTCATAGCCATAAAGCACCAGCTTCTTTGAGCATAGGAACCAATTCACCAGAAATATGAGTAGCCATAAGACGATCCAATCCTCCAAACATTTTGCCACCTATAAACACAGCTGGGAACTGCACATTTCCCTGTTTCCCATCAATTGCTTCCAATTCTCTAACAACACCCTCTTCATCTTTCTCTTCAACCTCATAAACAGCAGGGTTAACACCAAGACTCAGAAGTAGACGCTTCACCACATGGCTCATACAGCACCCGCGCCTCCCAAACACTATAACAGCGTTTTCAGAAACCATGTTGAGCACCATTGTTCCCTCTGCTGCAGAAGGGTCTTTGGATGAAACAGAGAATGAAGGATTGTTCTTCTTCTTCTTATTATTATTACTACTACTATTGTTGTTGTTGTTGTCAGAATCTGTGATAAATGGGTGTGGGGTGAAGTGGGTTGTGGGGGTGTGTAGAGGACCCCATGACCTATAAGGAATTGCTTGATGCATGATGGAGTTTTGAGTAAATGTTAGAAGGAAGAGAGAAAGAGAGAAAAAGAGAAAAAGATGCGTGGTTCTGAAGTGGGTGGGTTATGGTTGTGGTTATGGAGATATTGAAAGAGGGTGTGGAATATAAATGGTGTGATGAATTTGAAAGGGTCATTGCTCATTGCGTCAACGGGAATTAGGCAATTTTTGTCAAAGGAACGCGGTGGCATTGGGTCATGTTGGTAATGGCTGACGTTTAAGGTTGTGTCACTTTGCTCATCTTTTTTGTTTTTTGTTAACCTATTGATTTGGACGGCTCCCAACTTGTCCTGTTCCTCCATGTTTATTTAATCTAAAATAATTTAAATGTTTCTTCTGTTTCCAATTCAATTCTCAATTCTCAATTCTCAATTCTCAATCTTATCGGTGCTCAACGGTTTGATTTGGATTTCTTCTCTCTTCATGAATTATCTGATTAAATGAGTGTTGCACCGCAAGACCATATAAATTGTATCAAAATTTTAACACAATTGTGTTTTCAGAATTTAACAATTCCATTTCAGTTTATTTATATACTTGATAGTAATTTCATTTTCATTTTTAAATTTTTGATATTTTCTTTATCGGTTCATCAATTAATTAATTAATCGAATTGAAGGAGACAGGACTATAAAAGTGAAAAAACTCTCCATATTAAAATTTTAATATAATTGAATATCAAGAATTCAAATTCAAAACCATTAAATAAGTTGAAAGAAATTCATGGTAGTTGATATACATACTTGATGGTGGTTACATTTTTTTTTTAATCTTATGGCAAAGGAGAAATTTTATTTGCATCATTTTCACATTTATTATATACATGATGGAATTGGACTTCTATTGATTTATTTAATGTTTTAAATAAACTACACCATCTCTTTGTTTTTAAGGATGTTTAACTATAATATTTTATTTATTTGAATAAATTGCACTTGTTTCTTTCACAAATTAATGACTTTAATGTTTCTACAATAAATGTAGACATGTTATCTATATTCGCTTCCAAAACTATATCGTTTTGGGTTGAAAAATAAAAAAAATATTATAACCTTAAATAAATTATAATTACAAAAATACTATGATTTCTGTTTAAAATAATGACATTTTGAACTCAATATAAATAAGTTATCTACAATCACCGTAAGAAAAGCCAACCCTGAATTAATATGTGCTATCCTTTAGTTGAATCTTTCGGGGACAGTTTTATGCAACTCTCAGAGTTGAGATAAGTTTTGAATTTATATTATCGGGACTTTAGAAAATGAAATAAATATTTGGAATGAAATTCAAAAATCGATAATAAATTAAGACATTTAAAACTTAACTTCATCTTCTGAAGTCCTAAAATTAATAATAAGGTGCTCAAATATAAAGAGAAAAAATCTCTGAAAGAATTTATAGTTACTTATCATTATTAAGAGAATTATTTACATTGAAATAATTTGAAGTGTAGAACATTTCTATTTCTTAAAAAATTGTAATTTTTAAAACAAAATTTATCCTAAATTTCTTTTTAAAAAAATATATTTTCACTTAATTTTTCGTATGCAATTCAAATTTTTACACGGACTTACGTATACTAAATGATGTGTTAAGATTGTTGTGCATTATGCAATATTTATATATTAATTGAAATTCTCTTCTAGAAATAAGAGTTTATATCTATAAAAAAATATAAAATCAATGCAAACTCAAAGTTTTGATCCGAAGCGTCACCGATATCGACACGGAACACGAGATACGATAGATACTTCGACACGTTAATTCTAAAAAATGTTAGATTTTGACATGTTAAGACACATTTTGATATTGAATAATATTTTTAATTTATGTTGCATATACTATATTTAATATTCAATAATTTAAAAAAAGAAGAAGCTAAACTTATAAATTATAATACCAATTAATTTTGTAAAGAAACATAAGATATCACAAATATTTATATTAAATTCATTAAAATAGTAATAGTAATCTAACGAATCTAATAGTTAGAACTAAAAACACAACGCAACACAATCTTTGAATCTTTTTTTGAGTTTCTACAACGCGTGTTGAAGTGTCGAAAAGTATCAAAGTATCAGAGAGTACCAGAAAATATCAGACACAACACGTTAGAATTTTTAAAGTGTCGTGCTTCATTCTTTGTTCTAAATAAAATTAAAACATGGTACACGTTTTTTTAGTCTCATAACATTAACTTTTTACTGTTACTGGTAAGTAAGTATAAATCCAATCAATGCTTTGTTGAAAAACTAAAGATTCGAAAGAACACGGCAGAAAGAGAAAAGCAGAGATAATATTTCGGATCTCATGTGTAAAATCCACATGATTTTTGTATAAATTTTATGCCTATCTTTTTTCTTATAAGTATTAAATAGGTGGAGTTCAATCAATATTTGTGAATATATATAAAAAGAGAGACATACAATTTTCATAAATTATGTGAAATTTATACATAAGAAAAAGGAAATAGACTGTGCAAAAAAGTTATATAAACTTAATTTGTATTTATTATGAACTTATTTAAGAGTTTAAATTTATGTAATTGATTCTACATAGAATTATTAAATCTGATTATACATCATTGACCCCCCCCCCCCCCCCCCCCCCCCCCCCCCCCCCCCCCCCAAAAAAAAAAAAAACAAAAATCTCATTATGTATATAACAAATCCAATTCAAACTATATGATCCTTGCACAATCAACACTAACAAAGAGGTAGCCGCAATATTTACTTGTATTTTTTTTTTTTTTGGCGGTGCCTTGAATCTTTTTTAGGTGCTTTGTTTCTTGTAGTGTCCTTCCTCATTTTTTTGACTTCGGCTTCACCTCTCTCTGTTTTTTTTTTTACTTTATATGTTTTCGTAATATTTTTTAATAAGTTTACTTAATTTTTTTAAAAATATATTTGAACAGTTCGATTTCAAAATCAACACACGTTATGATAAATATGAACTTTTTTATTTAAATTTTTGAAATTAATAGCAAGCTTTAATTTTATGAAATAATAATGGATTCGGTTTTTCTGTAATTACTGCACATAAGTTATCTGCAGTAAGCCCAATGCGACATTTTTTTGGTAGAAATTATGGTATTTTTGTAATTTTAATTTATTTCATAATTATTATAGTTTATAATTATAATTTTTTAATCTTTCAATTTCAAAACGACGTCGTTTTAGAAATAAATACAAATAACTTATGTGCATTAACTGCAGAAATATTTTTCTGAACAATAATACTTTTAATTAAGAACAAAATTATATATTATCCATTATTTTTTTATAAATATTTATATTTATATTTATTTATTCTATTAACAAATTTAATATTTTTACTAAAATAGTAGGCGCGTGCAACCATTATATGATTGGATTGACCGAAAAAAAAAAACCGAAATGAAAAAGAAAAAGGTTGAGTACAAAAATTCGTTAAAACGAGGATAAGCACATGACACACGCCGTGTCGTTGACGGCGAAAGCGAAAGGGCTGAAGCTGAGCGAATCCTACGTCAGCAATAGGTTCAATGCATTCCATGTGTCGACGAATGCTGTGACGTTTTCTGACGTCAGCATCTTGCTAACAACCAAACCAGCCACGTAACCAGCAATGCTTCCAGAATCATCACGTCATGGCTGCGTTCGAACCTAAGTAATGCACAGTTCCACTTCTTAAAGTATGTTTGGTACCATGAAATATTAATGTTAATTAAAAAATTAGTTATGTATCATTCAATTAAAATGAAGGAATTTTTTTTTTTTAGTTTTATATATAAAAAATATGAATATTGATCGGGAATGAAATATAAGGCATCTACACAAGGACTAATTGTAATACTTTGTTATCTCATCACTTGCAGTGAATTATGTAAAGCTAGTTATTTTTCTACTAGATTTTATTAGTCTCATTTAACATAAAATAGATTGTTGAGATATATAGTCCCACATTGGTTGTATGTGCAACTAATGTGGAGTTTATAAGGCCTTGGGCACTCCCACCCTTTGAGCTAGCTTTTGGGGTGGTGTATCCCAAGGTTCTTTACATGGTATCAGAGCCTCATCGTCCTCCGCTTTAAAGTGGAATTAAAAAAAAAAAAAAAGCACAAAAGGTAAACAAAAAATGGGCCTGTGCAATTTTCACGGTTCAAGCCCAAAGGGCTCTCGTGTGAGGGGGCGTGTTGAGATATATAGTCCCACATTGGTTGTATGTGCAACTAATGTGGAGGTTATAAGGCCTTGGGCACTCCCACCCTTTGAGCTAGCTTTTGGGGTGGTGTATCCCAAGGTTCTTTACATAGATATCTTATGTTGTAGAAAGAAAATATGTAGGTTCCACCTTTACAAGAAAAAAAAAAGTGGAGTACGAAAATCGAAATGAGAGAAAATAAAAGATGATATCTCATGTAAAAAGTGAGTAATATTTCCCTAAATATAAATGTGATAAATATAAGGTACACGTCTTCTACATAAAAAAAATATTTATACAAGATCTAATTTGAGGATTAGGATGTTTTACAGGTATAACCCGACAAATGGAAAATCATTATGGTGAGTTCAAGTAAATTTAATTCTGATTAAATATACATAAATAGTTGTTAGATTTGTATTAAAAAATTATTGTTAATTTGATTATTTTATTACTTTTTTAATAAATAAAGTTAGAAAAAAAATAAGAATATGCGAGATTCATTTAGTAAACGAAATAAAAAAATCATAACCTTTTATTCATGAAAAAATAACTCACTGCTCCGATTCGTTTCCTTTTATTTAGTAAACGAATTATAATATATAATTATTAATACAATTTTATTTAACTATTTGAATTTTTGGATTGAATTTAGGGGTATATTTTTCTTCTATTCTCAGAGAAAAGCATACCTCCTACAAAGATATAAAAAAAAAATATGCCAGCTTTATTTTATTTTTATTTTTTAAAGTGGTGAAATCCACAATAATTTTTTGTGTTGTAGGAGAAACAATTACCCCTTGAATTTATTATGTTGATGCTATTAAAGTTTTTGTAACTAAGAGGTCACAAATTCCTTTGTAATTTTTTTTTTCAATCCTCTCTATAATAAAAAGATGCAAAATATATAGACTCCATTAAAAAATACGTTATCTAAATCTCTTTCTTTCATAGCAGTGTTTACTGGTTACGTGGCTGGTTTGGTTGTTAGCAAGATGCTGACGTCAGGAACCGGCACATTATGAAATACGTTATCTAAAGGTCTGTTTGATTGTGTTCAGGGTTTTTTATTCTTAAAATTGTTTTGTAAAATAGTTATGGAAACAATTGTTTTCTATATTTATTTATGGGAATAACATCTGTCATTTTAAATGATATAAGTTTATATCCTTTTAGATTTTAATCGTTGATTTCTGTCTATCAACGGTTATAATTTATTGGATCAAAATTATTAATTAATTAATAATAATTTTGACCCATTAAGTTTGACCCAATAGATTATAACCGTTGATGGACGAAAATCAACTGTTAGGATCTAAAAGGATATAAGCTTATATCCTTTAAAAGGATAGATGTTTTTTCCTTTATTTATTTTTGAAAGTTAAAAACCAAAATAGAAAACAAAAAAAAACTCAGACATATTCTCTAATTTTGATTCTAAAAACAAAAAAACAATTATAGTTTTCAAAACATTTTTTACAAAACAGGCCTTACCAAACGAGTTTTTTAGTTTTTTTTTTAAAAACAACAATCAAACAGATCTCTTTCATTCAAGGGGTCACCGGCCTATCATGATGATAAATCCTGGTTATCTAAATCTCTTTCTTTCAGAGCAGTGTTTACTGGTTACGTGGCTGGTTTGGTTGTTAGCAAGATGCTGACATCAGGAACCGGCACATTATGAAATACGTTATCTAAGGGCCTGTTTGATTGTGTTCAGATTTTTTTATTCTTAAAACTGTTTCGTAAAATAGTTATGGAAACAATTGTTTTCTATATTTATTTATGGGAATAACATCTGTCATTTTAAATGATATAAGTTTATATCCTTTTAGATCCTAATCGTTGATTTCCGTCCATCAACGGTTATAATTTATTGGATCAAAATTATTAATTAATTAATAATAATTTTGGCCCATTAAGTTTGACCCAATAGATTATAACCGTTGATGGACGAAAATCAACGGTTAGGATCTAAAAGGATATAAGCTTATATCCTTTAAAAGGATAGATATTTTTTCCTTTATTTATTTTTGAAAGTTAAAAACCAAAACAGAAAACAAAAAAAAACTCAGACATATTCTCTAATTTTGATTCTAAAAACAAAAAAACAATTATAGTTTTCAAAACATTTTTTACAAAACAGGCCTTACCAAACGAGTCTTTTAGTTTTTTTTTTAAAAACAACAATCAAACAGATCTCTTTCATTCAAGGGGTCACCGGGCTATCACGATGATAAATCTTGGTTCAACCGATGAACCATTATCGGTTTTCTCATTAAACCGGGTTTTTAAAATTAGCTACAAAATATTTGAACCCGGCACATTAAAGTGAGAGGAGCGCCATTTCAAACCACTAGACCACCATCATCAGTTGAATAAAATATACCATTTAATATATAACTATTAAGTTAAGAGAATTAATTCAAAAATTGCATCCAATGGGATTTGAACTCCTTCCATTGAAGATATACAACATAGCAAATACCACTAAACTACATCAAGATATTGTTTAGATAACACCATTCAAAATATTTATTATATAATTAAGTATAAAATATAAATTTATATATATATATATATATATATATATATTCGGTTCATGCGGTTCAACCAGTGACTCACCGGTTAAACCATTGACCCAGTACCTCGGTCGGGTCAATGATCAGTCCGGTTCTAATAACATTGTTTCAGAGTATTAAATACAAGAAAAGGGTTGTTATTATTATTATTATTATTATTATTATTATTATTATTATTCTTTTTCACTCAAAAATAGCAAACGCTAATTGGCAGGCACAACACACTACAGTTTCTTTGTTCCAACTTCCAAGTCATTGCCCCTCGTCCTCGATATTCTGATAGAGCGAAGCTCTGAGAAGGAACAGAATGAACACAATTTTATTATTTTTGATATGTATTTCCTCTCAACAATCCCCTATATACGGATACAAGGATCCTACTAATACAAAAGAATCATTCAATGTTCTCAGGTCCATCAATATTGGACCACTATTTTACAAATGGTAATCTACGGCCCAACTAGGGGCACTGGTTAGCCTTTTGGGCCTAGCCTTGACCGTATCACTTGTCCCTCCTTCAAAAGGGACCTTGACCTCAAGGTCCAACTCAGGATAGAACTTCTGCAAGTCCTCTTCATATTCCCATGAAGCATCTTCTGCCAATGAATGAGACCATTGAACAAGCCACTGTCGAAATTCCTTGTTCTGCTGATGAATGGTACGAAAATAAACCACAGCCAATGGTTGTTGAGTTGGTTGATTTTCATGGTAATCTACAGGCAATTCAGTTACTGCTACAGTGGAATTCCCAACATAAGGTTTCAACACTGATATATGGAAAGAGGGATGAATTCGAGAGTGTGGAGGTAATTCTAATTGGTATGCTACCTTACTCAATACCTTCTTAACCGGAAAGGGGCCAAAATACCTTTTGGCTAACTTTTGATTAGTTCTTCGAGCCAAAGAGATTTGCCTGTATGGTTGAAGTTTGAGCAATACCAAATCTCCAACTTGAAATTTCTTATCTGTCCTATGTTTATCAGCGGCCATTTTCATCCGATTTTGAGCTGCCTTTAAATGGTGCTTTAAGCTGGTAAGCAACTCATTTCGATAAGAAAGCATTGTATCCACAACTGCCACACGCACAGATCCCTGTTGATATGAAGGAATTAGAGTAGGTTGCTTCCCATATAAAGCTTGAAAGAGAGTCATGCCAATTGAAGAATGATGAGCAGTGTTATAATGTAATTCAGCCCATCCTAGATAAAAAGACCACTTGCTATTTTGATCATGACAAAATGCTCTGATATATTGCTCCAAATATCGATTAGTCACCTCCGTTTGCCTATCTGTTTGTGGGTGATAAGCTGAGCTCATTTTAAGAGCTGTACCACTAAGCTTAAAAAGAGAAGACCAGAATTGGCTCATGAAAATTCTGTCTCTGTCAGAAACCAGTGACTTGGGAAATCCATGTAACTTCACCACCATTTCACAAAACAATTTGGCCACTGTCACAGCCGAGTAATTACCTGCTAAAGCTCCAAAATGAGCATATTTAGTCAGTCTATCTACAGTAACTAATATAGCTGAAACCCCTGCAGAAATAGGCAAACCAGTGATAAAGTCAAGAGTAAGGTCTTCAAAAACTCCTTCTGGAATAGAAAGTGGCTGTAACAAACCAAGAGGAGGACCAGTGACTGATTTAATACATTGACATATATGACATGCCTTTACAAATGAAGTCACATCCCTACGCATGTGCTCCCAATAAAAAGAAGCAGACAACCTAAGTAAAGTTCTGGTAATACCCGCATGGCCTCCTAGTGGTGAAGAATGTGCTTCAGTCATGAGAATTTGTCTCAAAACAGATGTTGGACTCAACAAGTATCGTCCTTTATGAAACAACAGCCCATCCTTTGATGTAATCAATACATCCACACAATTATTATAACTAACCTTTTGATGCAACCCCAACAAGTAAGGATCTGAAATATTTTCTGCACGGATTTGATCTACAATTGCATAAGTGGGTGCAGAAACTAAACAGAACAAGGAGGCAGCAGAATCTTCCTCATGTCGTCTGGACAATGCATCTGCAACCATATTGGAAACTCCACTTTTATATTCAATTGTAAAATCAAATCCTAAAAGCTTACATACATACTTCTGCTGCTCAGTAGTAGAAATAGTCTGAGATAATAATTCCTTAAGGCTCCTGTGATCAGTTTTTATAACAAACTTTGAACCCAGCAAATAATGCCTCCACCTTTTGATAGCCTCGGTCACTGCATACAACTTTCTCACATAAGTTGATGCTGACTGCATTTTCTGATTCATCTTCTTACTAAAAAATGCTATGGGTTGTCCTTCTTGCAATAACACAGCTCCTACTCCATAGTTTGAAGCATCCGATTCAATTATAAATGGCAAGGAAAAGTTGGGAAGCCGCAGAACAGGTGTCTCTGTCATGGCTCTTTTTAATGCTAAAAAAGCATCATCTGTGCTTGGTGACCAATGGAATGAATCACTTTTAAGAAGATCTGTCAGAGGAGTAGCTAGAGAAGCATATTGTCGTACAAATCGTCTGTAATATCCCGTTAAACCCAAGAAACCCCGAAGCTGTTTTAAGGTTCTTGGAACTGGCCAATGAATCATGGCAGAGACCTTCTTGGGATCAGCTGTAACTCCCTCACCCGAGACTAAATGTCCCAAATATTCTATCTCAGAAACTCCAAAAACTCATTTACTCATCTTGACATAAAATTGATTCTGCAAAAGACAGTGCAATGCAGTCCTCAAATGCAGAATGTGATCTTCCATGGTAGTGCTATACACAAGTATATCATCAAAAAAAACAATCACGAACCTGCGAAGATGAGCCTTAAACAAGTGATTCATAGCCGCTTGGAAGGTAGAAGGAGCATTAGTTAAGCCGAACGGCATAACCAAAAACTCGTAATGACCCTCATGGGTTCGAAAAGCAGTCTTGAACACGTCATCCAGAGTCATTCTTATCTGGTGATAGCCACTGCGTAAGTCCAATTTGGAGAATACCTTTGCCCCATGTAACTCGTCCAACAACTCATCAATTGTCGGAATAGGAAAGCGATCCTTAACAGTGATATTGTTAAGCTTCCTATAGTCAATACACATGCGCCAAGTGCCATCTTGTTTCTTGACTAACAACACTGGAGAAGAAAATGGACTTCTACTTTCTTGTATGTACCCAGAAGTTAACAAGTCAGCAACTTGTTGCTCTATTTCAGCCTTCTGGTGATAAGCATACCTATAAGGACGTACTGATACTGGCTTCGCACCCTCCTCAAGATGAATTGAATGATTACAGCCTCTAAATGGGGGTAACGCATTAGGAATCTGGAAAACAGCTTGAAAGGCCACTAGTACCTTCCATAATTCCGGAGAAACCTTATCTTTCATCATCTCCACCTCTGCATTAGACTGCTGTACTCCCAAATGGAGCATCAATTTGGAATTGGAATGCTGATCAGAACCCCCTTTCAACAATACCCTCTTGCTGCACCACTCAAACTCCATGGTTAAAAGCTCATAATCATGTATCACCCTTCCCAATTTGGCTAACCACATGATTCCCAAAATTATTCCCAAATCATGCAATTCAATAACCCACAAATCAACTACAAATTGATGTCCTTGAATCAAGAGTTTCACATCAAGACATTTTTTCTCACACAACAAAAATTCTCCATTTCCCAAATAAACCCGCATCTTAGTGGTTCTGGACATAGGTAAATCAAATTTTTCAACTAACTCCCTATTGATAAAGTTGTGAGAGCTACCTGAGTCGATTAAAACCTGGACCATTTCTCCATGGAATGGAATGTCAAAATGCAAGGCCCGAGGATTGGTGTCTCCCACCATTGAATGTAAGGCTGCATCAGACATTTCAATAGTTTTGGCCTCTGGCTGCCAAACTATCTGCTCATCTGGTTGATCCCCCAACTCATCCTCCTCACCTATCAACAGTAGCATCCTCCCTTGACATCTATGGCGCACATTCCATTTTTCATTACAATGATAACAGAGACCTGACTCTCTCCGTTTCTGCAGGTATTCATGTGAGAACTTCTTAATCGGAGGTAAATTGAGGGCAGGTAAAGCTGGTACCGAATTGATGGGTTTAACTTGAGATACCTGTGGGGACAAAGAAAACGAAGGATCTCCCACCGATTGCCTCCCATAGAGCGGTTTGGAGTTAGCCGGGAATGAAGTACGAAGCTCACTATGATGGGCCTCATATGCCACCGCCAATTTCATGGCTTGATGGAGAGAAGTGGGGTTATGAAATTGGATGGCGCGCCTCAGATCAGCATGCAAACCAGAAATGAAAAAACTAGCAAGTACCTCATCCGAAAATTCAGTTACTTGATTGATTAGGGCTTCAAATTCACGGATGTAATCCTTCAAAGCACCCGATTGTGTAAGTTTGGAAAGAACCCCCTTGAGATCCATGTACGATTCAGCCCCAAATCTTTGACACAAAGCTGTCTTAAAATCCGTCCAAGATTTAAGAGACCCTCCTCTGTACAACCATTGATACCAAGGTAAAGCTGCTCCTTCCATTTTGAGCCCTGCCAATCGTACTTTATACTCCTCTGGAACATGTTGCAATTCATACAACATCTCTGTTTTAAAGATCCAACCGTTTGGATCCACGCCCAGAAATGCCGGAAACTCCATACGAACGAACTTAAGAAATGACCGTGGGTCGTTATGGTCAACCCTAACACCGCCTTGCCCATTGGTGTGGGGTGGATCTTCTGGAATCGACGATAATGGTGGATCCCCTTGCATGTGCGAAGACGAAGAAGACGAAGATGGTTCTTTCTGTGGTCCTGGGTCACGACATCGACTTTCCAAACCCAGCAACACTGAATGAATTTGTTGCAATTGATTGTTGAAAGTAGCGATTTGAGCCTGATTTTCATCCAATCGTTGCTCTATTCGGAGTTGGAAAGTGCCAAACTCTTCTGCAAGATCCTGCACCTTCATGGTGGAAAGTCTTGGAGAAGCCAGTGAAAGCACCAATGATAGAGCGAAGCTCTGAGAAGGAACAGAATGAACACAATTTTATTATTTTTGATATGTATTTCCTCTCAACAATCCCCTATATACGGATACAAGGATCCTACTAATACAAAAAAATCATTCAATGTTCTCAGGTCCATCAATATTGGACCACTATTTTACAAATGGTAATCTACGGCCCAACTAGGGGCACTGGTTAGCCTTTTGGGCCTAGCCTTGACCGTATCATATTCACTGCCCCCTGTTGGACTCTACTTAATAATAATTTGTTACACATCATGATTCGTGTAGCACAACACTATCAAGTTCTAATCAGTATTTATTAGGAAAAGTTATTATCATACATCAGTCGAATTTCTTACATTATCAAGTTCTATAATATAAGTACACAAAAAAAAGTTAAATAAGTGTGTTTAATATTATTTTATTGAAGAACAATATTACACAGAAAAACATAATAATGTATACAACTTCATATTTGTATAATTTTGTAATTTAAAATAATTAATCTCATTAATTTTTATTTCCTGTATTCTGATTTTTTTTTTAAATAACATGTGATCCTTATATATATATATATACATAGAAAATATAGTTTCTCATGTTACAAAGACAAATTTATCTCATGTACAAAATAACAAAAATGGGTGGAACCCATTAAAAAAGAGAAAAAGAAAATAAATGAGTTCTATCCATTTTTTTATATGTATATGGAGAAAATTTTGTCTCATGAAACATAAAAAACTATATTCCCATATAGATATTAACAAACATTTTCCCATTATGAAATGAACTACGATGTACAGTGTGAATGATTTTTTGTTTCCCCCCTTAAAATTCCTTTGTTTACTTAATAAACAGGAATATTACATCAAAAGAATTAGGGGAAAAATATTTGTCATTTTAAATGATATATAATTATGTCATTTTAAGAGAGAGATAGATACAAAATATTATTTTTTATTTAAAATAAATTAAAAAAAACTACTTACTTTCTTCTCTATAATTTTTATTCTCTGTATCTATCTCTCTCTTAAAATGACATATTTATGTCATTTAAAATGACAAACATCAAACCCAAGGATTAGTAAGTCTTAATGTAAAGCTTTTTCATTTACATATCGATTAAGTTCTTCAAAGGCGGAAAAACGAAAGCAGTTGGCTTGACATCAAAGTTTTGCATAATAGGATTATAATTAAATATTTAATAAATTTAGATATTCGAGTGTATTGATAGATTAACGTTAATAACGAGCATAAGCCATGACACATGCTGTGCATCCATTGTTCCAGGACGGCATATATCATCACAAGTGATGTTTGATTTCTTTCGTTACGATAGCAAATACGCTGTACCTGAACTCATCAAACCAATCAAAAAATATTTATTTTTGGCTAGGCTAAAGATATAGTGTATATCTGAAATCCACGTCGCACACAATATAGTATAACGTAAATTTATTAAAATTTAATACGTCAAAGCATGACGTGGTACAATTATCAAATATATCAAATGAATCCCCAATTGGCCAATATCTCCATACATTGACAGCTTAAAAAAGAAAGAAAGAAAAAACAATTGAAAAATTAATAATTGAAACTTTCTTATGTGACGTTTTAGGTTGAATATGAAATGAATCAAACAAACCAAGAAGCGGCATCAGGTTTTTAATATTGTATTTTTGGTTATCAGAATCTTCATGATGTCGATTCTGTATTAATTTACTAGTAACAACTATCGTTTAGCAGATATGATGGAGCCCATTATGGCATTATCATAATATAATACAAAAGTGATTGTGAAAGCAGATCCATGTTGTATGTCTATGAGTTTATATGAATAAAAAAATCTATTGTAAGAATATGAAAACAAAAAAATTGTTCACATATAAATATGAATACTAAATTATATTACGGGCAGGATATTCTTACACCGGTGTAAGAGTTAGAAGTCTTACCCTCAATCTTGACCATTGAACCACTTATATCCAATGGCTCACATTACTAAAAAATTTGAACCGTTAGATATAAATGAAATCAACGGATAAGATTGAGAGTGTAACTTACACTGGTGTAAAATGATCCTGACCCTTATATTACTAATGTCCCACCAAAAATACATATATATAACAATGTGAATGGAAACCATGGATCAGACCATGGGGCAGCGCGCCAATGGTATTTTTAGGATTTACAATCAGGATATGCTTAACTTAAAGAAGCATCCTCCACGTATACTAGAGAACAAAAAACCGTGACAAATCTCGATATTTTATTAAAAGATGCATGGACTAAGCAAGCATATCGCATATTTTGTAGCAAAAGTTTAACCTCAAATCTGAATTGTCAAGATTGCTTCTTCAGCAATGTTATCAAAACTGATCATTGATCTGGCCGAGGTATTGGTGAAGATCTTCTAAGTATTATAGAATGCAAATTTTGATAATGACAAAAAGTTTATAAAAAGTCTCAAATTGAAGATAGAACTTAAAGACACATGAAAGCATAGCAATTTAAATAGGTTAAATTTTTGTAACACACTTTATTATATCACAAAATATCATCCTAAGCTCTATTGCATCACATGCATATAGCTCCATATCTTTCATATTAAAAGTAATAATTAATTGTTTTTTGTTATGGGTTAAAAATAAAAAAAGTTTAAAATTAAGTAATCAGGTTTTAAAAATAAAATCTAAGTTATTAATAATCAGTTTTAATATAAAGAAACAAAAAGTAAATCAATTAAATATATTGTGTAACATAATTCTAAGTTTTTCAATTAATGAAAGTGATCAGGCAATTAAAGACCATAACAATATATGTTTTTCATCATTACTTTAACACCTGGGTTAGTCTTCTGATAATAAAAAAATTAAAAACTAAATCTGTTATGAACCAATTAAATGGTCCCCACCTCCTATCCTCGTTACTAGGGGTGCTAAACAAACCAGGGGCCTTTCGTTCGGCTCGTAAAGGCTTAGACTTACATGTCTAAAATTGGTTGTTAGAATCAGATTTGAACTTATATAAAAGCTCGTTTAATAAAAAAAAGCCTCAGGCTTCAATTCAAAAGCTCGACCTTAGAGCCTTTTAAGCTAGCCTAGTATACTAATTTTTATTTTATTTAATATTTTTTATATTACTCATAATAGCATACTTTCTCTCTCCTCAACCCATTCCATCCCATTTTACTGGTTAAACAGACTTTTTGAATGATTTTGTTTTATATTATGCTATTTGGATATACATTGAATTTATGAAGTTTTGTAACATTATTAGTGCTATTTATCGTATTTTCTGTTCGGATAAACTTTTGTTGGCTTATTTTTTTTAACAGGCGAAAGTAGAATTTTATTTTTTGGTAAATAAGTCAGGCAACGTGCCAATAATTATATTCATAACAGGTAACAGGTTAGGCCAGACTGACATATTTAAGCGCAGACTTGGCCTTTTAAGACCAAAGTCCGGCCGGGCTCAACGTGTTAACACCCTTACTCACTATATGACATGCACCATCTCACTCCACCACTCTCTTGCAACTTCCATCCACTACAAATAACACCCACGAAGCACTACATGACACCACTAAATCACTTGCTAAACTACCCACAATGTGCACAACCTCCTAGTGTACCGTTCATTTCAAGTAATAAAAGTGATAAGTAAGATATCGTTCCCTCGAGGATTAATGCACCAACTACTAATTTAACTATTTCCCTTGAATTGGAAAAACTAAGGTTGATTGTGAAAATATTTGTTGGAATTTAGAAACAGAAGTAATTAAAAGCATGCAAGAATTAATCAAGAATGTCAAAGAGATTATGAATAATTGAAATTGTAAAAGGAACTGCAGTCAGGATGCACTTCACCTCTGCTCCTCCTTTATAGTCCTAAATTGAATTTTATAACTAACTAATTTATTAGCTCAGATAATTCATTATTTCCCTATTAAATAGTTGAACCCTAATGTCTTAGTGATTTCAACCATTTAATCCAATTAGAATCCTAGTGTCCTAGTAATTCCTCTTGAATTAAGCATTAAGCAAATGAATTAAAAGTCTGCAATCTATGTAAGCCTATGTCTAGGTCATGCACAGATTGTTATTCTACCATTGTCTGAATTAAAACTCCAATATGTCTATTGTGAGCTCTAACCCTCAAAACTTTATAATAGAGCGATCAATTCTATCTAGGATATAGAAGAATTAACACAGGTAGAATAAAGCTATATAAATTACATTAATTATAAAAATAATTTAAAACATAAAGAATTCACATTGTATCTGTGATCCCAACTACAAAAAGAAAACTCGTCAGACATATCGGACTTCAACAAATTAAAATAGTAAAAAGAATTCATAACAAAGAAAGAAAAGAAAAAGATGACGAAGAAAGATCAATGGTCTTCAATCTTCAAGTTCTCTGAAATCCTGATCTCCAACGTGAGTCTTGTAAGAACCCGCACCGTTAATTTAGGAATTTAAATTAATTAAATGTGAATTTAGAAAATAATTCCATAATTGACCCTAATAATTATTGGAAGGCCTAAATAATTATAGTAAATGATTAATAATGTCGAAAGCCGCTTTTCTGATGAAAAGTGCAGATATCGGTTCTGCCTCACGGTATAAATGCGTACCGATGAAGTATCCCGAAAAAATATGAAAAGTATGTACATATCACTAGAATAATATCTAGGCCTAGTATAACAAGTTTGGAGTCAAAATAATGAGAACTGGCGTCAGGACTGATACCAGCTACGTAAAAGCGTGTATCGGAAAGTGCTGCGAAAAATAAAATAAAAATATGACAAATCCTAGAACAATGGCTAGGTTCAGAATCCAAAGTTTAGGATTAAAATGATTAGCGTAGCTATTAGTGATAATACAATGTGATTAAACTTAATGAGGCTATATATACAAACTTACACAGAACCCTAGGCTGATTCTAATCAACTCTACGTGCCTCCATTTCTGAGTTTGTGCTCTCCAAGCTTGCCACCTCCATTTCTCTTCAAAACTTCTCCAAGTGACTACCTTTCTTCACTTTTCCTTCATCAAAACATCATTGTTGAGTGTAGGGAAGACTTGAGTGGGTGAGAGGCTCTTGTTTTCTGAGTTGAAGTTGCTGTGAGTTGTGGTAGGGGCTGAGTTCTTGATTTTGGGTTGAGAGCTACCTTGACTTGGAATTTTGAGCTTCAAGAAGCCATTTGTATTGAGAAAGGACCAAGCTTTATGTGCTATTAGCGTGTACCCTTGAAGTCAAAATCTTGTGGCTAGTTTGAGAGCTCCAAGAGCATTTGTGTTGCTGTTTTGAGCCTTTGGGGTATATCCCTCACCTTTGATCATGTGTTTCTTTGTTAAAAATCAAGCCTTGGCATGTAATATGATAAAATGAAGTAACCAACATGATCACTGCCCTTATTGTGTTTGAAAATGCATGCCTAGTCGTGTAATAGTGTTAAAAAATGAGTACTTGCATGGGTATCTTCGCGAAATGCAAAAACTGTACTCTATCGCGAAATATCCGAATATTGATATCCGGATATGGATATCCGGATACGATATCCGGATATGGATATCCGGATATGGCCCCGACAAATATTTGGATATTTTGGGAATTTCGAGATGGTCACTGATTTGTTCATACATAATGGGATTTTGGGTTTGTGGACCCATGATTGGTTGAGTTGAACCTCTGTAATAATTAATCTAAGTCAGAATCAATTGGATTAAGGGCTTAGGGCTTTGGGAGAAGCCTAATGGCATGAAACGATAAAGAGAACGTTGTCATTGTGCCATGAACTCTTAGATTGTAAATATTCATATGATTACTGGTCTAAACAGATTGTGATTGTGCTGTTTGTGGACCTTGAGATTGTATGGACTTTGGCTTAGATTATTTGCTTAAGAGGTAAGCTTTTGTGTCCTCGGTTTTGCCATTGTTGGTTCCACCAAACCACATGGAGGGATATTTTATATGCATGATGTGTTTTCATGTATTGATATTTGAAATGCTATTGAGCTGTTAAGTGCAATGCCTTATGATATGTATGTGTTGTTCCACTTAGACGGTAAGCCTGAGTATGTAGTGTCATATAATATGGTGATTCTGTGGGTGGGTGCAAGTAGCGTCTTGCACTGATTGTAGGTTGTAGACGTATGTAATTCCTGCATGTTCTCTGGCCAGTAGGATTTTGACACACATGACATGATTATATGTTGCATTGCACTGATTTTGGAACTTATATTACTATACTGCTTTTGAACTTATATTGCACATGTAAGTGAGCTTGGGGTGGAGAGATCCTTGAGGATCCCTTGTCTTACTGAGATTTCTTTTTAGAGATCCCACCCCACGTTTGGAGCACATTTTCAGGTTCAGGTAACTTGGGGGTTGATACCTCGGGCGGTAGGAGGCTGGAGCTTAGTTGACTGATGTATGCTTGTTTATGCTGATCTCCTTGGATGTTGATTTATGTTTTATTGTCATTATATTGTTATTTGAGCTAATACTCTGTTGGGCTTTGTTGCCTTATTTGGTGAGCATGGGGATTGTCCATGCCACATCGATTATGCTTCGTTTCTTTAGACTCATGTTGTATAATCTATCAGGATATTGTTCGGTCTACGTGTTGTAGCTCCGTGACTAGAAACACATTTATATATGAGGTATTTCAGTTAGTTGTTTATAGCAATATACATACAGGCAATGTTTTGAAAAATGATTAAGTAATCAACTTGGTTAATAATAATGACGTCATAATTGAAATTAAAAAGTTAGCTTCTGCATTTAATTGAGTTGCGCTTAATATCGTATCATGATAACCATCCGGGTATACACGGGGTGTTACAAGTCTCCTCCTCTGAATATTGTTGTCTCTGTCGAATTGTCCTCTGTGTTTTCAAGAGATGCCTTTTATAGGTATGAAAATGATATCTTTTAATTATCCATACTATCTTCAATGGAATCTTCACTATAATCTCTAATCATATCTTTGATCCAATCCTTCAAATATTTCCCTTTTTATTTAATAGAAAATTTTCCTTAAAAATATTCAAACGAAGATTTGATAAGATCTTGAATGATTCAGAAATCCAAAGCAATCTACTTGATCTCTCCAATTTATCTTTTTATCGAGCTGAAATTTACTGTAAAATATAAGAAATATTATGAGAATATTATTGAAAATAAAATAACAATTTAATTATAATTTTCATAACTTTTAGTTATTTTTAAATCAATTTCATACTCATATTGACCATTAATACATAGTAAATTGGAGATTCATCACTTGCCACCACGACTACAGCTTTCGTAAATACAATTACTAGCACCATCGCTGGACATTGATGTTCACCACCGAACAAAATCCATTATATAAAAAAGATTTACTGTCACGTGAAAAGCAATGGTAACTTTACTATATATGAAATGCATTTTTTCAAATTGGAAAAAGGAAAGCAGTTAGATGTCGGTTCCCAAAAGTTTCTCTTGGGTTAATTGTTTTGAAAACAAAAGAAAGTAATAAAAAAATAATTAAAAGGCATCACCTTTACTTTTTTTCTTCTTTTCAATCAATTTGTTTTTTCATGACCAATGCATTGATTATTTGTCTTCGTCTTTACATGATAAGGGCATTCTATTTTTTCCGAAATCGTTGGAATGAATAAGAGCATTCTCTCTCCTTGTTCTACACACCATTCAAAAGAAAAATAAAGAACCGAGTGCGAGCATCTCCATGAGCAAAAAAAAGTCTGGGAATATTTTTTAGTGACAAAATTGTGAATCCTCTTTCAACATTCTTTGTGGTGTCTGCATCATTTTCTTGCAGAAAAATTGCTTTGGAGAAAAATCTTGTTATGTGTTGGATTTGCGCCTGATATTTCTTTGGGTCATTCGAAACAAATTTTCTTGAAAACCAAAATTCAAGAATCCTATCCACATGTCTTTGGTTTGTACACAGAAATTTAGAGTCTTTTCTGAAATCAACTAAAATATGAATTTAGGGTTTTTGTGTGGTATATTCTGAAACTTAAATTCCATGCATTGATTTTTTGAGACATATCCAGGTTCCTTGATATTATAATCTTAGGGTTTTTTACACGTATTTCATAATCTTGATTATTTGCATATGTCATATAAATTTTGGAGCTTGGACTATGCTTAATGTGATATATCTAGTGTGATAGAACACTGTAATTTCTAATGTTATTTTTGAGAATAATTATGAATATTATATTATGTGTTAAAGTGTTATGCCTGCGTGAGAGAGTTATCCTAGGTGTGTTAGGTCCAACCAAAAGGGCTGGTGATCTTGTTGCTTAGCTTGAAAGTGTGTCTCAAGGCTTGGAGCCTCAAAAATCCACTAGGGAGTGTGGAGTTCTTGTGTGAGAAGAGTTGATGAACTCCTAGGTTCGGCTTGAGAGAATTCTGGGAGCTTAGAGAAGTGTAGGAACTAGGATAGTTTTGGACATTTTGATTGATTGTGTGTGAGACATATGTTTGTAGAGCACTGTTTTGAATCAATAAAATATCAATGGGTACTTCAATCTGGAAGTAGCATCCTATTGTACTAAGGGGTGTAAACCAGGATATATCATGTGTCTTTCTCTTTTACTAATTTAAATTCTGATTTTTCTGTGTAGAGGTTGAAAGTAACATTGTTTATGGTTTGAAAGTGCTATAGCAGTTTTCTGTTGATATAATAATGTTGTAGCGGTTATCTATTGCATTAAATGCAGTGTTTTAAAAATCGGCTCAGAACGGCTGGTTCAACCCAGAAACTAGTGTATCAGACATGTGACTAGTCCGAGCAACACATCAGATCAATTATGCATCTAAACTGGTAAAAATCGCGATAACTCGACGAGTTTGAATGAAAACAGAAGACCCGCGACTCGCATCATACCAGACCAAGCTTATTCAAACACGGAGATGAAACTTTAACTTGTGCGGTCCTCAAGTGGGTTATAAATATTATGTTTTGTCATACGCTAGTCGATGTCGACTTGAATTCAGGAAAGAAGACCAGGTGAATGACTGCATACCTTATTGTTGATGGGGTCACAATGCCAGAGCTTGAGTCATCATACACCATGAATAATGACTCAGCACCACTTTTGCCACAAGAAGATAACCCATCAATGGAGGATTAAGAGTTTGGCTTTCTAAGCAGTAACAAGCATAATACTAGCTGAAGAATATCTCTAAGGCACTCTTCTTATTGGGGTTATCTTTTCTATTCACGCTATCCAAAGACCACAGAGGAATGACTTTGATAATGACTTTTACTTCTTTCATTTGATCTATTGTGTAGAGACTCCACAGATTTGAAGTTGAACCATCAGAAGCCATATCTTTTTCTCGATCTTTAATAAAGAACCAAGTTCACTCCTCTTCCTGATACTTTCATTGCTAATTCTTATCTAGATCGATTCTTCGCTTGTGGTATAGGTTCCATCATCACTTTCCAGGTACATTTTCATGCTCACTCTCTTCCTGATTTAGATTCTTATCTGGCATTTTATACAGGGTATCATGTTATCATCTCCTAATTGCCACACTACTTGTTTTTCCAATATAGACTTGGAGGAAAATGCATTGTTTCTCTAAATGCCATAAACTTGACTAATTGGTAGGATATGATTGGTGGCGGAAAGCTTCTATTTTCAAAGGAGAGCCACAACAAGACGATGACTTCTATATGTGCGGGTCGAATTAGGAAAGATTCTGGGGAGGAATCGAATCAATTCAGGATTTTAAGTGTGGGTTTGGATGGGTACATGAAGATGTTTGATTATATGTCTCAATGAAGGTTACATATTCTATGAGGTTCCTTGCACTTCTTTTGTCCGTTGGCTACTCCCAGATTGTTCTACAAAGGCGATTGAAACTTCCAATGAGATAATCTATGTTGGAAGGAGTAAGACAAAAAAGGAAAATGAAAATGAAAATGAGGTGATTGAGTGAAGTTTATTTTAATATAAGAAATATATTTATAATTTTTAATATGTTAACAGTATATCCGGTTGAACTAATGACCCAGTACCATGATCGAGTCGATGACCGATCCGAGTTTTAAAACACTAATTATTAGTGTTTTAAGCATATATACTATTACTATATACGTGTTGTAGCATTTAATTGTTTTTCTGATCATTGAACATTATTCATTTTCTGATTTGTATAAGAAAGTTAAGCTGCGTTTACTTTATGTATGAAAAGGTCAAGTACGTTCTCCGTTGTTATACGTCATATAGAAATTTATAGGGCATATAGGGACACTAAGTAAATTAGTAAAACTGTTATATTGTGTGACAGTTAACTGAATTAATTTTTGTAAAATAATTTGAGGACGGTCAATCTAATTGTGTTGTTGTGCTGCTTGAACTGATAAGTTCAACTTTGTCTAAACTTTACAAATTTAAAGATCTAGTATCAAAAACTTTTTTGAAAAAGTAAGAACACATATTCACCGCCGTCTAGGTGTTCAGTAAGCATCCTGTATAAGAATCCACTTGCCCATCAAGTGATATTAGAGCTTTGTGCTATAAGTGATTTGCCATTATCAAAGAGTAAAAAATCCTATGGCTTCTTTCCATTAGGATATTCTTCTTGAGGGTGGTCCCATCAACTGTCCTCTGTTTTTCAATGGGATTGATTATGCTTATTGGAAAACTCGGATGAAGATTTTCCTTAAATCAACAGATCTTAAAATTTAGTATAATGTAAAGGAAGGATATGAACCTCTAACTAGACTAGATGACAATGCTAAAACTGTGATTAAAAACACACATAGTTCATTAGAGAAGAATTAGAGAGAGCCCAATACAACTCCAAAGCAAAGAACTTAATGGTTACTGCATTTGGAAAGGATAAATACTACAGAGTATCTTCATGCAAAACCGCATATGAGATTTGGCTCATATTAGAAACAACCTATGAAGGAACTAGTGAAGTAAAGCGTTCCAAGCAAAATGTATTAGCTAGAGAGTTTGAGCTATTTGAGATGCATGAAGGTGAATTCATATTTGACATGCAAAAATGGTTCATTCATATTGTTACATCTATGAATGCATTAAATATTTTCCATGATGACGAACTACTTGTTAACAGAGTACTAAGATATTTGACAAGGAATGGGATGTAAATGCTTCAGCTATCTATGAAGCTAAAGATCTCGCAACTATGTTTATTGCTACCTAGTTTGGGAAGCTTCAAGAGTACGAGTTGGAGATGAACAGAAGGGCTAACTGTGAGCTTAACAAGAAGAAAAAAAAGGCCTAGCCCTCAAGGTTTCATCATCTCATTCAAAGGAAAACAAAGAAAGCAAACAAAGTAAGGAAAGTATTGAAACATCATCAAGTGACTTAAGCATCGATGAAGACAAAAAAATGACAATGTTTGTGAAGAAGTTCAACAAGTCGTTCACCAAGTTCTTCAATAAGAAGTTTAACAAAAGGAGAAGAAGGGATATTGCCCCAAGACAAAACGAAAACAATTTTAGCAATACAAACAACAACAACGCTTGTTTTGAGTGTGAAAAGGAAGGCCACTTCCAAAAGAACTGCCCGAACAAAAAATATATATATGACAATGGCAATTTCAAGAAAGGTAAAGGAAAAAAATAAAAAAAGGCCTATATGACATTCTCAGATAGCTCATCAAGTTCTTCAAGTAGTGAAAAAGAAAACTTATGCTTAATGGCTACCCATGAGGATGAACTCACCGAGGTATAGTGATATATGATATGATTCAAATTTTATGTGTGACACTAGTTCATGTAATACTTCTTTTATTGTTGGTTCATCTTATGATGACTTGTTGCATGCTTTTAAGTGTTTTCAAGTTGAAAATGAGAAACTAACCTCTAAGCTTGACAAAGATAAAAATGAGAAAAATAACTTGCAAGACAATGTTGATAGCTTGACAACCATAATAAATGATCTAATGAAAGACAATGAATATCTTAAGAATGAAAATTCTTTTATGAATTGTATTGTTAGATCATGTGATGATGTGAATCCCCCTTCCATTTTCTCATGCGCTAAATGTGTGGAATTATCTAATGAAGTGGATAGGTTAAAGACTATGGTAGAAAGAATGACTAGTGGGAAAGATAACTTGGATGTTCTCCTTGGTAGATAAAGGATTGAATCAACTAAACATGGACTTGGTTTTCAAAAGTCCCTTTGCTCAACCAAGAAAGACAAACTGTTATCCCCTTAGGTTCATGTCTAAACTATCATTTAAGAAATATACAAATTATTGTATGAGTGATCATCTTATGTATCAATGCAATATAAAAAAATATGGTCTTAATGGAACTAATCTAAAGTGGGTTCTTAAGAGGACTGTAAATGTGGGTAAGATTGCCTCAACATCTTATGTAAGGGTGATTCTTCAGATCTAGATTCAGATAACAGAAAAGAGAGAAGAAGGAGTAGTGAGAGAGAAAAGAGAGAGATCGTCAAACATTTTCTGTTCTATTCCCCACGCCCCTCATGGGCTATATCCTTTTCTGTTACAACGCTTTTCTGAGTGCATAAAAGAAATTACATAAAGGAAATTACATAAAGGAAATTATAAAAGCTGAATTAAAGGATTTATGTTTCCATGGGCTCAAAGAGCACTAGCAGTAGTCCGTTAGGTAATTGGGCCTTCGCTTAACACGATTGGGCCTGGTCTCAGTTAGCTGGGGTCCTGGGGTTGCTACATTCCCCTCTCCTTCAGAACAGGCCTCGTCCACGAGGTACAAAGGGTCAGACATAGGGTTAGGTGGGCAGATGGATTGAGCATGTGGCAGGGTGTCATTAGTTGATGAAGGGATAAGAATCTGGGATGCAGGCTTCTCATTGGCTGTGGGTTCGGTGGCATTAATGAGGGGACTGATATCACAGTTGGCTGGGGTTAGGTGAGATGGAAAAGAAACCGCGTCTGTTGAAGGAGCTGGGGTGGAATGTTGTGCTGGAGAAGGCAACTGTAACTGGTTGGGTAGGTCCAGGGAGACCAAAGCCTCGTCCTCCCATGTCGAATCCTCCAGTGGTAACCCTTGCCATTGTACCAGTGACTGAGGGACCTGGCGTCCTTGCTTCCAGATCATGCGACGAGAAACTATGGCTGCGGGCACATGCGTGGGAGTGGACCATTGTAAATCTGTAGGGAAAGCATGGATCTTGTACCTCTGTGTAGTAGTGAAGGGTCTCAAGAGAGACACATGGAACACCGGATGAACACGAGAGCCAGCTGGAAGTTGGAGACGATAAGCGACCTGGCCGATGCGCTCCAGAACCTGATATGGACCAAAGAAACGTAAGGAGAGCTTGTGACAAGATCTCCGATGAACAAACAGCTGTCGGAAGGGCTGGAGACGAAGAAGCACTAGATCGCCGACTTGAAAAGTGAAATCTTTTCTTTTTTTATCAGCCTGTACTTTCATGAAACCTTGTGCTCTTTTTAAGTTTTGTTTTAACGATGACAGGAGTAAGGAACGCTGTTGAAGATCCGAGTCCACAGCTTCTAGGGAAGTTGTTCCCATAGCATATTCGAGGAGACATGGCGGAGAGCGGCCGTATGTAGCCTGAAAAGGGGAGAAACCCAGTGGATCGATTGTGAGCAGTGTTATAATGAAATTCCGCCCAACTGAGGTACCGGTGTCAGAAGGAAGGATGTTCATGAACGAAACACCTCAGGTACTGTTCCAGACTTCTATTAACCCTCTCTGTCTGTCCGTCTGATTGTGGGTGGTATGTTGTGCTAAAGTGCAGATCTGTTCCGTGTAGTTTAAAAAGTGTGCGCCAAAATTCACTGAGGAATATGAGGTCACGATCGGAAACAATGGACTTTGGATGACCATGCAATTTGCCAATGTTGTCCCAAAATACTTGGGCCACTTTACCAGCAAAGCAACAAAATGGGCCCCTTTCGTTAATCTGTCTACAACCACGAAAATAGTGGCAAAACCTGCGGAAGGAGGAAGATGGGTGATGAAGTCCATGGACAACGAGGACCAAATTTCTTCAGGTATGGGTAGTGGTTGAAGAAGGCCGTATGGGGCATGGTTGGGGGCCTTTGTTTTCTGACATATGTCACAGTGTTGAACAAACTGTTGAACGTCTTTCTTAATATTTTTCCAGGTAAATTTTGCACCAAGACGAAGCAGAGTTCGACGAACCCACGTGTGGCCACCCACTTTGGAAGAATGGAACTCTTGTAAAAGCAATGGGATCATGGAAGATCCAGAAGGGACATACAACCTGTGGCGATGGAACAAGAGACCGTTGTGAACGCGCCAATGGGGACGTTTAGAAGCATCCAAATTGATATCTTGTAAAATTTGTGTAGCATAGGAATCATTCTTTATCTCGGACTGTAAGACCTCAAGATAATGAGTAGTAGGCACAGTAATCGCCAATAGTGCAGGGGAAGAGACAACCGATGTCCCCTCAGGGTGGCGGGACAGAGCATCCGCCACCGTATTTAATTTGCCAGACTTATATTGAATGGAAAAATTAAACCCCAACAGTTTCGCGAGAAATTGCTGTTGATCTGGGGTTTGGATCACCTGGGACATCAAGTGATGTAAACTCTGGTGATCTGTCTTGATGACGAAGGGCGAGCCTAAAAGGTATTGTCGCCATTTAGCAACCGCGGAAGTGATAGCAAACATTTCTCGAAAATAAGTGGATTTAGATTGCATTAACAGACAATTTCCGACTGAAAAAGCAATCGGATGATTATCCTGTAATAACACTGCACCGACACCTACACCTGAGGCATCTGTCTCCATTATAAAAGGTAATTAAAAATTAGGTAAGGCTAGTATAGGAGCCGTGGTAAGCAGCCGCTTGAGAGAATCAAAAGCCTGACCCGCCTCTGTTGTCCACACGAAAGCATCTTTGGACAGTAAGTCGGTGAGGGGAGCGGCTGTCATAGCATAGCCCTTAATAAAACGGCAATAATAGCCAGATAGACCAAGAAAAGCCCGTAATTCAGTAACCGATTGGGGGGTGGGCCACTGTTGGACCGCTTGGACCTTAGAGGGGTCTGGAGAGACACCCGCAGCAGAAACAATGTGACCTAGAAATTGTATTTCCTGCACAGCAAAAGAGCATTTAGTGAGCTTAGCAAAGAATTTGTGGTGACGCAGTGTTTGTAACACTTGCAACAAGTGGTCTTCATGATCTTGGAGGGTAGAGCTGTAGACTAGGATATCATAAAAAAATATGACCACGAATCGACGTAAAAAACGTGTGAAGACATGGTTCATGGTGGCTTGGAAGGTCGATGGGGCATTAGAGAGTCCAAAAGGCATCACCAAAAATTCAAAGTGATCACTATGGGTCCTGAAAGCAGTCTTAGGCACATCGCAAGGCTTCATTCTGATCTGGTGATACCCAGATCTTAAGTCCAATTTAGAAAATATTTGAGCTCCAAGAAGTTCATCCAGTAATTCATCAACAGTAGGAATGGGGAATTTATCTGGGATCGTGAGGGCATTGAGAGCACGGTAGTCCACACAGAAACGCCATGTGCCATCCTTTTTACGGACCAAAAGGACTGGCGAACTAAAAGGGGAGTGAATGGGTTGTATTGTACCAGACTCAAGCATTTCCCCTACCATTTTCTTAATCTCAGCCTTTTGGAAATGAGGTTAGCGATAGGGTCTAACTTGGATGGGCTTGGAGTCGGATAACAGGTTAATAGAATGGTTGGTGGAGCGGTCAGGGGGTAGGGACTTAGGATCCGGAAAGACGTCTTGGAATTGGGTGAGGATGTCGTGTATATTTGTGGGTAAGGGCAAGGGAAAGGTAGCTGGTGGAATAAGGTTGCTAGCGAGGCACATAAGTAAGAGGAAATGGAGTGCTGAGTCACCAGCTTCTGCAGTTGGGCGGCAGAGATGGAAGTAGGACCAGTGATGTGATTACCATGTAATGTGACAGTGGAGCCCGCATTGGAGAAGGACATAGTCATAGTAGAGTAGTCTGTCATTATAGGTCCTAAGGTTGCCAACCATTGGACCCCAAGGACAACATCCACCCCTTTCAGGTCCAAAACAAAGAGATCAACGGTGAAAAGTTGGGACTGCAAAAGCATAGGAACAGAGGGACAGGAAGCAGTGCACGTTAGTGCCTCACCGTTACCAACATGAACCTGAAACGGAGTGATCATGTGAATGGTTAAATCAAGAAATGTGGCCACACGTTCAGTGATAAAATTATGGGTGCTACCCCCATCAACTAATATCTGGACAGGTTTGCCCTTGATGGTACCCTCCAATCGAAAGGACCGTGGGTTATGATTACCAAGTAACGCATTGAGACTGATTTCTGGTTCAATCTCATGAGGTAAGGGTGCGGGAAGTATCTCTGGAGGATCTGGAAGAACTTCCTCATCAGTACCTTCTAAATAGAGAAGGGCAGCTTTGCCTTTGCACTTGTGACCAAAGGAATACTTCTCGTCACAGTTATAGCACAAATTTTTTTCTCTTCTCACAAGCATTTCTGCCGGAGACAAACGGCGAATAGGTATGGCAGGTAGTGGTGGATTCTGGGAAGGGGATGGAAGGGAGGTGGAAGGGTTATGTATAATGGTGGATTGGGCTGGCGAAATGGATTTTTGGGAATTTATCCAGGGACGATACGGTTTTGAATCGTGGGCCTGATCTTCGTAAATTCTGGCCAAGGAAAAGGCTGCATGGTAGTCATGGGGGCGTTGGGTGAGGATAAGACGACGAATATGTGGTTTTAAGCCAGAAATAAAGATACTACGTAAGAGTGTAGCGGATAACCCGGGAACTTTGCTAACCAGTTTCTCAAAGGCGGATTGGTATTCAACAATCGAACCAGATTGATGGAGGCGAAATAGTGAGGCAGCCGGATCCTCAAACTCGGAAGGTCCAAAACGACGTTGTAGAGCAGTGCAGAAAGATCTCCAATCAGGTAGTAAACCATTCTGATCTGACCCATAAAACCAGCTATCTGCTGGGTCAGTTAAATGAAAAGCAGCCAAGTTCACACGATCAGTAGGAGGGACCTGGTAAAAAGTAAAATACCGTTCAGCAGCAATAATCCATGTAGTAGGGTCGCCAGAAGCAAATCGGGGAAATTCCAACTTAATTTGGCGAGATCTGACGTGGTCAGAAGGGCCATGTGCTCCAGATCCCAAAATGCCACGGTTAAGAGGAACACCGCCTGAGGATGATTCCTGTAAGTCAATCAAACGTGTCAGATCCTGATGGAGCCGCTCGTGAGAGGATTGCATAGTGTGTTGCAATTCTTGTAAGTTGGAATGGGATTCCTGTAACCCTAGGTACTGTTGTTCTCTGGCTAATTCCGCTGAGCGAAATTGAGTCTCCAAGGTGTCAAGGCGCTGCTGCAAATCCCTTAAACGCGTATTTTCCGCCATGAGCAGGTAGGATGAGGAGCAATGAAAGCACCAATTGTAAGGGTGATTCTTCAGATCTAGATTCAGATAACAGAAAAGAGAGAAGAAGGAGTAGTGAGAGAGAAAAGAGAGAGATTGTCAAACATTTTATGTTCTATTCCCCACGCCCCTCATGGGCTATATCCTTTTCTGTTACAACGCTTTTCTGAGTGCATAAAAGAAATTACATAAAGGAAATTATAAAAGCTGAATTAAAGGATTTATGTTTCCATGGGCTCAAAGAGCACTAGCAGTAGTCCGTTAGGTAATTGGGCCTTCGCTTAACACGATTGGGCATGGTCTTAGTTAGCTGGGGTCCTGGGGTTGCTACATCTTATGGACTTCAACCTAACACATCTAGCATGTTCATTAACCAAAAGTTTAAGAACATAATATATATTGCTAAGAAAAGATAGTGAGCATGTATGCATCATGTGGCATGGACTGTTTTAAGTGATAAATCTTTTTGCACATTATTATTAGTTGTTGTTTGGTATTTAATATGACATATATGGACTATTTTTTACATATCTTATATTATACATGTTCAATATAAATGATCTATGTATGGATAGAAAATTTACTTCATGCATTACCTGCGTATAAAGTTGAAAAGGCCTAGTTTGACTCTTACTCTTAAATCTGTGCAAATAGGACAACAAGCTTGTTTCAATTTATCTTTCTCAAATAATGCCTATTATCAATCATGAATAAGTTATCTTTCTTTTTTTTTTTTGGTAAACATGAATAAGTTATCTTTAATTGCAATTACTTGTATTATTTGATGATTGCCTTGATCTTGCTAATGTGCCGAAAAAGGCAAGTGTGGAAGATGGTGTTGTAGGTGTTTGAGAGAAATTAGAAATGAATGAAAAGATGAAGGTCAAATTGAAGATGCTGGCTAACTTGAATAACCCCTTAGACTATTTTGTAAAGATGCATTAGATTGACACGTTGATAAGCGGTAAAAGACAATGAACTTCTATTAGACATTTTTTTTAATGTCCTTAGTACACATTTAATAGTGCCTTAATCACTCTATATTAGCTAGATTGTTCTTAATTGGTATCACTTGATATATGTGATACTAGCTTGTTCTAAAATATCTGCTGCATAAGTGACTTTTATATGACTTGATAAAAACATGTACCTTTGTCACTTGATTGAGTTTAAATGTTGCAAATTGATTCAAACATAGTTTTATTAGTTGTTAGCTTTGTCAAATGATCCATTTACTTAGAGACATATGCTATAGCTAATATATGTTCTTCGATGTAATAATTGGTTTTGATAATGTCAAAATGGGAGAAAATGTTATCATTATCAAATTGAGAATATATGTATGACATACTCTAAATTAGAATAATCTTTTTCGGCATGCATGTATTTAGGGGAAATATGTGATTACATTTCTTTAATATTTTATGCTACTAACCCTTACTTGTCTCAATTTGAGTTTTTGTTGCCATCATCAAAATGGGGAGATTGAATACCTTCTAAGTATTATGAAATGCATATATATTTTGATGATGACAAAGGATTTACAAGAAGTCTAACTTGAAGATGCAGCTTGAAGACACATGGAAGCATAACAACTTAAATAGGTTAGATTTTTATATCACACTTTATTATATCACAAAATGTCATCCTAAGCTCGATTACATTACATGCATTTAGCTCCATGCATTTCATAGTAAAAGTAATAAATAGTTTTTTTATTATCATGGGTTAAAAATACAAAAAGTAAAAACAAATAAACAAATTTTAAAAATAAAATTTAAGTCATTAACAATTAGTTTTAATACAATGAAACAAAAAGTAAATCAATTAAATATATCATGTAACATAAAATCTAAAAGTAGCTTTTTATATTTGAAATGAAAGTGATCACGCAATTAAAGACCATAACACTACGTTTTTCATCATTATTTTATCACGTGGGTTAGTCTTGTAATAATAATAATAAAAAATAAAAACTGAATCATTTATATAAAAATAATTTACTGTCACGTGAAAAGCAGTAGTAGCTTTACCATGTATGAAATGCATCTTTTCAAATTTGAAAAAGGAAATCAATTAGATTTCGGTTTCCAAAAATTTCATGTGGGTTAATTGTCTTGAAAACAAAAGAAAGTAATAAAAAATAATAAAAAGGAACCACCTTTACTTTTTTTCTTACTTCGAATCAATTTGGTTTTTCACGACTAGTACTACTCTTCGTCTTCGTCTTTACACGCTGAGCCCCTTTTTTTTTTCATTAACCATTTGAAAGAAAAAAAAACATTCTCTCTCCTTGTTCTACCCATCAATCAAAAGAAAAAGAAAGAATCGAGTTTGTGCATCTCTTTGAGCAAAAGAAGATATGGTATTTTTTTTAGCGCTAAAATCGTCAATCCTCTTTCATCATTCTTCGTGGTGGCTGCATCATTTTCTTGGAGAAAAATTGCGTTGGAGAAAAATATGGTTCTGTAAGAAAATAGTTTCTTCATCTTGGATTTGCGGTTGATGTTTCATTGGGGCATTTGAAAATTTTCTTGGAAACAAAAATTCAAGAATCCTATCCACACCTCTCCGGTTTGTACACTAAAATTTGGAGTCTCTTATGAAATCAACTCAGATCTGAAGTTTAGGTTTTATTGTGGTATATTCTGAAACTTAAATTCCTTGCATTGATTTATTGATTCAGAGCTTTATTGAGACATATTCAGGTTCCTTGATATTATAATCTTAGGGTTTTTGACACATATTTCATAATCTTGATTATTTGCATATCATATAATTTATGGAGCTTGATTGTGCTTAATATGATATATATAGTGTGATAGGACACTACAATTTTGAATTTTATTTTTGAGAATAATTCTGAATATTGTATTGTGAGTTAAAGTGTTGTGCCTGTGTGTGTGAGAGTTGTCCTAGGTGTGTTGGGTCCAACTAAGAGGGTTGGTGACCTTGTTGCTTGGCTTGAGAGTGTGTCTCAAGGCTTGGAGCCTCAAGAATCCACTAGGGAGTGTGGAGTTCTAGTCTAAGAGGAGTTGGTGAACTCTTAGGTTCAGTTTGAGAGAATTTTTAGAGCTTAAAGCAATGTAGGCACTAGGATACTTTTGGATGTTTTAATTGCTTGTGTGTGAGAAGTGTGTTTGTAGAGCACTGTTTTTAATCAATAAAATATCAACGGGTACTTCAGTCTGGACGTAACATCTCAATGCATTAAGGGGTATGAATCAGGATATATCATGTGCCTTTCTCTCTGACTGATTTAAATTATGATTTTTCTGTATAGAGATTGAAAGTAACATTGTTTCTGGTTTCAAGGTGCTATAATAGTTTTATGTTGATATAATAGTGTTGTAGCGATTATTTGTTGTATTAAAAGTGTTGTAGTAGATTTATTATTCTGATATAAGTACTGTAATATTTAATTGTTTTTCTGATCATTGGATACTAATCATTTTCTGATTTGTATAAGAGAGTTAAGCTGCAAGTACTCTCTGTATAAAAGGCCAGGTATGTTCTCTACTGTTATACATCATATAGAAATTTATAGAGCATATAGGGACATTAAGTAAAATAGTAAAATCGTTATATTGTGTGATTGTTAACTGAATTGGTTTTTGTAAAATAATTTGAGGAAAGTCAATCTAATTGTGTTGTTGTGCTGCTTGAACTGATAACTTCAACTTTGTCTAAACTTCACAAATTTAAAGATGTACTAGCAAATATTTTTTTGAAAAAGTAAAAACACCTATTCACCCCCCCCCCCCCTTAGATATTCCGTAAGTGTTATGTATAAGAAGTAACTTATCCAACAACTGGGTCACTAGCTCAACCGATGGGTCATGGGTAGAGCTGGCAAAATGGGCCCAACCCGGTGGGGCGGGCTGAGTTTTTCAAACTTGCTTCCCGCCAGCCCGCCCGGGCTGATTTTTTTTTTCATTTGTAGTGTAAAATGTCACGGGCTTGGCAGGGCGGGTCAACCCGCTTTTTGACTGGGCGGGGCGGACAGCCTGCTTTGCCACCTCTAGTTATGGGTTGAACCGCATAACCCTGGTTAATATATAAAAACTTATATTTTATACATAGAAAACCATAAAATGTTCAAATACATAAAAATGTTATATTGGAATGCAAACATATATAACTTTTGTAGGTATAAAAATAAGTCATATATGATAACCACATATAATATACAGAAAAATATTTCTGCAGTTACTGAAGATAAGTTATTTGCATTTACTCTCAAAACGATATCGTTTTGGGATTGAAATATTAAAAAATTATAATTATAAACACTATAATAATCCTGAAATAAATTAAAATTATAAAAACACCATGATTTCTGCCCCAAAACGACGTAGTATTGGGCTTATTGCAGATAATTTATCTGCAGTAACTGCAGAAAAAGCGAACCCTATAATATATAAACAAAGAAAAAATAAAATCCAAGTATCAGGTAACCATATATAATTCCTCTACCAAGTATTCTCAACAAACCATATTTAACAATTATAAGGCAATTTTGAGCTGTCAAAATGGGCCAGCTCATCCCATTTGGCCCTAGCTCATGTGGGTTAAGGCCAAAAAGCTCGCAGGGCTAAATGAACCTCAATAATAAAGGTCTGCACGGGCCAAAAGCCCTATTGGTTAGAATCAGCCCGCGGGCCATTCAAAATTATAATTTCATAATTTTTTATCATATTCAATACATTATAAAATATTTTAACAAATAAATATTTAACACTTTCTTAACATATTTTATACAAATTATTAATTTTTTGTAATTTTTTTTAAATAAAATAATATTTGTACACAAATATACAAGTGAAAATGTAAACAAAATTTTAATATAAGTGAAAATTTAGTTACTACTTTTACTAAATTCATTATTAAATGATTCTATCAAATAAAAATTTTCTCACCAGGAGTAATAACATAATATAGCAATTATAGTGAAAAACTAAAAGTAATGTGGAAAAATTATCCTAATACCAATATTGAATTAGGGCTCTTAGCATGCTATATATTTGAAAGTAAAATAATTGATTTTCATTAATTACTACAGGTACAAAAAACTTTTTAGTTATTATTATCCACAAAATTACTAAAGTGCACTGTATACAATGTTTCAATACAAATTTGAATGTATAATATGTTTAGATGTCAATAGAAAATTTTTATTTTTATTGACGCGCAGATGAAAATCTCTGTTAAAACATATCACCGCTGAAAAATTCATTTTTGTTGTAAAATATTATGGATGAACTTTTACATGGTTTATAATACGTGACTATTTGTTTTTCATGACCTTTGATATATTATATAATCATCATACTAATGATGTGTTGAATTATAAAATATATCCAATGAAGTATTGTAAAATATTATGGATGACATTTTACATGAATTATGAATGACATTTCACATGAATTATGAATGACCTTTTACATGGTTCATAACATGTGACTCTTTGTTTTTTCATGACTTCCATGTTTAAAAATGCATCTAAAATATGTCCTTATATAGAATTCTTTGCTCATACTTATTCCTATCTTATGCTTTTTTTTTTTTTTCTACACTTCATTTTCCTTTCTTTTATATTTCACTTTCTCTTATATTCTCCATCAAACTCACAACAATTTTTACTTATATTTATAAATATTTAAATTTATATAATTTTTAGTTTTTTAAATAATAAAAATTTTGATGAAAGAAAAAATTTGGCCCGCGGACCAACCCTAACCCAATCCGTTAGATTATAGGGCTTTGAGGGTTAGGGCTAAAAAAGGTTGTACCACAAAAAGGCTCTAATAGATTAGGATCAAATATAATGCTTTACGAACTCATCCACGGACTTCAACCCATTTTGACACCTCTAAGCATTTACCACATACATCTCTTAATTTACTATTTCGCAAATTACTTCAACTAATATTCTCATTACTCATTGGGCATATATTGTCTAAATCATCAGTTAACAATCACAAAACAAAACAAAAAAATCAACAATCCAACTTAATTTGAGACAGCAAAATAAAACCAGGATGCCGACTCAATAGCTGAAGCTATTCCATTTTATGTAACATTAAAAATGTTTTTGGATCTCAAATAATCCCTTTACCAAAGATTTAAAAAGGCTACCATTCAGTTATTTGGTCAAGCCAACTGCACGACTTTTGAAAAAACATACATCCTGAAATTGAATGTTTTCATATTTAAAAACTAAAGAGAATCACAAACAGGCTCACTTTCTGCTTGGCTCCAAATTCATCTCCTGAAGATTCAGCAACAGATCATCTGAATTCAGGTAAACCTTGTTTGCTGCATTAGATATGGTATGTGCAATCTCTCTTGCTGCTTCTATCTTCCTCAGTGTGATAAAAGCTGGATTGTTGGCGATAGCTTGCCCGATCAATTGGGCACTTTTTGCCTCACCCTGTTGATTAAAGGGGTTTAAGAAAGATCAGGGGGAAGTTAATACTTAAGAAGCATAAGTGGTCTGATATGTAATGCAGATAAATACTGGTCTAATATACAAAATGGCAATAGCAAAAGCAAACTATATATACCACTTCACTTAAAGTCTCACACTAAACTTTACAGGAAGTTTTATGAACAAGGTCACTGGTTATTTGTTACCAAAGAAGAACCCAAACCATGAGCTAGAGAACAAAATGATCATTATTTTTTCCATGAGTTTCCAGGTTGGGTTTTAGAACAAGATCCAGTTAGAACAATGGCAGTATAGTCTAACCCAGCAAATAACACTGTTTCTGTTGTATACGAAACACATTGGAATTTTTTTGCAGAAACTTGTACCAAGCACTCAAGCAGTAACTGTGTCTATGCATTAAGAAATTCTGCTTACCTGTGCCCTAATTACAGCACTTCTCTTGTCTTGCTCAGCTTTTTCCACAACAAATTTAGCCCTCTCAGCTTCTTGCGCAGCCACTTGCTTGGCTTCAATTGCAGCAGTAAACTCCTTGCCAAAGGTCAGACTAGTAATTGACACATCATCAAGGGCAATATTGAAATTAGCTGCCCTCTCAGTCAGAATCTTCCGGATTTCCCTACTAACAGCCTACAAAGACTAAGGTCAGTTAAAACACACTTTCTTTGTTCTAGAATTAATTTTTTCAACTCGACAAATAAAACATTGCATTAAACCACAAGAAATTAGGAGGGATGTGAACAATATTAAAGAACCAATACTACATCCGTAGTTCATATGACAATAAATCATCCTTACAACTTGACTTTGACAACGTAACACAGATTGTGATTTGTGATAGCGGGTAAAGATGAATTAATTTCAGCAGAACATTTTCAAGGACAAATGTTAGAATTGGGCTTCTATTAAGTGTAGAAACAAAAATTATTTAACATTTTGACACCTTCAACTGAAAAAAGACATCTCAACAACAAGCTACCTTGTTCAAATAGTTATTTGAGTTTTCATGCATCAAACAGACAAGCTTTGCTCCTTACCTCTCGCTGAGTGATAAGCTGGCTGGCATTGTACTGGGCAACCACAGCTTTCAAAGTTTCATGTATAATTGAAGGTAAAACTCTTTCATTATAATTCTCTCCAAGGGTCCGATAAATAGTAGGTAAATGACTTGGCAGAGGACGAGTAAGGACTCGAAGCCCAATTTTCACCTGTATAACATGTATATGCAATTAGAAAAAGGTTGAGATTGTGCGTGTTTAAATATTTAAGATACGAAATGTTCGAAATCAGTTTTCCGAAACCAAAACATGTTTTTGACCCAGAAACTATTTAATTAAAACTTCCAACTTTATATCATTCACAGAATTTCAAAGTGCTACATAAGGCATAGAACAACTTAGGAAAGTGGGAGAAAGGACATCATGCAGATTGTGTGGGGAGAAATGGATGCAGAATTACAGATGTCTTCATTTGTTAGGAACAGAAGCTAAACTTGGAAAAGGTTGAGGGTTTTTGATGGAGCATTAGCCATAAGATATTCAGACTTCAAACACCAGATGTCTTATAGCTTCAAAATTTTAGAAATAAATAATTTTAAAACACCACATGGGAGGTGATGGAAATCTGTTTACATCATTTTAGATTTGAAATAGTCTTTAAGGAGCACCGGTGATAAAGTTGTTAAGCTGAAATGAAAATTGAGATGGACGATTGGAATGTATACAGCTAGATGAAAGAGCCAAAATTCCAACAGATTCAATTATGTTATTAACTATTATCATTTGAACTTGAAAATATAAATTTTGACATCGAAAATATACATTTCATCCTATAATTTAGAAATAGAAAAATAGCATTTGTGCAAAAGCTTAATATCAATGGACCTTTTACCATCAGAATGCAATTCTGTTTCACATTCATGGCAATTATGTCAATGGTTTAACAAAAATGAAAAAACCTCCGGATTGAGAATATTAATTTGTTAACTACAGTGTGGTGCAGTAAGAATAACGCATATAACAGAATGACACAGAATGAAGTCCACATAAACATGTCATCAGAAAGAAGAGAAACTAAATGCCTAAACAACCCCTAATAATGGAGAAGTCCTTTTGTAAATCCAGCGGAAAGCAATAAAAATAAAGATAATCAACTTCATTTCTAAGAATAAAATGTGATCAAGATCGGAATTCTCTTTTGGAGGAAGGGGACAGGAGAAGGTTTATACTAAAACCATATCTTAGTGACAACACAGTCTTAGCAAAAATATTTACCATCTGGAGATCATGACTCCCTGTTGTACTCTCAACTAGATGTGGTCGTGCACGGACATCATAGATGACCGGCCTCTCAAACCATGGAATTATAAAGTGTGTCCCTTCAGGATAGACCTGCAAATCAACCAAAGATATCAATTTTAATACCGACAACAGAACAGAAATTAAATTGACAAAATGGAGAAATCAAACCATGACTAAACTTATATCAAAACAAAGGAGAAGCTAAATAGTTCTTTAGAAAGATATCAAACAACAGTCATAGGCAGCATGAGTGTAACAACCATCAGCAGCAGAGTAATGCAGGAATGAGCAAACCATTTTCTTTATTTATTTATTTTTAATGTAAAACAATCAAAAGCCAAAAAATGACCTTGTCCTTGACACCGACTATACGGTTGAAAACAATAGCTCGGTGCCCTCCTTCAACATTGTAGAGACTGTTAGCAGCTGCATACAAGCCAATCCCACCAACAATTCCCAGCTTCAGCAGCGCAGAGGCAGCACCACCACCTGGAACATTTGGAACTTTCACGTTCCTTAGATTCATTTTCGTAACTGAAGAGAAAAATACAAATCAAACGGTCAGCACAGTTCAGCCCCAGCTGATGATGAAATTGCAAAATCAGAAAAGATGCCAACCCTGAAAATGCAAATGGCATAACCTCTGTTACAGATTTAACACGCACACATGTAAAAAAACACAACCAGAAATCAATGAACTCGAAAAAAGAGAGAGAGAGAGAGAGAGAGAGAGAGAAAATAAAAAAGGAACTACCTGAAATTTCTCAGAATCAAATGCAAAAGCCACAGGTTAAGAAGCAAACGAAGACAGAAATCCAGGGGAAAAATGTTAATCGATTATTCCGAAATCTCTGAACAATTTGGATAAAAACAAAAATGAAACACCAAGCTAGTTTGTATTTGAATCCTAGAAGATTTTGCAAGTAAACAAACAGAAAATGAAGGAAATGGAGATGGAAAGAGAAATGGAGAGGAATATAAAAACCTTGGAAATTTCGAATTTCGATCGGTGCCGATGAGAGGAAGGGATTGTGATAGTGGGGTTTATGCAGCTTTTTTGTAGGGTTTAAACTTTTCCTACAAGAAAACCCCAATGGTTTTTAGCCTGTGCGAACAAGAGAGAGAGAGAATTGGGTTGGGCCTTTTGTTCGGTGGATGCTGATAGGCCGACGGCCCATGATAAATTAAATGACATCAGCTAATAATGGCAATGTATAAATTTGTTCTAATCCATTTCATTCTCCTTCTTACTTTGCTTTTTGTTTCCATGAAAATTAGTTGCGTACCAAATGCACTCTTTCTCTAAAAAAAAAAAAAAAAACGTGCCCACATTTGTTTATGGTCAAAGTATACTTATTTTAAAGATGTAAAGTTGTGTCATTTTAAAAGATAGATAAAGGAGGAGAGAGAGTTGACAAAAAAAATAAAAGTGTGAATCTCACTTCTTTGTAAAAAGTGAAAAGATATAAATTGTGTCATTCAAAAGGATAAATATTTTTTTCTTTATTTATGTACCAAATGCTGTTTATGTACCAAATGCACTTTAATTGCTTGATTGCGTTCCCTTTTTGTGGGGGCAAGATTGTTCCAATCCTCTAAAACTCTAGAATCTTCTTATTAAATTAATCAACACCCACTAATAATTATTGTTTTGAATAATAATGAGTTTATTTCTCTTAATCAAGAGTGAAGGTGTATAAGATAAAATTGAACTGAATTGAACCACATCATAATAATTACGTTTTTTTATCAGTTTAAGAATCGAATATTTTCTGAAAATCAGGCCAAGAGTCGAATAACTTTTAATTTGGAATAGAAAATCGAATAAAACTAAACTAATTAAACTGAATCTCGAATCAAACCCAACAGCATTACATATCATAATTAATGTATGTACATATCATATCATTCCACCAAAAGGCATGCGAAGAGAAAAATATTTTTTTAGCTTCACTTGAACTTTAATAATTAATATCTATGCTTAATAAATTTTAAAAAATAATACATACAAATTAAAATTAAAAGACAAAATTAAAGCACAATCCATCTCAATTAGAACTTAATTACAAAGCAATTGAAAGGATATAGACTATCCTTCAAAGTAGTTAAGCTATAGAAATAAAGTTTTAAAAAGGCAAATATTTGAATTTAAAAAAGTTCACTTAAATTCTTACGGCGACCCATCGATATTAATATTTGACCTGCTGAAAAGGTAATAGCTTCGATTTTTGAAAGTCTTAATTTTTAGGAGTGAAAAGATTCAAACTCGAAGTCTGAATAATCGGGCTTTTAGGATTTCAGACTTAAGTTAGGATCTAAAAAAAAATCACTTAGGGAGTTGTTCTGTCTGAGAGACAGAAATGTCCAGCCAGTAGCCATAGAGCCAAGTTCGAACAAAGAAAGAAATAAAAGTATCAAACACTCAAAATATTGAGAAAGAACTCGACCGAGGATCCCGGTATCTGCAGAGCCAACCAACCAGCATTCAAATAGGAGTGATGGCTAGCAAATATAAAGCTGACCAGCCGGCATTTACAGGCCAAGTGAACAGAAACTTGTATCAATGGTTAGATGGTCAATATTTAACTCTATGTTAGCACATTAGTGATTTTTATTCAATATTTTATATCTTGATTTCTTATAATGATATAAGTGCACTAACAATCAATGGGCGAAGTCCACTTACAAGTGTATTATCTCTATAATTTTAGGATGAAGTCTGGATGGTAAGCATGCTCCCCGGAATAAAGATCCTAAAATAATGATACGACAAATCTATTCTGCCTTGAGATGTTCTTGCAAAGAAACAACAACAGGGCCATGGCCCTCAATAATTAAGCAAATTGGCAATATAGCCTAGCGCCAAAGCTTTGGGCACTAAATTCAGAGATCAAATGCATCCTGACTATAGCATCGGGATCCGAGATAAAGAATAAAGACAGATTTGGAGAGATGTGATCTTGGCAAAAAGATCACACCCCAATCTAAAATATAAATATGAAGACGGATTGCAATCCTTACGATAGGATTGCACTTATATCCGAGATAAAGACAAGCCCTCCAAGATAGAAATAGTTGATTAAATAAAGATCTGAGATACAAATCGAAGATAAAATAAAGACAGATATGGCGAGATCCAATCCGAGATAAATATAAATCCGAGATAATGTTGAAAACAGATCCAATCCCAATTCGAGAAAAAAAAATAGTGTATGCATCACGACATCAAGCCCAGTTCGGGGAAAGAGGGAGGATGCTTCTGTAATCCATACCGAAATGAAATTTAAGAAGGCGGATAGAAGTGACACTAATCAAGTCATCATGATGCCTTCAAAATTGAAACTTAGGCAAAAAGCCGAGTTGAATATTATGAAACTGCAGTATACGAAGCCGGGTTAGAAAATAGAAGGGGAATAAAACCACCTTTACTTAAGACTTGCAAGTCAACTTGATAAAGCCACTACAAATGAAGCAGGGCTCAGATACTAGAGCATCGTGGCAAGGTAAGCTGGACTCAGAGAAGTGCATATCCTGAAAATGATTTTGGTTAAAGTCAAATCTGTGAATGTCGCGACTGAGAAGTCGGGCTAGAATAGGAGACAATATCCTCATAAGATTCTGGCGAAACCCAGCCTAAAATCGATGTGACCTGGACATTCGAATCCGGGTCAAAATAAAACAAAGGAACAAATAGATACCTTCGTATATATGGCTCCGCATATAAGCTGATCCCTAATAGCATGACCTTGGCCAGTTTAAAAAATAGAACTTGCAGATAAAAAATCTGGGCAAAGTACATCGAAGGACATAAACACCTTTGGACTATTAGGCGAAAAAGCCGAGTTCAATAAGGCCATGGCCAAAGAAGCTGGGCTCAGATATGAAAGCCATTGCAAAAGAAGCAGGGGCTTAAATAATAAAGTCACCGCAAAAGAAACGGGACTCAAATATTAAAACATCACGGCAATGCGAGTTGGACTCAAAAAGGTGAATTTCGTCAAAATGACTCTGATCAAGTCAAAATCTGTGAAAACCACAATATGTGCAGCTGGGTTGAAACAGAAGGCGATATCACTGTGAGATTCTGGCAAAGCCGAGTTCAAAAAATAAAAGCTACGGTATAAAACTGGGATAATTATAGCAAGGAAGATTTCAACTTTGCAAATAAAAAAGCAAAGAATCGGGAACAAACCCCGACAATATCAAGGAGGCTCAAAGATCCCCAAATCAGCAAAAAAGCCAAATTACAAAAGTAAAGTCGGTATTCCGACATACAAATACTTGGATTAAAGTAATACAGTCCGAAAACCCAGATTTCCAGACTGCCGGACTGAGGGGCAACAGTATAACAACACAGAGGAAAATTGCAATCCTCATAAGTCAATATCTCGACAAGATAGTTAAAAAGATTGGTAAACTAGTCTGAGCTACATACCTCGGCCAAAAAGGTTGAGGGAAAAATATTGGAATAGCATTCCCGGTACAGGCTCATGAATCCCGACACAAATGAAAGAATGAAATAAGAAAGAATAAACCCGGAGCACGGATCAACAAAAATCCATAGATTCAGAACACGAATCAATGGATCAATAAGACCCAGACAAAGAGGTCAAAAGGAAAAACTCTTCCACTCCTAATAGAGACCTCGGTCACGAAAGTTTGTTCAACAAGAATATAGTTCAACAGACTACCAAGTAGGAATACAAAGGAGGATGTCTGAAATAGGAATTCAACACAACAAGATGGTTGAAGCCATACGTCACAGAACAAAGGCTAACAAGGCTCAGACCACGAATATGGCTGACTTCCAGACAATGAGAATAATAAAATATTCATAAATGCGATCAAAAGCAATGCACATCGGCCCAACTATACTTATCAGATAGAACAAAATCTCAAAATAATATGCACCCGGGCAGCCTGGACACCCAGACTGCCAGGCTGGGGGGCAACTGTTATGAACCTGACAAAGGCCCATATTCTAGAAGATACAAATAGGGCTAATGGCTAAGAGAGAATTAAGAAAATGTTCCTTAATTATACTAATCCTACTACAGCAACAATGGATCAATAATTGGACCCACAATACTCTTAAGAGTCCCAAAAATCTACTCTTTTCAAGTAACTCATCTATAAATAAGGTTAAGCCAATAAGGTACACACATTATAAACCATCTCTTTCTAATTTTGCTGGGACCCACCATATATTTGGTGAAAGGAATTTTGAAGCAGCTAATTAAATATCTTGTTAGGACCACCAAGTATTTAATGTCGAACTTGAAATTTAGGCTAACATATTTGTTAAATAATATGCATGGGAAATTTGCTTGCTGGAAAGTGTTTGACTTCCGCGATGGTATATTTGCCAGTCAAAATGATTAGGCTACTTTTTATAAAAGACGCAAGCACTCAATGTTCCATTAAATAATAATAATAATAAAAAAAATCACGGTATGAAAAATAAAATTAAGGAATTATTTCCTTATCTGAGTGGATCTCCTTTCTTTTCTGAGTGGATCTCTTGTCCTTTCCTTATTTGAGCCATATCACGAAGAAGGAAATAAATCAAATTAAAGTATGAAATCAAATTAAGGAATTATTTTCTTATCTGAGTGGATCTCCTTCCTTTTATGAGTGGATCTCCTGTTTTTTCCTTATTTGCTTTTGGTACTTTGATGATCCACATGTGACCCATCACGATCACGGTGGCCGTCTCAATCACGGTCATGATCTCGATCCAGTACCAATCTCGATTTCTATCATGATCACTTATCTCGATTTCGTCATGCTTGTTGAAGCAGTTGCGAACTCCGGTCAGCCTTGAATGATTGCTGACATTGGATGTTATGGCGGCTACTGCGCTTTCACCATAATTGGGTGGGAGTCGAAGTTTATCGATTCCCGCAGACAGCGCCAATGTTCTGTCTGAGAGACAGAGATGTCCAGCCAGTGGCTGATATATTTTATGTAGGATCTATGTGTCCTCTCTCAGGTATCTATGAATGAGATACATTTGATGATAGCAGATCACTGTGCACAATAATAATCGACATAGTCAAGACGTGGAGTGTGTGCACAGTGACAGCTAAGAAAGAGATGGTTTAGAATGTGTGTACCTTATTAGCTTAACCCCTTATTTATAGATGGGTTATCTGGCAAGAGTGGAGTATTGAGGGTCTAATTGTTGATCAATTACTGCCGTAGTAGGATTAGTATAATTAAGGAATATTTCCTTAATTCCCTCTTAGCCGTTTTGGGTCTTCTAGAATGTGAGTCTTTGCCAGGTCCATAACAGGGGTATTTGGTAGAGAGAAAATTTTTAAAATCCTGGAAAACTGAGATTGAGAATCTATTTACCCACGTTTGGTATAAGGATTGTGAAAATTTTCCTAGAAAAATCAGATTCTCGGAATTTCAATTTGTGAAGCAAAATCCCATGCAAAAATATCATCGGGTGGGTGTTAGTCTCGGCCCAACAGAGTGCTTTTGGCATTGGTATTTTTGGGTTCCCTCGTGGGAATATTTGTAAAACTTTTTCGGACGAAATTAACCTGTCCTTTTCCTTCCTTCAATTTCACGGTTCTTGTCTCGCCTTAAACCATTCCAATCTTTCCTTTCATGATCATCCCTTTTCTTTATTATCTTCCGTTGTCGATTCTGATTTGGTACACAATGTTTTCCTTTTCTTTTCTTTTTTTGTTCCTGAGAAAATTAGAGTGTTCCAGTTTTGGTTTCTCCTTATTGAGTGTCAAAACCTTTTCCAATAACTCAAACCCACTAATAATAATTTTTCCGGGTTTCTTTGTTTTGGGAAAATCAAATATGAGGAGAAAAAAAAGTGAGAAATTTTGGGTCTTGTTCATTACAATATAATACTTTCCTCCGTTTTCTCGGTGACCAAATGAATTGGAGAAGATAGTTGTTAAAAAGATTGGAAAATTCTAGGAATTGCACTGCAGTTTGGGGTGTTCGTGGTGATGATTGATTTTACATTCCGGTGAAGGCAAGAAGAACCAGAACCAACGTAAACAAGCTTAGAGAGCCAAGAATGGCAAAACTGAAAGTGCAAATTCAATTGCACAGAACAAGTTTGATGCTTCTGAGAATAAGGAATCTTTGTACTCCTCAACAAGAATGGTTGAATGTTAATTGCAAAAGTTTTGAATGAAAATGATGGATCAATTAAGAATTATAACTGATAATTTTGTAAAATCAGCCCACATTTCCAGTAATTATTGACAATCAACCAAATATAGACTCAGGAAACAACTTAAGCCAATATTCCTAGGAATATTTTGGCATACCAAATGTAAGAACCCGCACTGTTAATTAAGAAAATTAATTAATTAATTATGTGAAATTAGGAAATGATTCCCTAATTGACCTTAATAATTATTATGAGGCTCTAATAATTATAGTAAGTGAGTAAGAATGTTGAAAGTCGCTTTTCGGAAGAGAAGTGCAGATACCGGTTCTGCTAGTCGGTATAAATGCGTACCGAAAAAGTATCCCGGAAAATTATAATAAGTGCATGATAATTACTAGAATAATATGTAAGACTTGTAAAACGAGTTTCAAGTCAAAATAATGAGAACTGGTGCCAGAAACCGGTACTGGCTTTGAAAAGCGCGTACCGGAAAGATGCTCCGAAAATTATAAGAAAAATATGATAAATCTTGTAAAATTGAGTAGGTTAAGAATCCAAAGTTTGGGATTAAAATGTTAAGCGTAGCAATTAAAGTTAATACTGTGTGTTTAAGGCTTAAGTGACTATAAATGCAACTTATGCACAAAACCCTGGGCCATATTAGCTTCCTACGTGAATGCTCAGCTGCTGAGTGCCTCCTCCTTTTCTGTTCATCCCTTCCTCTTCGCCTTGAGAGCCAAGAAGTCATCTTTCTTCTTGGTTTCTTCATCAAACACTTAGTGGAGTGTAGGGTGCGTGGGGAGAGTGCTTTTGTTCTGAGTGTTGTCACTGCCTTGTGAGGTGTGAGGGGCTGAGTTAGTGGTTTTGGTTGTGGGAACCTTGGAGTTGGCTTCTTGAGCTTCAAGGTGTGATCTTTTGGTGCAAGAATCAACCTCTGGTGTGGCATTTTCGTGCACCTTCTTGGTCTGCATTGTTGGGGCTGTTTGGAGAGCTCCATGAGCCTTTGCTTTTCTGTTTTGAACCTTGAGTAAGTGGTTCTACCTTTGATCTTGAGTTTAATGGGTTAAAATGATGTCTTGGTATGTTTAATGAGTTAAACAAGTAACCAATTGTCATATGAACATAAATGAACCTTAAGATGCATGTTTAAGCTTCTGGAAGTGTTAAAAATGGAACCTTGGAGGGATATCTTCGCGAAATGCAGAAACTGCATTCTGTCGCGAAATATCCGGATATTTGACGTGGAATATCCGGATATGGATATCCGGATATGGATATCCGGATATTGATATCCGGATATGGATATCCGGATATTGATATCCGGATATTGATATCCGGATATGGGAATCTGGATATCCGGATATTGCCAGAGTGATATCCGGATATGTCCCCGAGGAATATCCGGATATTCTGGGTTTGCGAGAAACAGTAGCGTACTGTTCATCCAGAACTGATCTATCGGTTTGTGGACCTTAGTGTGAGGAAGTTGAACTTCTGTAATTAATTAATGTAAGTCAGAATCAAATGATTAAGGGCTTATGGCTTGTGTGAAGCCTTAAGACATAAAACGTAATGGAAGGGCGTTGTCTTAATATTGTATGCTTGCGGTGCATGTTTGTTGATATATTATTGGTCCATAACAGATTGTGAATCTGCTGTGTTTGGACTTTGAGCTGTGGACTCTTGTCTTTGGGTGTTAGCTTGCAAGGTAAGCTTTCGTGTCCTCGGTTTAGCCATGTTGTGGTTCCACCATGTCCCATGGGGGTATGGTTATATGCATGCTGTGTTACATGCTTTGATATATGAAATGCTGTTGAGCTTTATGTGTTAATAGCTTTTAATATGCATGTGTTGTTCCATCTTGACGGTAAGCCTGAGTATGTGGCGTCATACAAGACGGTGATCCGGGGTGGATGCAAGTAGTATCTTGCACTAATTGTGGGTAATAGACGTATACTTATTCCTGCATTTCTCTGGCCAGTAGAATAGAATTGACACACATAACATGATTATCTGCTGCATTACACTGTTTCAGAAATGGTATTGATGAACTGCTTTTAAACTTATATTGCACATGTAAGTGAGCTTGGGGTGGAAGACCCTTGAGGACCCCTTGTCTTACTGAGATTTCTTGTTTAGAGATCTCACCCCACGTTTGGGGAATGCTTATTTCAGGTTCAGGTAGTATGGTGACTGATGCCTCTGGTGGCAGGAGGCCAGAGCTTAGTTGATGATTTTACTGCTTATTTACTAGCATGACTGGACTGGATGCTGTTTATGTTTTCCGCATTATTATTATGTTGCTGTTGAGTTGAGACTATGTTGGGCCTTGTTGCCTTATTTGGGTGAGCATGGGAGTTGTCCATGCCACTATGTTGTTAGTACTTTTGAGTTGAGTTGTATAAACTAATAGTTGGTCCGGTCTACGTGTTGTAGTTCCGTGACTAGAGCCATACTTTATTGTTGTATTAATTAATGAGGTATTTCAGTTAGCTGTTTTATTGCAATTGCATACAGGCGATGTTTTATTAATTGATTAATAAGCAAGTTGGTAATGATAATGACTTTATAATTGAAAAGAAAAAGATATTCCGCATTTTTAATTAAGCGCAGCTTAATACGATAGTATGATAACATTTCCGAATATATACAGGGTGTTACACCAAACAACTTTTTAATAACATTTCTGGAAAATTCACTTTGCCAGCATATTATTGAGAATTGTGATTCTCAGGAATAAAAAAAATTCTCCTATACCAAACGCCCTTTATAAAAAGAACAATTTAATTATTATATCATTTTATATTGGCTTTAATGTTTCTACAATGAATGTAGATAAGTTATCTACATTCACTCCCCAAAATAATGTTGTTTGAGTTGAAAGATTAAAAAAGTATAACGAGAAAGACTATTATAACCCTGAAATAAATTATAATTACAAAAATACCTTAATTTTCACCCCAAAATGACGTCATTTTGGGTTCAATGTAGATAATTTATTTACAGTGAATGCAGAAAAACAAACCCTTTTATATTCAATGAAAACTATAGTTTAGGAAAACAAAGAAGATAAAAGACAATAGGCGAGTATGCATTTTGTTGGGATATTCAAGTGTGATCAGTCTCACATTAGTTAGTAATGGGGTAAGTGAAGTGGATATAAGTGGATGGACCCATGAATCTAATGCCTTAAGTTTTTGAGTTGTGATATGGTATCGAACCCACTTGATATGATGATATAGCCTTAGCCCATTGATAATGGTCCCCCGCCACGGGCTCCTTTCTCTGGATCCGCCCGATAGTGGTATCAGAGTCGGGTTGAGCTCAAACTAGCCAGATGGTCGCTAGGAGGCAGGTTGAGTATTTGGGCTTGAGTACTCGGTCGAGGAAAGCATATCAATTTTGGAACTTGAGGAGGATATTATTGGGATATTCAAGTGTGATGAGTCTCACATTGATTAGTAATGAGCTATGTGAAGTGGATATAAGTGAATGAACCTAGTGTCTTAAGGTTTTGGATTATGATATGGTGTCGTATCCACTTGATATGATGATATAGCCTTAGTTTATTGGTGATAGTATCCCGTTACGAGTTCCTCGTGGACCCCCGCCTAACACATTTATATCAATTTTTCGGAAGAGAATGAAAGAGAGAGAGGAATAAAAAGAGAGAGTTCGTGTTGATTTTTTTGGTATAAACAAACTCATTGATTAAAAAAAGGGACAAAGAATAAGGTACATGTAATCAAACCCAACACAATTCCTTTTGCCGGTAGAAAAAAAGATAATTAAGGAGGAACAAATAAAGTGAGAGAAAGGAGATACAAAAAAAAGAAAAAGATGAATAGACATGAAACACAAGTTTCTCATCTAAGAGAGCGCTTCCATGCAAATCAACCCAAGCCCAACAACCAAACCCCAAGCCACATTCCTCTCAGCTGCACCATTAGCTGAAGGCGATGGAGCTCCACTACCCTTAACAACGCTTGGGATTTCAGAGGGAGTTTTGGGTGTCTTAGGAGATGGAGCTGATCCTGGAGACTTAGCTCCAAAAAGTTCCAATGGCAACAAAACCTTGTCCACTTGATAAACAGCCAAAGGAAACTGTTGCCTCAATGCGTTGTTGATTGAGGTCTCAACCACACCAGTTGAAACATTCACTTGGTTGTTTCCTTGGCCAGTGAAGTTGAGTCCCCAAGACCCTTCACTTCCAGAAGCTTGTGTCCTCACAGGGTTGCTCACTGTTAATAGATCAGACAGAGAGTAATACTTAGGTGTTACATGGTATAGAATAAGCTGCACTTTCTGCTCGTCTGTGAGGTCGTTTATGGCACCAGATTTGAGATTCTGAAAGGCATTGTCGGTGGGAGCGAAGACTGTGAAACCCTCTGAAGTTGAGTTGAGTTGGCTTTGGATTTGGGTGATTTGTTGTGTGTCCTTTAGGAGGCGGATTAAGGTGGTGTATTGGCCACCTTTTTCGAGGATTGCGGTGAGGTTGACGGGGCCGGAGGGAGCTGGTGCAGGGGCTGTGGCTTTTTGGGCTTGGATTTGAGGAGTGAGGTGGAAGAGGAAGGTTGTGAGAGTGAGAAGAACGAGTGCAAGAGGTGTTGAAGCCATGTTGTTGAGTGCTGAGGTGGTGTTAGAGAGAAGTGAAGGAGGGTTTTTATTTGGGAAGGATTAAGTTAGGTTGAGATGTTAACGTTGGCATGAGCTGGCTCAATGCTTGCAAATATCAATTCCCTCAGTTGACAAATGAACTAGAAAATAGCACAAAAAGTCATGACTGTAATTGGAAATGGAGAAAAATTAAGATGAAGGAGACAACAGAAGAATCTTCTCGTCTTCTTCTTACGAAAGAAAAAAAAAAAACAATGAAAATGAAATGAGTTAATATCAAATTTTACAATAAGAAAATGAAATTTGATATAGGTTGCAACGATAGGAAAACATTGTGCTACTCTCTGAGGCAAGCAGAGATCAAGTCAAACCTAATATTTACATTAACATAAGTTTCCGTTACTTGTCTCTTTTCCCCCCATCCAACGGTATACTTTATTTTGGTGTGTAGGTAGGTAATTAGGTGATACCTGGTCACACGAATAAAATATGTAGTAGTTGGTGGCATATATCGTTATTTTCTTTTATATATACAAACACAGAGGTTCATCTATCTTTTCAAGGTAGATATCGATGTTTGTCTAAACGATCTAATTAATTCTTGATTATATAATATGATTAAGCCAGAGCGTCGTTGAAGAAAAATACATTATATCTATGTACAAGTTGAGAGTATATGGACAAACAACAGTTGTAAAATGGTGGGATGTCAGCCTGGCATATGTAAACATAACATGTGGGATAACATTAACCACTTGAATAATCTATTTGATCATTTATGCTGTTATCATTGAGTATCATTGTCAGAAATACAGTGATACACTCTGATTAAACTATTGATGTAACTTTAGCCCATATGATAGGGGCCATATCCATCACTTACATTTTTTTTCCAATGCAAACATTGTTAATATTCTACATCAATTCAGATTTCAGTACCTGAACAGTTAATTCGAATTATATGGTCGCCAATAAATTTAAAAGTCCTTTCAATAAATTTTACATGAAAAAAGTTGGGCCCAATAATTGGACTTTTGGACTCACGTTTAATAAGCCCAATACATGAGGAAGGCCCATATTTCGTTAATTCATTTTCACGAAGGAAATCACAAATCACAATCGTCATTCCTACAATTCATTCCTCTGTTTTTTTTATTCATCTTGCCGAAGCTCTCTCTTTCTCTTTCTCTCTATCTCTCTGGAACGTGGTGGATGGCAAAAAACAACAAGTACACCTCTATTAACTTCAATCATGTCTACGAGAAAACCGTAAGCAGCAAAAGCAACAGTAACATCAACGGCACAAACAAATTAAAGAACCCTTCTCTTTCTCCTTCACAATCTTACTCTTCCGCATCATATTCTTCAGTATCTGCACCCAACAAACCTCATGGCCGTATTCTCGTTCTAACCCGACCCACTCCCAAACCCGTTACGCCTCCACCACCCCAACACCCGATCCAGCAGGTCCCGGATCAAACCCGGTCCGAACCGGGATCCGACGCGATCTCGCTTCGTCCCTTGGGTCGAACCGGAACCGGGTCTTCTTTTTCTTCGTCCCCTGTCCTGAACCATGATAAAGACAAGGACTTGCCTTCTCCGCAGCCTCCGAAACCGGACAAGTTCGTGCCACCGCACCTTCGGCCCGGGTTCGTTCGGAGAGAGGATGGGCCTGGGCCGGAAATGGGTCGGTCCAGGGAAGACCGGCGACCCAAGTCGGGTGGTGTGTATGAGAGGATGAGGAGGGTTGGCGGGTCGGATATTGGAATCATGGGTCGTGGGAATCGACCTAGTTCGAGTGGATGGTATGTTGTTACTATTTTTGTGGATTGGTTTTTGCCAATCATTTTCCCTCTTTTTGTGGTTTGTCTATTTATGAAATTTATGTGCAATCCTCTGTTTACGTGAATTATGATTGGATTATTATTTTATTATCATTTTAGTTACTAATAATGAGATAATAAAATGTTTAGGGTGTGTTTGATTTGTTTTTAATTGATTTGTGTTCATTTGTAATTACAAAAATGTCTTTTGTAGCTTGTTTTTAAGATTTTTGCTTTTTAAATTCTAAAAAAAATTGGAAGAATTTAAGATGGAGTAATAATTTTGTAATTATTAGAAAATATATATCAACTTAAAATGAAATAAATAAATACATAAACCTAGTGCACCCAAGTTCTTCTAATTGTATGCCTTGTTCTTTTTTCTATTCTCCCTGGTTGTTTGCTGGATTGGAGTTGTAACATTTCATCATGCAGGAGTAATGTTGAATCAATGTAAAATTTAATTCCGTTAAGTATGTTCTATGCCAAGAAGTGTACATCTACGTTGTTTTCAGTTTTCACTTTGCTTTTGTAGAATTGAAAAAAGGCCTTCCAGTGTTTGGATATGCTTATTTTAATTAAAATAAAGCAGGGGAGAAGGATTACTTTTTGACAATAAATTTGGGGACTTAATAGTTATTTTGTACGTGTTAAGGGGATGAGGGTAAAAATGCTTTTCGAAGAAGAATACAGAAATCAAGTTGTGATTCATGGAGAATGATTGGTTGTAGAAAGCCCAAGCTTTTGTACTTCATGTTTCTTTAGTTTGTTAACATGAGAGTCATGTGGATCGAAGGCCTCTTTTTGTGGCTGGATGTAAGAACATAGCATGTGCTATTCTGTAGAACTTTTATTGTTTGATCCTTCATCTTCTGCTCTAGTTTGGTTTAGAGACTTTCTAAAAAGGTGCAGGAATGAAGGTGTACTTCATTAAGAATGTGCAGTGTGTTTTAGGGCTATAGTTCTTGACTCTTGTCTTACTGTACTAGTAAATGGCTTTTATACTGATATAGGGGCATGTTTTGAGCTACATCTATATGCGTAGAAGCATAATAAGTTTATGATAAATCTGTTTCTAGTTAGAATTATAGTGAACTTTGATTACAAAACTTGTTATCAATTATATATAACTTTCCATATCTTAAATTTATATAAATGAAATAGATAGCTGGATACATCTTCTTAATATGTATTAATAATATGCTATGATAAACTTTTCATTGCATTTTCTATATCAAATATGCATAAGTGCACAACGCTAAGGCAATTGTGGGTCAAATATGTGCATGAAATTAGTTTTACCTTGTTAAATTCTGTCTGTTATTTTAAAATAAAATAAAAATATTTTACATGTATGCTACTTTGACGAAATGTCTTTGTACAGAATGGTAATGAAATTGAATTCTTTTCCGAGGACGAAGATAAATGCAACTTGCTACAGAGATTGGTTCTCTATGCCAATTCACTGCATGTATCCTTTGTCCCTTTGGAACTGACATCAAATTTTCACAAAGATGGAATCTCAAATCACTGAAGACGAAACCTGACTGACCAGGTGGCAGATTCTCAACACCTAACGTCGGAATTTGTAACGAAATTTGTTGTGCTGTGGAAGGCTTTAACACTCAATTTATTCTCTTGGTTGGTGTCTGGCCCCTCTTTTACCACGTGCCAATAGACTGTAGAATCAACATACATATTTTTAATTCCCAGCTAAACTGTTTTTTTATTTTTATTTTTATTTTTTTTCTTCTTTAGGGCTTACCTTTTTACTGTGAGCACATGTTGTTTGAGAGGAGATCTTATCCTTTATATATTGTTGTATTTTGCTTGACGCATTTTTGTCGATACTTGAGCCAAGTCCCCTTCATTAGTTACACTCTGGTTTGGCTTTTTCTGTGCCTAGAAATGTTTTTACTTACTCATGTCAGTAATGTTCATATCATGTGGACAAAAGGTTGTCTATACAGAGAAAACTGATATAGGAAAATTCTGAATAGGAGAAGGCTTAATTGCAATTTTTTCATATTTATCCAGGGAAGGTTATATTTACAAATTTTTTTATTTATAAACTCTTATAAACTATATTATGTATTTTTGAAAAAATATTAGGTTACACTATGTTCTTCCGGGGTACATAGTGCAATTTACAAAAATTTATAAAATTAATTTGTAAATGGATCTTTTCCTATCCTTTGATATGCAATTTTGAAACCTTAACATTTTTTTTCTTTCAAATTTAATCTTTTAATTATTTTTAATTGTTACACTTAAGTCTTCTTGTCATTTTTACCTAACAACTCTAAATGCTTATTTATTTTTTTTTTATCTAAAATCTCCACAAATAAACTCTCTTGTCTCGAAACTTATTAATCAAAATATCAAATTTTAGCTAAAATTGGTAAATTTCAATAATTATCTATTTAAAATCTTAATATTACTTATATATAAAAATGAATTTCAATGATTTTTTTTCAGAATTTTCAGATTCTGAATTCCTTGGATAATTTCTTATGTTAAATTGGATTTAAATTCTTAATTATTATTTAAATATTTTAGGCAAAAAAATTAACAGAAGAATTTAATTGTAACAATTAAAAAAATTGAAAGACTAAATTTCAGAAAAAAATCATCAAAGAATCAAAATAGCTTACGAACGTGTGTAGAAGATAAATAAAAGATTAAACTTATAGTGTTTACAAAAAAAAAAAAAAAATAAACTTATAGTAACTTCTGCCTTTTATTTATTACAACGTGTATTTTTTTTATTTTGTCTCTCGTTTGTTGAGTATGCCACCGCAACTTTTTATACTTGAAAATCATTGGAATTAGTGTTTATTATGTTATAAGATATAATTTTATCCCCTACATACATAAATATATATAAGTTCCATGTAAGGCAATGCTAAGAGTAGAGAGAGAAAGAAAAAATCTGTACCTCATATATTTTTATCTATGTAGAAAATAAATTATTTGGAGAAACATTAATACCAAAATCATATGCGGATAAATTCAAATGTCTTTTTCATTTATTACTTAACCGTCCAACTTGAAGAAATTACTGATAGGGGAAAGTTTTCTCGAATTTGTGTTGAAATTGATTTAAGCAAAAGCCTACTCTCAAGATTCAGAATAGGCTAGAGACAGTTGTATATTGGCTATAAGGGACTACACCTGATTTGCTTCCTGTGTGGTCAATATGGGCATAGGAAGGATCAGTGCTTGATGAATCCTGATAATTTGAAGAAAGCTTAAGAAGTATCTGGGGAGGAGGAACATTGTCACCAGCCGAACCATAGTCATAATGTTGCTAATACCAAGGAAGAAATAGAAAAGAGCCAAGAAGTGAATGAGTTTGGTAGCTGGATGACTGTCCAGAGAAGGAATAATAAAAGACCATTACTGAACCAGAAAACTAAGGATATTCCTGTGAGTAAGGAGAAACCTAATTCAGAGGGGACTGGTCTTCCTTCTAAGATTCATGTCTTTGGATCTAGGTTTGGTCCTTTAGAGGGAGAGTCGGAAGAGGGAAACCCAAGAGACAAAGCCTTTTCTCTAGGGGTTGGAACTAGCAATAGCAAGATTGCTGGTGAATCAAGCCAACAAAAAAGAAATCAAGGAGGAAAAAAGAAGAAAAACAACACAGAGAGCAACTTAGCAAAACAAATGCAAGGAGCTGATGTCAAGAGCTCGGGGAAAAAGATAATAAACTCTTATCCTCAAGGTAGCACTAGGGGAACTACACAGAAGAAGCCCACGAGGGAAGCTATTCTGGTTGAAAGGGGAAGAAATAAGGGGAGTATACAAGAGGAGTCTTCCTATGAGGCTAAGGTACCAATTGGTGATTCAGGGGTTGATAATTCAAACAAGAATGAGTTAGAGTCAAATAACTTGACAACTCCTGGGCTCAAAGAGAACCCTCCTGATGGAAGTGGTGAAGAAAAGGGATTATGCCAAGAGGGGAGAGTAGCTATGGCTCTGGATGATATTACCAATGCCATGGGCATCAAGTAATTAACCAAGGAGTTGGTTTAGCTAAGGTTAGTCTCTGTTTTTTTCTGTTTATCTGTTTAATGATAGTGTGCACTTGGAATTGTAGAGAAGCGGGGAAAAAAGGATTTTCCTCTCTCGTAAAGGATCTGGTTTTTAAAATAAAATTCAAGTTCTAGTTTTGTTGGAAACTAGAATTAGTGGAAAAAAGGCTGAGCGAGTGATTAGAAGCTTTGGATTTGATAGCTATTTTGTGAGAGAAGCAGTGGGATTCTCGGGAAGTATTTGGATCCTTTGGAATAAAAGAACTACTATTGTAAAGATCCTAGAAGAGGACCATCAGTTTGTCCATACAAATCTGCAATGGTTAGATTCTGGAGATGAAAATTTTTTACTTTTATCTATGCTAGTCTTAGGAGATCAGAGAGGATAGTTCTTTGGGATGGAATAAGAAGATTAGCTGCTAATGAAGTTGGTAAGTGGGCTGTTATGGGTGATTTCAATGCCTACATGGAAGAAGGGGAAAAACAAGGTGGTTCTGGAGTAAGTGGTGGAAGCGTGCAGGAATTTGAGAATTGCCTAAGTGATAGTGATCTGTCTGGTGTAGGATTCTCTGGGCCCAAATTTACTTGGAGAATAGGAGCCTTACAAGAACGGATTGATAAGCTGGTGGTTAATAAGGAATGGTTTCTGGGCTTTCCTAATAGGTCCATATTCCATCTTCATTTTCATGGTTCAGACAACAGACCTATTATTTTAAGAGATGAGTCTAGAAATGTGAATAAAGGAGGAACTAAACTGTTTAGATTCTTAGCAGCCTGGTTGACAAATGAGAGCTCTAATGGAGTGGTGGATAAGTGCTGGAGAAATAATGCTAACTGGAGTTCTGCAAAGGATGAATTCCACAAGGAAGCTTCTGAATGGCACCAACTCAAGTTCAAGGAAGATCAAAGGAGGAAATTTCAGATTCTAAGAAGGATTAGAAGGGTGGATAATCTTCTAACTAGAGGTCCAGATGAATCCCTAGAAAGACTGCATAGAGCTATTTGGCAAGAGCTTAATGAAATATATGTACATGAGGAACTAACATGGTTTCAAAAATCAAGAAGTAATTGGCTGGCATTTGGAGACAGAAATTCAAGATTTTTTCTCTCAGCAACATTTGCCCGAAACAGAAGGAATAAGGTCTTGTCTCTCAAAAATGAGGAGGGAGATTGGATTCAACATCCAGAAGAGCTTAAATCTATGGCAACTGGATTCTTTAAAAGACTCTATGTGGAGGAAAGCCTTTGTGCCCAAAGATTGTGCATTGGCAGTCTGTTTCTAATGATAAATAATCAGAAGTGGAGAAATATTGGCAATATCTCTGAGGTGGAGGAAGTGAAAGGAGTTATATTTAAAATGCATCCTTTAAAGCTCCTGGAGCTGATGGTCTACATGCTGTGTTTTTTCATACTCAATAGGACAAAGTGGGTGATTCTGTGATAAAATTAATCAAAGATATTTTTGAAGATCCTAGGAAAGTGGCAGGTATTAACCAAACTCTGGTATGTTTGATCCCTAAAGTTGATAGCCTGGAGATGATTAACTAGTTTAGACCTATAAGTTTATGCTATGTCATTTATAAAGTGATCACTAAGATAATTGCTGAGAGGCTGAAGGATCATATGAGCACTTTGATTATGCCAAACCAATGCAGCTTTGTAAAAGGGAGACATGCTTCAGACAATATCATAATCAGCCAGGAGATTTTTCATTCCATGAGATGAAAAAAAGGAAAGAAAGGTTGGATGTAAATAAATGTTGACCTGGAAAAACCCTATGATAGAGTGAGTTGGTCGTTTTTGGAGGAAAACCTGAATGTCACAAGACTGCCCAAGCAATTGGTGGAGCTTATTATGGAGTGTGTCACATCTCCTACCATGAATATTTTGTGGAATAGAGTTCAAACTGAAGACTTCAAACCCTCAAGAGGGATTAGATAAGGAGATCCCCTATCTCCCTATTTGTTCGTGTTGTGCATTGAGAGGTTAGGACATCTGATTAATACTGCAGTGGAGCAAAAGGACTGGATCCTTGTGAAGTTGGGAACAAATGGTCCCCCAATTTCCAATCTCTTTTTTGCAAATGATCTTCTAATCTTTTCAGAAGCTAATGGTGACGAAGCCAATCTGATTGTCAATAGTCTGAACAATTTCTGTAATTCATCTGGTCAAAAAATTAGCAATAGCAAAACGAGGTGCTTCTTTTTCAAGAATGTAAATCTTACAAGACGTAGTGAACTAAGTCAAGCTTTGAATTTTTCCATCACTGCTGATTTGGGTAAGTACCTTGAAATCCCCATCTTACATAAGAGGGTGAATAAAAATACCTTTAGATATATTTTGGACAAGACAAATAGGAGGCTGAATGCTTGGAAGGAGAAATCTTTGTCAATGGCTGATAGGGTTGTGTTGGCTGCACTTCCAACTTATTCAATGCAAACATCCTTGATTCCAGTGAGCACCTATGAGGCTGTGGAGCAAAAAATGAGAGGTTTTGTTTGGGGTTTAAATTTGGAGAAGAGGAAAATCCATGCCACTCCTTGGAGTATGGTTTGTAGAGCAAAAAAGAATGGTGGTTTGAGAATCAGGAACCTGAGAATGACAAATAGAGCTTGCTTGATGAAGATTGGGCATGGAATTCTCACCCATAGGAATGAACTGTGGGTTCAAGTCTTGAAAAATAATTATAAAGTTGGGAATGGGCTAATACCTAGCATTCCTAAGAAGCCAGGTTGTTCAAACCTTTGGATAGGGATATCTCGAGTTTGGTAGAGGGTGTATGAAGGTTCAAGATTGATGGTGGACAGTGGCATTGGAACCTCTTTCTGGAATGATAAACGACTATCAATTGGCCCACTAAAATTCCATACTATACAAGATATTCCTCCAGAGATCCAAGGTGTGGATATAGCTTTTATGGTTGACACTAATGGAGAATGGAAGTGGCAGGTGTTCAACTATCTATTAACTCAAGAAGCTATGAATCTTGTTGCTGATTTCTGTCCCCCTAATTCGAATGAAGAAGATGACAGAATAATATTGGATTTGTCCCAGGATGGAAGTTTCTCCACGAAATTTTCATTTAACCTGCTTTGTAATGATGATGACTATTACCAACAGGGTCAATGGAATTTTGTTTGGGATTGGGAGGGGCATCCTAGAGTGAAAACGTTTCTCTGGCTACTCCTTGGTGAAAATATTCTAAAAAATCTGAGAAGAGTGCGGAGACACATGGCAGTTTCTAGTGTTTGTCCTAGATGTATGTCTGCTCCTGAAAGTTGTCTTCATGTGATGAAAGATCGTAGTTGGTCGAAAAAGGTTTGGAGATCATTTATCAGTCCTGGAAAGTGGTCAGAATTTAGCCTCTTCAAACATGGCTATGTGTTAATCTGGAGCCAAGAAAATGCATGATGGAAGGAACCAAAGGTAATATTTTATTTGGTTTAGTTTGCTGATTTATCTAGAAAGAAATAAATAAGTTTGTTTTTGAAAGAGAAATCCCTTGTGAGGGTAATACTGCCAGATCGGCTTGTTCTTATCTAGCTAACTTTCTGGAAGCTAAAGTCATGTATAGCAAAGCTGGGCTACAGGACAGAACTAGAAGGGAGACTCTGGTGCAGTGGTCACCACCTCCCATTGGTTGGATAAAAATTAATACTGATGGATCATCTAAGAGAGATAGCATGAAGAGTGGATGTGGTGGAGTCTTAAGAGATGAGACTGGTCATTGGCTGAGGGGATTTGCTAGGAATCTTGGAGTATGCAGTTCAGTAAAAGCTGAAATTTAGGGAATTTTTCTGGGACTTCAAATGGCATGGGATCTTGGTCATAGAAGAATAATCATGGAAGGAGATTCAAAGGTAGCTCTTGATTTGATAAGAGAAGGAGTTTTTGCTAACCATCCTTTAACTGGGCTAATTAATAAGATCATCCAGCTTTGGAATTATGATTGGCAGGTGAAATTTACTCATATCTATAGAGAGGGAAATGGGACAGCTGATTGACTTGCGAACTTTGCCATTACTTTAGGTTGTGAGACTGTTTTCTTTGACCATCCTACTGAAGGATGTGTGGAAGTTTGGGGAGTGACTTTAGAGGAGTAGCCTGGCCTAGAATGGTCAGAGAGCTGTAGTTTGTTTTTAATTCCGTTTGTATTAAAAAAAAATAGTTTTGTGTATTTCAACATCATTTGTTTGATTCCTACTTGTTAAAGTAAGGGTGTTTCTAAATACAAAATTAAAAAAAATAATTTAGTTTTATTTAGTAAAATTTTGGGATTTGTATTTGTCATTTAACATGACACAACAAACTTTCCTACACACAATATTTTGTGGGGCCCACACTTTTTGAAGAAAAAAAACTATGGCACGCGAATCTCTATAACATTACACAATCACTTTTCCTACAACATAACTCTTATAAAACCCAAAATTTTTATATGAAAATTTATTTATTTAGATTAATTTTTATTTTATTTATAAACTGCAAAACAAAACCCAATAAAACTTGCATAGTTATACATTACTGCAATTGTATATCATATAATTTGATTTTAATTTTTTAGTTTTTTAATTACTAACTTGCATTCATAGTTGCTCATTTACATTTCCACTTTTTTTTTTCTTTCCAATCATGTTTAATTATTTGGCATTTGTAACAACTTCGGTATACAAGTTTTCATATCAAATAGTATTACTGAATTTGTAAATATAATAATAGATATTAAAAACCATGAAAAAAATAAAAATGATTTTTTAAAATATTTAATATATTACTTTCCATTTCAGTGTGCAAGCAGTCATATTCTACGCAGTGTTATAGAAACCGGACCGGACCGGACCGACTGGTCTAATCGGTTGGCCCGGAAATCGGCCGATCAACTGGTCTGGTTACAGCATTGGGCCGAAACCCAACACATTGGAGTGAGGAGAACCGTTTCATATCACTAGGCCACTATCACTAGTTGAATAAAATGCACCATTTAATATATTTATTATATAACTATTAAGTTAAGATAATTATTTCAAAAATTGCATGTAATGGGGTTTGATTACCTTTTTTTTTTTTTGGAGTTACCCAACCCTAATTATCTCTTTGAGACGAGTTGGCTCCCTCTGGTATCCCCACGAGCTTCGACTCTTTGAGCTGGCTATGGACTAATCCGGAGTGCGGGAGAACAGTGATAGCTAAAGGTTCGGGGTTTGATTACCTTGCATTGAGGATATATAATATAGCAAATACCACTAAACTACAACAGGTTATTGTTTAGATGACACCAATTAAAATATTTATTATATAATTAAGTATAAAATATAAATTTATATATATATTCGGTTCATGCGGTTCAACCCGTGACCCATCGGTTAAACCATTGACGCAGTAACCCGGTACCTCGATCTAATCAATGACCAATCCGGTTCTAATAACATTAATTCTACGCATATTTAATAGTAGTTATTAATTGGTTGGGGGGGGGGGGGGGGGGGGGGGGGGGGGGGGGTGGTTGTGTGTTTGCATTTTTAAACCCACACTAATTAATTTCTGTTCTTCGGGATGCATTCCCGCGTTCATCTCTCAGAAAAATTTGTTATTAGATTAATTAGTTAATTATTTGTCTATACAATAATTAAATAAATATAAATTCAATAAGGAAAAACTATTTTAATAAATTTTTAATAATAATTACTGTATAACTCTGTTAAGAAATACCATATATATATATATATATATATATATATATATATATATATATATATATATATATATATACACTATTTCCATTATTTACGTACTATACAGCTACTATATAAATCTCCTATCAGATAAGCATCATCTATCAAATAAAGAATCATATTAAATATAAATTTATTAAAATTAACTATAAATTTTATTTATCAATAATATTTATAATATTAATTGAATTTATTACCCACCTACCACTCGTGTTTAATTATTTGGCATTTGTAACAACTTCGGTATACAAGTTTTCATATCAAATAGTATTACTGAATTTGTAAATATAATAATAGATATTAAAAACCACGAAAAAAATAAAAATTATTTTTTAAAATAATTAAATATTACTTTCCATTTCAGTGTGCAAGCAGTCATATTTTACGTATATTAGCATATTTAATAGTAGTTATTATTTTAGGGGGGAGCATTTTTAAACCCACACTAATTAATTTCTGTCCTTTGGGATGCATTCACGCATTCTTCTCTCAGAAAAATTTGTTATTAAATTAATTAGTTAATTATTTGTCTATATAATAATTAAATAAATATAAATTCAATAATAAAAAATTATTTTAATAAATTTCTAATAATAATTACTGTATAACTCTGTTAAGAAATACCATGTATATACTATTTCCATTATTTACGTACTATACAGCTACTATATAAATCTCCTATCAGATAAGCATCTATCAAATAAAGAATCATATTAAATAAAAATTTATTAAAATTAACTATAAATTTTATTTATCAATAATATTTATAATATTAATTGAATTTATTGCCCACGTACCACTCTCTACCTATTAAAGTAATGGTGATCATAATTAAAACAATTTAATTTAAACAAAAAAGTTTAGTTAGAAAATTGAACAAAACCAATTAAGTTTCATATTTTTTATTTTGAAAAAAATATTTATCATTTTAAAGGATATAATTTTGTATTATTTTTTTAAAATAATATTTTTCCTAGTAAATTAGGAGAAAAAAAGTAGGGGAGAGTATTGTGGATAAGAAAATGTAAAAAGCCAGTAAATATGCACTAAAATGGAGTCGTTTATCTTAAAATGACATAAAATTGTGTCATTTAAAATAAAAAATGCTTTTCCCTTTAATTTTTATAGGAAAATTAATTAATTTGTTTTATTTTTTATATTCATTAAAATTCAAAACAGAACCAAATCAAATTTGCGTAATTATACATGATTATAATTGAATTTTAAATTTTTTATTTTTAATAAAATTTTTGATTCAATTTTTTATTAATATTTTTTTTGGTAAATTTATTCATTGGGTCATGAAAAAATAATAGTTAAATTTAGTTGTATTTTTTTTAAAAAAAATTTCTTCAAAAACCAATTGAACTGAATTAAATCAAATCAATAAAAACTAATCTGGTATGGATGGTTATTCGATTAGAAACAATTTTAAATGTATAAAAACTGATTGGTTTGGTTAGGATAATATTTTTAATTTTAAAACCACATCAAACCAAGGGAGTCTGGAAATTTCCATGAAACTTTTTGCAATTTATTACAAATTAAAGGAGTAAGTTAAAATTGCATGAATGAATCACTAGTATAATATACTTTTTAGCTGTTCCCAGTTTCTCTAGATCAGAGGGTCAAGATTTAACTTGACAAATTCAATGAATATTACAGGGCGAATGTCATTCACTGTTTCTAGAAAAAATTAAAAATATATTTTAAGAGTATTTTTAAATAAAATTTAATTACTTTGATTGAGAAAGCAAGAATGTGTTGACTTTTATTTAATTTAAGGGTTTTATAAGAGTTATGTTGTAGGAAAAGTGATTGTGCAATGTTATAGAGATTCGTTTTGCGTGCTGTAATTTCTTTTTTTTTCTTCAAAAAGTGTGGGCTCCACAAAATATTGTGTGTGTAGGAAAATTTGTTGTATCATGTTAAATGACAAATATAAACCCCTTAATTTAAAATACATTATAATAATGTACCAAGACAAAAGTACATTATAATATGAATTAAATAAAATTTAAAGATTAAGAGAAAAGTGTTTGTCATTATAAATGACATAAAATTATGTCATTTTAAGAGAGAGAGATAAACACAAAATAATTTTTTTTTATTTAAAATTTAAATTAAAAAAACCATTCACCTTCTCTCTCCCATGATTTTCATTTTTCTTCCATGATTTTCATTTTTTGTGTTTAACTCTCTCTTAAAATGACATCACTTATATCATTTAAGATAACAAACACCAAACCCAAAGATTAATATATCTTATTTACTTTAAAACAGTTTTTTTTTTTTCCTTTTTAAGCAGTGAAAAAGCCATATATATTTATTTGTTCTGTAAGAGAGAATGCATATGTTGATAGCGTAGTCACACACAGCTAAAAGTTAAAGATTGTGAAGCCATTCATAATGGTGGCGTGGCCTGTGATCAAGCTTGGAACGCTTGCACTGAGAACATTTTGCGAACCAATTGCCAATTACCTCAAAAAAGAGGCTGTCTATCATCCAAAAATCCGTCAGTATATTATCAACTTTGCGCAGGTACTTGTTCTGTTTTTTAATCGCTGTCTTAGATTTGAATCGTTTGTGTTATTCAGAATTTCAACTAGTACACTTTTATGTGAGGTTCACACAGACATAGTGAATTTTACATGATTATGTACCAGGCCAGTCATAGGCTTGCATGAAAGGAGAGTCCAAAGACGCATATATGATTATGCTGCTGCTGATTATGTACCAATACAGCCTTTGGATGAGGACAAGGCTATCGGAGCCGGTGTAGATCTTCTAAGGGAGTTCTTCGTATTCACGGTAATAATTTGGATAACATCGTGAAGTTCATGCTGATGTGCGTGTTTTTTGTTCAAGAAATTTTTAGTTCCTGTAAAATCATTTCAGAAACTAAAAATTATTTTATGGGTTTTATAATTCTCGTTTAACATGAGAATTATAATTTTCCTACACAGCCCTTCGATTTCCGTGCTGACATGAGTCCTACATATAATTTTTTCTAACACATGGGTCTCACATGTTTTTTATCTCTACAACATGAGATTTCAATTCTCCTTCAACATGAGAATTATAAAACCCTTATTTTATATACATGAATAATTTTTATGATTCCTGATTGATGACAAAACAAATTAAAAGAAATTTGATATTGATGCAAAATTCGTGCGAATTTATCCATAGTAGTATATTGAGAATTTAAATTTTGTTTTATTCTATTTATCCACTATGTACATGCAATGGTCTTCCCAAACAATGTTATAGCCTGTTGAATATGTGTTTTTCCTTCTATTAGGTTGTAGGATCTACAGTCATCTTCAAGGTATCCGAAGCAAGAAAGGAAGAAGAACGACGTAGACAAGAGGATGAACTACTTGAAGAGGAAATTGAACTGCGTAGACAGGAAATTGAACTACTTAGACAGGAAAATGAACTACTTCGACAGGAGAATGAACTACTTAGACGTGTGCTGCGGCGTAGACAAGAGACTGAACTACATAGACAGGAGTTACAATTTATCTTTTAGCCTTTCTGTCAGTTGTGGATTATGCAAGATGAGTGTGATGTTGGAAAATTTTATTTACGTGGGAAATATTAATTAATTAGTTTTTTTTTTATATTAATAGGGTTAGTAGATATTCTCATTATGATATTTTGATTAGTCTGTTGGGATCATATTGAGCTGTGCTTTTGGCATCATTGATATTGGACTTAGTTGGGCAGTAGTTTAGGATAGATTTCCCATCTAGCCTTTTTATATTGGAGTTAAGTTCCATTAGCTGTCATTCTCCCATAGTTGAGGCTATCATTTTCGGAATAGGTGATAGAGAGGAAGATCCTAGAATGCAGTCCCTTCTTTCCTCCGATTTTGTGATGATCCAACAAGATATGCACATTTAATTTCATATTGTTTGGTACTTTATAATCATAAATGATCCAAAAAATTTAATTATTTTATTTGGTATCAACGAAACTGGGTATATATATTTTTTTAAGGTTGAAACTGTATGCATTAATTCATGAACTTGTTCAATTGAATTAAGAACTTTTGGGGCTTTTGTTTTACAAGTCAAGATCCTTCCATTAATATATGTTATATATGTGTGGAAGATTGAAGGAGAATTTGTATTCTCAAACTTTAGGGTTTATAGGTTAAGAAGATAAAAAAAAAGGGGAGTTATTTTTCGTTTTGTAGCAGCTGATGGGAAAGTATTCCGAACCAATTTGATCACTAAACAACCTATAGAGATAAGATTTTTCCCTGAATGCGTTGTTTGGACACATGTGATTAGAACTCCTCTGCCTCATAAAGACATTTTGATAGGCATAGATGTCTATACCAAGGCCAAAAAGCTTCAGATTCTTCCTCAAGGAGTAAGATTCAATTTATATATAAATAAATGAGAAAAAGTGTGTCATTTTAAAGGATGCAAAGTTATTTCATTTTAAGTGAGAAAAAGAGATAGATAAAAGGGAGAGAGACTGGACAAAAAAAATAAGATATGATTCCACCTCTCTGTGAGAGTAAAATGACACAAGTTCTGACATTTAAAAAGATAAATATTTTTTCCTAAATATATATACCTTTGCTAGTATATACATCATCAATTATAGGGGTGTTCATCAATCGATCAAACCGATTCAAATTACGGTGGTCGAACCGAAAAATTAAAATCGAATAAATCAAAAATCGAAAAACTGAAAACCTAATTGGATTGGTTCGATTTTCGATTTGGTTGATGAAAACCGATCTAATTCAAACCGATCCAATATATTAATTTCTCTCTGCCTACTTGAGCCTTTCCCCCATCATAGTCAAAAAAATTTTAAATCCAAGACCCATTAACTCATCAACTAAACTTAAGAAAAAATCTAATCATATCCCATTAGCAAAATTTCATCTGTGTAGCTTCATATCTCATTGCAAAAAAAAAAAAAACTATATTATCGTTTACTCATGCTTCTGTATTAAATTCTTTTTTACAAAGACAGTATATATAAAACATGTTATTTGCACAATAATTATGAAATAAAGTTTAGGTTTTTCAAAAAATCAAAAATCTGTCAAATCCAAACTGAAAAAATTTGAATTGGATCGAAGCAATTTGAAAAAAAACTAAATCGAATGAATAATTATATGAATAAAATAAAAGAATTGGACCAAATAATTTTTACTTTCAAAACTGATTCATTAGAAACTGCAAACACCTCTAATCAATCGTTCCCTTTTGAATTGCAATGGCATGAAACTCAGGAACGTGTAGGTTTTGGTTTTCGTGTTTTGTCCTATAGCCATCTTTATCGTTTTAAAGCCTGTTCCACAAAACCATTTAAAGCTTTTTTATTTTTTCATTAAAATATTCAGTATACAGACTCCATTTGTTTTATCTAATTGTTGTATTCTGTCAACAAGTAAAGATACCCATCTAGATTTGTTGCATAGTTGACCAGATATACCGCATTACTGCACAAATATATATTTTATTTGTTTTGAAAAAAACAGTTTGAAAGGTTATCAACTTGTTAGCGATCAAAATTCCTCCTTTTACGCTTAATATTTTATTTTATAGATTTTTTATATATTTTCAAATATACAAGAAAGTGTTGGGAACTCGATTCTTTCGGATCGGCTCAGGGGCCTATGCGAAAGTCAGTTAATGAGATTCTCGATCTCAGATCTCAGCAATACCTCGGCCTGAATTTCACCAGGTCGGGCAGCGCAGCGGAAAAATCAGAACGTAAATACGGGAGAGAGAAGGAGAGAGAGAACACAAGCAATTTTTAACGTGGAAAAACCTTCTCCAATGAAGAAGTAAAAACTCACGGGGGGACTAGTCCAGATCAAAAATCCACTATAAAAATGATGGTTACAAAATAATCAGAATACACCAATGTGGTGGTTAACTCAACTTCTCCAACAATGGTGATAATCAAACTACCCTAGAGATGTTTCACATTTTATTATTTTTTCTTGGTTGGTTTCTCTGCTCTGAGCATGTCTGATATTATTTTATTATTGAGCTATTGGGATTAAAGTTTTCTCTGACCCTGATGTATTTACTCTCATATGAAGAAGACATTAGATTAAAAATGATGCAAACTAAGACTTTTAAATTGTATCAGAACAATAGTGAATTGGGAAATTGACAAGGAGAACTTGAGTTTGATGATATAACTTTTCTTTAACTTCATTCGAATATGTGTTTTATACTTTGATATTTTAATACTTTAATTAGCTTGTGTAATATTGACTTGTGAATGTAATTGGTTGAATTATATTAAGTATATTTTGGATCTTTGATGATTGATGGTTTACTTTTTTTGAACTTTTCATATATGATATGTAATTATATTTTTTAAATATATAAAACCGAGTCAGACAAGTGGCCCCTGACCTCAGCAGAGTCGATGGTGAGGCCGAGTTTTTAAACACTGATTGGATTATGATTATCATTTTATTGATTTTAATATAAATATTTGTGATATCTTATGGATTTTTACAAAATTGATGAGTATTATAAGTTTAGCGTCATTTTTTAATTATTGAATATTAAATACAATAAACAGTATATAAATTAAAAATATTATTTAATATCAAATAATTTCGAATCTAATATTTTTTAGCATTAATATGTCAGAGTATCGTGTTGTGTCATATCTCATGTCTCGAGTCGGTGCAATATAGCCTATGGTAATGAAGATAGAAAGTCCAAATCTTTATTGTTGCAACAGTCAAGTACTTTGCTTAGCTTTGGATGGGGTACATAATACTTAAATTTATTCGAGTCATAGCATTTAATTTGAAAAGAAACGTAGTTGCTTTTAAGAATATGAGATAAACGGGTTAGGATTATATCTTAATTTCGGCAAGATACAACATATAAAATTGTTAAAGATTTTTTCTAACTTTTGTTTCTACCATTCTCTTGCTTTTGTGCAGGTTGAATTTCGAAGCAGCGATATAAGATTTTCTGCTTGCTTTTTAAGATTTATGGCCACAAATTCTAATCACAGAAAAAGGCTATATTTTCACAGGAAAAGGATGTGTACATATAATTGTCCAGAGAAGCCAGCTCTCATTGGTAGCTAGGGGTGTTAACGGGCGAGTCGTGTCGAGCTTTGGTCTTAAAAGATTAAGTCTGTGTTTGAATGTGTCAGCCTGATCAAGATTATTACCTGTTATGAATATAATTCCAGCCTGTGACCTGTCTTATTTACAAAAAATAAAAACCTGGTTTAGTCTGTTAGCCTGTTTAAAACAAAATAAGACAACAAAAATTTATCCAAATAAAATATACAGTCGACAGCACTTGTAATTTCATAAATATTCATAAATTTAATGTATATCCAAACAGCATAATATAAAACAAAATCATTCAAAAAGTCTGTTTAATTAATAAAATAGGATGAAATAGATTGAGGAGAGAGAGATAGCTATCACAAATAGTATAAAAAATATAAGATAAAATTAAAAATTAATATATTAGGCCAGCCTGAGAGACTCTAAGGCCGAGCTTTTAAATTAGAGTCTGATGCCTTTTTATTAAACAAGCTTTTATACAAGTCCTAGCCTGGTCCAACAATAAATTTTAGAGATAAAAGTTCAGGCTTTCACGAGCCGAGCCAAAGGCCCCTGTAAGCCTCCTGACTCGTTTAGCACCCCTGGTGGTAGGATTAGGCATTAGCACTAGATTGTTCTTTTTATTTGTAGCCAATCTTTACCATGTATCAGAATTGTAATAATTTTCTCGTATAAAAAATGAAAATAAATTATATTTTTTCTATATCGGGTTAATTTTTTTGGTAATAAAATTAAGTTACTTTACTAATGGATGGTCTATTTACAGACCGTGCTGATATAATGCTAGCCACATGTCAACTTAATTCACAACTATTAAAACTTGTCCCCCCCTTCACATGTTTACTGAAAAATAAAAATAAAATAGGGATGTACATGAGTCGAATTAAACTGATTTTTTTGAAAAATTGAATCGAATTGGTTTAAACAGTTCGATTCAAAAACGTTTCAGTTTGATTTAAAACAGATTTGGTTCGGTTCGGTTTAATTTTTTGGTTATTTTGTATATCCCTATATAGTAAAGTAAGGGTGTTTATAATTTCAAAATTAAAACAATTTAACTTAAATAAAAAAATTCGAAATAGAAAATTAAACAAAAAATAATTAAGTTTCATTTAGTAAAATTTTTAAATGATAATTAAATCATTTAGTAAATTTTTTAAATGATAATTAAATTATTTAGTTCAATTTTTATTTTATTTACAAAACTCCAAAACATAACCAAATAAAACTTGCATAATTATACATTACAGCAATTGAATTTCATATAATTAGATTTTAAATTAAATTTTTTTAATTACGTACATGCATTCATAGTTTCTCATTTACTTTTCAACTTTTTTTCCCTCTCTTTGCAATCATAATTGATTATTTGGCATTGGTAACAAGGATAAAAGTTTGGGTTTATTGTTTCTCTTGTTTTAGGAGATAAATTTATCTTTTATATACAATAAAAATGTGTGAGCCTCATATTTTTCTTTCTCTCTTCTTTTTGCATGAGCTAGCTCTACATACTTTTATGTATGTGTAGGAAATAAAATTTATCTCTCATAACATGAAAAATATTAATTCCTAAAAATTTTCATACCAAATAGTATTAATAACTTTGTAAATATAATAGTAAATTTTAAAAACCCCGAATAAAACAAAAATTATTACTTTCTAATATTTAATATACTATTTTCCGTTTCAGTGTGCGAGCAGTCATATTCTACATATTAGCATATTTAATAGAATTTTTATTTTGGTAAACTTAATAGAAGTTATTATTTTAGAGGAATGATTTTTAAACACACATTAATTAATTTCTGTTCTTTGGGATGCATTCACGCATTCATCTCTCAAACAAATTTGTTATTAAATTAATTAGTTACTTATTTGTCTATACAGTAATTACATACATATAATTTCAAAAATAAAAAAGTTATATTTGTTTACCAAAATAAATAAATTATATTTTAATAATTTTCTAATTATAATTACTACATAACTTTGTTAAGAAATACCATGCATATTCCCTCGCACTCCAGATTAGTCCCATAGCCGGCTCAAAGAGTCGAAGCTCGTGGGGATACCGGAGGGAGCCAACTCGTCTCAAAGAGATAATTAGAGTTGGGTAACTCCAAAAAAAGAAATACCATGCATATACTATTTCCAAAAAAATAAGGGAGTACATGAATCAAATTGAATTGAATTTTTTGAAAAATTGAACCTAATTGGTTTAAACAGTTCGAACTTGCATAATTATACATTACTGCAATTGAATTTCATATAATTATATTTTAATTTAAATATTTTTAATTACGTACATGCATTCATAGTTGCTCATTTACTTTTCAACTTTTTTTTTTTCTCTTTTTGCAAGGTTGATTATTTGGCATTTGTAACAACTTCTGGATAAAAGTTTGGGTTTATTGTTTCTCTTGTTTTAGGAAATAAATTTATTTTATATATATATATATATATATATATATATATATATATATATATATATATAAAAGTGTGTGAGCATCATATTTTCTCTTTTTCTTTTCTATTTGTATGAGCTTACATGTGTTCTACATACTTTTATGTATGTGTGAGAAATAAAATTTATTTCTTATAACATGATGAAAAATATTAATCTCTAAAATTTTTAATACCAAATAGTATTAATGACTTTGTAAATATAATAGTTAATTTTAAAAACCTCGAATAAAACAAAAATTATTATTTTTAATATTTAATATATTATTTCCGTTTCAGTGAGCGAGCAGTCATATTCTACATATTAGCATATTTAATAGAATTTTTTTTTGGTAAACTTAATAGAAGTTATTATTTTAGAGGAATGATTTTTAAACGCACACTAATTAATTTCTGTTCTTTGGGATGCATTCACGCATTCATCTCTCAAACAAATTTGTTATTAAATTAATTTGTTACTTATTTGTCTATACAGTAATTACATACATATAATTTCAAAAATAAAAAAATTATATTTGTTTACCAAAATAAATAAATTATATTTTAATAATTTTCTAATTATAATTACTATATAACTTTGTTTAGAAATACCACGCATATACTATTTCCAAAAAAATAAGGGTGTACATGAATCAAATTGAACTGAGTTTTTTGAAAAACTGAACCTAATTGGTTTAAACAGTTCGGTTCGAAAACAGTTCGGTTCAATTTAAAACAGATTCGGTTTGTTCGATTTACAGTTCGGTTCAGTTTTTTAGTTATTTTGCGTATTCCTATATAGTAAAGTAAGGGTGTTCATAATTTCAAAATTAAAACAATTTAACTTAAATAAAAAAAATCCAAAATAGAAAATTAAACAAAAAATAATTAAGTTTCATTTAGTAAAATTTTTAAATGATAATTAAATTATTCATTTTAATTTTAATTTTATTTACAAAACTGCAAAACAAAACCAAATAAAACTTGTATAATTATACATTACTGCAATTGAATTTCATATAATTATATTTTAATTTAAATATTTTTAATTACGTACATGCATTCATAGTTGCTCATTTACTTTTCAATTTTTTTTTTCTCTTTTTGCAAGATTGATTATTTGGCATTTGTAAAAACTTTTGGATAAAAGTTTGGGTTTATTGTTTCTCTTGTTTTAGGAAATAAATTTATTTTATATATATATATATATATATATATATATATATATATATATATATATAGTGTGTGAGCCTCATATTTTCTCTTTCTCTTTTCTTTTTGCATGAGTTTACATGGGCTCTACATACTTTTATGTACGTGTGAGAAATAAAATTTATTTTTTATAACATGATGAAAAATATTAATCCCTAAAAATTTTCATACGAAATAGTATTAATGACTATGTAAATATAATAGTAAATTTTAAAAACCCCGAATAAAACAAAAATTATTATTTTTAATATTTAATATATTATTTCCGTTTCAGTGAGCGAGCAGTCATATTCTACATATTAGCATATTTAATAGAAATTTTTTTTGGTAAACTTAATAGAAGTTATTATTTTAGAGGAATGATTTTTAAACCCACACTAATTAATTTCTGTTCTTTGGGATGCATTCGCGCATTCATCTCTCAAACAAATTTGTTATTAAATTAATTAGTTACTTATTTGTCTATACACTAATTAAATACATATAAATTCAATAATAAAAAATTATATTTGTTTACCAAAATAAATAAATTATATTTTAATAATTTTCTAATTATGATTACTGTAAAACTTTGTTAAGAAATACCATGTATATACTATTTCCAAAAAATAAGGATGTACATGAGTCGAATTGAACTGAATTTTTTGAAAAACTGAACTTAATTGGTTTAAACAGTTCGGTTCGAAAAACAGCTCAATTCAATTTAAAACTGATTCGGTTCACAGTTCGGTTCAGTGTTTTGGTTATTTTGTGTATCCCCTATATAATAAAGTAAGGGTGTTTACAATTTCAAAATTAAAACAATTTTACTTAAATAAAAAAATTCGAAATAGAAAATTAAAAAAAAAATTAAGTTTCCTTTAGTAAAATTTTTAAATGATAATAGCTTACCAAAAATTATTTAGTTAATTTTTATTTTATATACAAAACTGCAAAACAAATCCAAATAAAACTTGCATAATTATACATTACTGCAATTGAATTTCATATAATTAGATTTTAATTTAAAATTTTTTAATTACGTACATGCAATCATAGTTGCTCATTTACTTTTCAATTTTTTTTTCTGTCTTTGCAATCATGATTGATTATTTGGCATTTGTAACAACTTCTCGATAAAAGTTTGGGTTTATTGTTTCTCTTATTTTAGGAGATAAAATTATACTTTATATATATAAAAGTGCGTGAGCCTCATATTTTTATTTTCTCTCTTCTTTTTGCGTAAGCTTACATAGGCTTTACATATTTTTATGTATGTGTAGGAAATACAATTTATCTCTCATAACATACGAAAATATTAATCCCTAAAAATTTCATACCAAATAGTATTAATGACTTTGTAAATATAATAGTAAATGTTAAAACCCCCGAATAAAACAATTATTTTTTAATATTTAATATATTATTTTCCGTTTTCAGTGTGCGAGCAGTCATATTCTACATATTAGCATATTTAATAGAATTTTTTTTTTGGTAAACTTAATAGAAGTTATTATTTTAGAGGAATGATTTTTAAACCCACACTAATTAATTTATGGTCTTTGGGATGCATTCACGCATTCATCTCTCAAACAAATTTGTTATTAAATTAATTAGTTACTTATTTGTCTATACACTAATTAAATACATATAAATTCAATAATAAAGAAATTATATTTTTTTACTAAAAAAATAAATTATATTTTAATAATTTTCTAATTATAATTACTGTATAACTTTGTTAAGAAATACCATGTATATATTATTTCCAAAAAAATAAGGGTGTACATGAGTCGAATTGAACTGAATTTCTTAAAAAACTGAACCTAATTGGTTTAAACAGTTCCGTTCAAAAACGGTTCGGTTCAATTTAAAACAGATTCGGTTCGTTCGGTTCAGTTTTTTGGTTATTTTGCGTATCCCCATATAGTAATAGAAAATTAAACAAAAAGTAATTAATTTTCATTTAGTAAATTTTATAAATGATAATTAAATTATTTAGTTTAATTTTTATTTTATTCAGAAAACTGCAAAACAAAACCAAATAAAACTTGCATAATTATACATTACTGCAATTGAATTTCATACAATTAGATTTTAATTTAAATTGTTTTAATTACGTACATGCATTCATAATTGCTCATTTACTTTTCAACTTTTTTTTTTCTCTCTTTGCAATCATGATTGATTATTTGGCATTTGTAACAACTTCTGGATAAAAGTTTGGGTTTATTGATTCTGGAGATAAATTTATCTTATATATATATATATATATATATATATATATATAAATGTGTGAACATCATAATTTCTCTTTCTCTCTTCTTTTTGCATGAGCTTACATGGACTCTTCATACTTTTATGTATTTGTAGAAAATAAAATTTATCTCTTATAACATAATGAAAAATATTAATCCCTAAAAATTTTCATACCAAATAGTATTAATGACTTTGTAAATAAAATAGAAAATTTTAAAAACCCCGAATAAAACAATTTTTTTAATATTTAATATATTAATTTCCGTTTCAGTGTGCGAGCAGTCATATTCTACATATTAGCATATTTAATAGATTTTTTTTTTTTTTGGTAAACTTAATAGAAGTAATTATTTTAGAGGAATGATTTTTAAACCCACACTAATTAATTTCTGTTCTTTGGGATGCATTCACGCATTCATCTCTCAAACAAATTTGTTATTATATTAATTAGTTACTTATTTGTCTATACACTAATTACATACATATAAATTCAATAATAAAAAAATTATATTTGTTTACCAAAATAAATAAATAATGTTTGAATAATTTTGTAATTATAATTACTGTATTACTTTGTTAAGAAATACCATGTATATACTATTTCCATTAATTTCTATACAGCTACTATATAAAACTCCTATCAGATAAGCATCATCTATCAAATAAAGAATGATATTAAATATAAATTAAAATATAAAATTAATAAAATTAAATACTACTTGTATTTATCAATAATATTTAATATATTAATTGAATTTAGAGTAAATACCCTTTTTGGTTCTCAGCAAATTTTACGATACCCGATTTAGTCCCTAGCAAATAAAAAGGCTCATCGTGGTCCGTAAGAAATTGTGAGGGACCACGATTTCAACTAAATTGATCCATTTTGAATTTCTTAGGAACCACAATGGGCCTTTTTATTTGCTAGGGACTAAATCGGGTATCGTAAAATTTGCTGAGGACAAAAAAAGGTATTTACTCGTGAATTTATTATCCACCTACCATTCTCTACCTGATAAAGTAACGGTGATTATAATTAAAAAAATTTAATTTAAACAAAAAAATGTAAGTTAGAAAATTAAACAAAACCAATTAAGTTTCTTATTTTTCATTTTGGGAAAAATGCTTTTCATTTTATAGGACACAAATTTATACCATTTTAAGTGGGGTTCGCTTTTTCTCTAGTTACTACATATAAGTTATTTGCAGTAAGCCCAATACGACGTCGTTTTGAGAGAAAAGTCATGATGTTTTTATACTTTTAATTTATTTCACGGTTATTATAGTCTTTATAATTATAATTTTTTAATTTTTGAATACCAAAACAATGTCATTTTGAAAATAAATGCAGATAACTTATCTGCAGTAACTGCAGAAATATTTTTCTCTTTTAAGTGGAACAACACTTTTCCCACAAACTTAAAAGAAGAGAGAAGGAGAGAATATTGTGGATAAGAGAATGTAAAAAACCAATAAATATGCATCAAAACATGATCGTTTCATTGGAAATGACATAAAGTTATATCATTTAAAATAACAAACTCTTTTTTCTTTAATTTTATATGAACATTAAATGATTTTTATTTTATTTTTTGTATTTATAAAAATTCAAAACAAAACCAAATCAAAATTGCATAATTATATATAGTTATAAATTAATTTTAATTTATTATTTTAATAAGATTTTTAATTAATTTTTTATTAATATCTTTTGGTAAATTTATTCATTGGGTCATGAAAAATAATAGTTAAATTTAGTTGTATTTTTTAAAAAACATTTTTTCTTAAAAAACCAATTGAACTGAATTAAATCAAATAAATTAATTTTAAAATCACATCAAACCAGGGAGTCTGGAAATTTCCATTAAAATTTTTGCAATTTATTACAAATTAAAGGAGTAAATTAAAAATTGCAAGAATGAATCAGTAGTATAATATACTTTGCAAAAGATGTCTTTTATTTTGCATGCACATACAAAAAGTAGGTGGGAGTTGGGACTTAAATTTTTCTTTCTCTTTTTTCTTTTTAATAAATTTCACTTACTTTTTATATATTTATAAGATAAAATTATTTCATACAACATGACAGATATATTTCTCATATATTTTTTAGCATTTCCCAATTTTTGAAAGTCAGAGAGTCAAGATTTGACTTGACAAGTTCAATGAATATTACACTGCACATGTCATTCAATGTTTTTAGAAAAGTTCAAAAAAATATTTTAAGAATATTTTTAAATTAAATTTAATTATTTTTAATGAGAAAGTAAGAATGTATTCACCTTTTATTTAATTTAAGGGTTTTCTTTTCTATAGTCAATGTAGATAACTTATCTACAGTGAGTCCAAAACGACGTGTTTTTGAGACGAAAATCAAAGTATTTTTGTAATTATAATTTATTTCAGGACTATAGTAGTCTTTTTCATTATAATTTTTTAATTTTTCAATCCAAAACGATGTTGTTTTGGAAGCGAATGTAAATAACTTATCTACATTCACTTTAGAAACATTAAAGCCTTAATTTAAAGTACATTATAATAATGTACCAAACAAAAAAGTACATTATAATATGAATTAATTAAAATTTTAAGATTAATATATCTTATTTACTTCAAAACGGTTTTGTTTTCCTTTTTAAGCAGTGAAACAGCCATATATATTTATTTGTTCTGTGAGAAAAAATGCATATGTTGATAGCCTAGTCATACACAGCCAAAAGTTAAGAGTTAAGCCATTCAGAATGGTGGCGTTGCCTGTGATCAAGCTTGGAACGCTTGCACTGAAAAAATTCGGCAAACCAATTGCCAATTGCCTCACAAGAGAGGCTATCCGTCATCCGAAATTACGTCAACATATTGTCAACTTTGCGGAGGTACTTGTTCTGTTTTTAAATCGCTGTCTTAGATTTGAATAGTTTGTGTTAGTCAGAATTTTAACTAGTATAATTTTATGTGAGGTTCACACAGACATAGTGAATTTTACATTATTATGTACCAGGCCAATCAGAAGCTTAAAAGGAGAGTGCAAAGACGCATATATGATTGTCTTGCTGATGATGCACCAATACAACCTGTGAACGAGGACTAGACTGTCGGAGACACTGTAGATCTTCTAAGGGAGTTGTTCTTATTCACGGTAATAATTGTTCTGGATATGACCCGAATCCTGTTAGGAGAAGATCACCCTTTGATCTTATCCTTTAGCAACTAAGTCCTAGTTTTTAGCAAGAATAGTTTGTTATTATTCCATGTATAGTTTGTTGAACAGTATACTTTATTCTAGTTGATCCTCCTTGATTCTGTATAACCGACTTGTGTATATATTGGCTATCAGCCATTTCATTAAATATAACAACATATTCAAATCCTCTTAGTTTTCTATATGGTATCAGTTTGAAGGTATCGATCCACTTTCCCAATGGCTGATTCTGATTCAGATTCTTCCGCTGTCAATATCAATGCTAATGACAAGCGTCCCAACCTGAGTCCTGAGCTTCTACAGCAAATTGCCAACATGGTTGTTTCCTCCACTACACCGACTGCTAACACTACATCCCTTTATGGTAATCACACTCTGCCTTCTACCTGGTTGGTGGATAGTGGCGCTTCTCAACACATGACAGGGAACCTCCATTTAATCACCAATGTTACATCTATTCCACCCACTACAATAGGTTTACCTGATGGTGATCAACTTGTTTCCAATCACAGTGGCAGTCTCAAGTTGACATCTCATATTTCTCTTCAGAATGTGTTATATGTTCCCAAATTACAATGCAACCTCATATCAGTTGCTCAATTACTTGCTGATACAAATTGCATCATTTCTTTTACTCACAATGGCTGTGAATTGCAGGACCCCATAACGAGGATCAAGACTGGACTGGGTAGATTGCAAGCTGGTGTTTATGTGCATGACTCATCCAACAACAAATCCATCTCTACTGCATGTGCGGCTCACACTCAACAGAATGCAGATGTTTGGCACCGTCGATTGGGTCACCCTTCATTTCAGTTTTTAAGCTTTCTTCCTTTTGTTACAGTGAATAAAAATAGGGGTCATTCTCCTTCAGTTTGTGACATTTGCCTACGCGCACAACAAACTCGTACTGTATTCCCTATTAGCATTAATAAAACTACTGCATGCTTTGATCTTATTCACTGCGATATCTGGGGTCCATATCAAACTACCTCTCTAACCGGTGCAAGATATTTTTTAACAATTGTGGATGATTATAGCAGAAACGTCTGGGTTTATTTAATGACCACCAAGTCTGAAACGTTCCAATACTTAACTCGATTTCTTCTCATGGTACGTAATCAGTTTAATACCATGGTCAAAATAATACGCTCCGACAATGGATCAGAATTTTGTGCTCATAATCTCCGCAAGGTTTATTCCGATATGGGAATTATACATCAAACATCATGTGTAGACACACCACAGCAGAATGGTCGTGTTGAACGGAAACATAGACATATTTTGAATGTTGCAAGAGCATTACGCTTTCAAGCTAGTCTTCCTATCGAGTTTTGGGGTGAATGTGTTCTAACTGCGGTACATTTAATCAATAGAACCCCCACTCCTCTTCTCCAAGGAAAAACACCATATGAATGTCTTTTCAACCGCACACCCAGCTATGATCATATTCGCATATTCGGATGTCTTTGCCATGCTCATCCACGTCCCAAACCGTTGGACAAGTTTGCAGCTCGATCAACTCGGTGTCTGTTCCTGGGATATCCTTTTGGCAAAAAGGGTTGGAGGCTTTATAACCTTGAAACACATACTGTTTTTGTATCCAAAGACGTGGTATTTGAAGAGAACACCTTTCCTTTTGCACCAACCACAATCATTCCTACCACTGATATTCCTCACGACCCAAACCCCCATAACCCCATATCACCCGAACCAACCCTTGCTCCACAAAGCCCATCCTTTGATTCCCAAGTTGTTACCAACCCTGTCCCTTTAATTGAAGACACTCTCCCTGTTGAACAGGCTCAGCCCGAATCTGCCCCTACTGTCTCCAATGAGCTTTCTATCCGACAAGAACAACCCCCAGAAGTCACACATCCATCTGCACCTTTGGGACGTGGTCACCGTTCTCGCCGTCCTCCATCATATCTCCAAGATTTCGAATGCTCCAAAGTCATCGCACATAATCCACTAGCTTCTTCTACTTCTTCCAGTCCTTCCTCAGGTATGGCTTATCCTATTGCTAACTTTGTTTCTTGTTCTAGATTCTCTCTCAAACATCAACAATTCCTTGCTGCCATTTCTTCTGGTGTTGAACCAAAAACATTCAAGGATGCTGTAACTGATGAAAGGTGGCGTGTAGCAATGCGAAAAGAAATAGATGCCCTTGAACAAAATCACACGTGGGAACTCACTTCTTTGCCACCAGGAAAACGTGCCATTCCATGCAAGTGGGTATACCGCATTAAGTACAACTCAAATGGTACAGTGGAGAGATTCAAAGCACGGTTGGTCATTGCCGGTAACAATCAAATAGCTGGAGAAGAATACTTCGATACATATGCTCCTGTAGCCAAAATGGTGAGTGTCCGAACACTTCTTGCGGTAGCTGCTGCCAAATCATGGCACCTATACCAGTTGGATGTTACGAATGCCTTTCTACACGGAGACCTTACCGAAGAAGTTTACATGCGCGTTCCACAAGGTTTCAATCATCACAAACCACATCAAGTATGTCGCTTACGTAAATCTCTCTACGGTTTGCGGCAGTCCCCTCGCAATTGGTTTGCTAAGTTGCGGTCTTCCATTGAATCATATGGCTTCATCCAATCCAAGGCAGATTACACCTTATTCACCTTACACAAAGATGGCCACTTTGTTGCTCTTCTCATCTACGTTGATGACATTATTCTAACAGGCGACAATGATGCCTTATGCACCGATGTCAAGGTCTTTCTCCAGTCATGCTTTCACATCAAGGATTTGGGGATTCTTAAATATTTTCTTGGCATCGAAATAGCTCACGGTCCATCAGGTCTTTTTCTGAGCCAACGAAAGTACGCTCTCGACATATTGGAAGACGCTGGTCTCCTTGCGTGCAAACCATGTGCCTTTCCTCTCGAAACAAATCATAAGCTTGCAGTTACAGAAAGTCCTCCATTCTCGGATCCCGCACGTTACAGAAGACTCATAGGACGTTTGGTTTACTTGACAATTACTAGACCTGAGTTAAGTTACTCCGTCCATGTTCTTTCCCAGTTCATGCAAAATCCTACTATTGCTCAATATGATGTTGTCATCCGCGTTTTAAGGTACATCAAAACTGATCCTGGCCAAGGTTTACTCCTTCGATCCGACAATGATCTCCTTCTTCGTGGATATTCTGATTCGGATTGGGCTAGCTGTCCACTCACCCGTCGATCAGTTACTGGTTATTTTATCATGTTGGGTACTTCTCCTATCTCTTGGAAAACAAAGAAGCAACCCACAGTGTCTCGCTCCTCCGCAGAAGCTGAGTATCGTTCAATGGCAGCAGCTACAGCTGAGTTGTTATGGATCAAATCGTTTCTGGACTCGCTTGATGTTCTACATTCACACCCTATGCAGTTGCACTGTGATAACCAATCTGCCATGCAAATAGCTGCTAATCCAGTTTTCCACGAACGTACCAAACATATAGAGATTGATTGTCATTTTGTACGCGATCATGTTCTCAGCAATACAATCACTACTACCTACGTTCGTACAGATCAGCAACTCGCAGACATATTTACCAAACCGCTTGGCATGAAGCAATTCAGTTTTCTTCGCAGCAAGTTGGGCATTTCGTCACTTCATGCTCCAACTTGAGGGGGCGTGTTAGGAGAAGATCACCTTTGATCTTATCCTTTAGCAACTAAGTCCTAGTTTTTAGCAAGAATAATTTGTTATTATTCCATGTATAGTTTGTTGAACAGTATACTTTATTCTAGTTGATCCTCCTTGATTCTGTATAACCGACTTGTGTATATATTGGCTATCAGCCATTTCATTAAATATAACAACATATTCAAATCCTCTTAGTTTTCTATAGATCCCGTCCAGGGGGCTTAAGGCTGTTTGGGCTTTCCACCTTGAAGGCCCAACCAGGAAGGACATTGGCCCAACCATCCATATGCACCCATCCTCTCGGAAACACACACAGTTATAGTGTTTTTATCGGACTTTGACATGAGGTGCTAGACTTCTCATTGTCTGTCATATCTACCATAAGCCTTACAGATACAATTACAATTACTAGCTATGTAGCAACAAATTTCTATTCACCTTCGAAAAATAATTATTGCAGTTAATATCGTGAAGCTTGTGTTAATGTGCATGTTTTTTGTTCATGAGATTTTTAATTCCTGTACAATCATTACAGGAACTAAAATTTTTACAGCATGACATAATTATTTTACATAAATATGAATAATTATATGTTTCCTAATTGATAACAAATCAAATCAAAAGTGAATTGATTTTCGTGCGAAATTTGTACGAGTTTATCAGTAATAGCATATTGAGAAATTAATTTTTGTTTATTCTAATTATCCACTATGTGCATGCAATGGTCTTCCCAGACAATGTTATAGCATGTTGTATATGTCATTTTCCTTCTATTAGATTGCAGGAGCTACAGTTATCTTTGAGTTATCAGAAACAAGGAAAAAAGAAGAAAGAAGTAGACTCAAGGAAGAACGACGCAGACAAGAGCATAGACAGGACAATGAACTACTTAGAAAAGAGCATAGACAGGACAATGAACTACTTAGAAAGGAGCATAGCCAGGACAATGAACTACTTAGAAAAGAGCATAGACAGGACAATGAAATACTTAGAAAGGAGCATAGACAGGATACTGAACTACTTAGACAGGACAATGAACTACTTAGACAGGACAATAAACTACTTAGAAAGGAACATAGACAGGAAAATGAACAATGGAGACAAGAGCTACAGCTTATAAAAGAGCTACAGCTTAAACAAGAGAATGAACTACAACTACTTAGACAGGACAATGAACTACTTAGACAGGAGATACGGGTTGTCTTTTGGCCTTTCTGTCAGTTGTGGATTATGGATGGATTTCATGGAAGCAAAGTATCCTTTTACGTAGACACATAAGCATGCTTTATATTTGATTGCAATGAATGGTGGTGATTTTAAATTGACGATATGTATGAAATTACTGTTTTTCTCATATAGGCTTAGTTTCACCAGCTTATTTATTTGTTTTTATTTTTTTGGTCCTTAACATGATATTACAGTCTCTAAAACTAAGACAAAGTGATCACGAGTTCAATCCTGCCTATGCTATTCTAAATAAAAAATTTCAGCACAAGGTCGGGTGAACATATGCATTATTCATGATTCAGTTTTGAATAAATTCTTTCAAAAGGTTGTTTTAAATATATAACCAGTCAATGAGACTCTGCTTAAGGGAATTGGTCCGTGACACAGTGTAGTGGGTGGAAGCAATTGATTAGGGTCAAAATTATTCTAATTCTTAAAGATATGCTCACATTTTCATTATTTTGTAGGCGATAAATCTAAATCAGAACTTCTTTCAACAAAAGGAAGGTGAAGATGAAAAAAAGCTTGAGATTAAACAACTTGCAACATTTGCCTTCATTCTTATCCTAATGCACACCCATGGCAATGAAGGTAGAAAGTCCAAATCTATCTGATTGTTGCAACAGTCAAGTACTCTGCTTAGATTTGGATGGGGTACGTAATACTTAAATTTATTCGAGACATCGCATTTGATTTGAAAGAATGTGAAATAAATGAGATATAGGATCATATTTTAATTTCGGCAAGATACTACAGATAAAAGTGTTGAAGAATTTTTCTCATTTTTGTTTCTACCATTCGCTTGCTTTTGTGCAGGTTGAGCTTTGGAGCAGCGGTATAAGATTTATGGAAACAAATTCTAATCACAGAAAAGGCTATATTTTCACATAAAAAGGATGTATACATATAATTGTCGTCAGAGGCTAGCTCCCAGTGGTAGCATTGTTCTTTTTCTTCATAGCTAGTCTTTAACATGTATCAGAATTGTAATAATTTTCTCATATAAAAAATGAAATAAATTATATTTATTTTTTGTCGGGCTAATTTTTTTGTTAATAAAATTAAGTTACTCTGCTAATGGATGGTGTATTTAAGTATAGTGGCAGACTTATAATTTTTTATAATAGGAAGCGATAATAAAATTATTATATACATTTTTTTTAATTATTAGTCTTAATAAAATATTATTAAGACTAATAAGATATATTAATTATTATATACATTCTTTTAGGGAGGGGCTCATTTTTATTACTAATAACTTATTATTATTATTAAAAAATAGAGTTCGCTTTTTCTACAGTCAATGTAGATAACTTATCTACATTGAGCCAAAAACGATGTCGTTTTGAGATGGAAATCAAGGTATTTTTTGTAATTATAATTTATTTCAGGATTATAATAATCTTTTTAATTATAATTTTTTAATTTTTCAATACAAAACGATGATGTTTTGAGAATGAATATAGATAAATTATCTATATTCACTGTAGAAACATTAAAGTCTTAAAAAATATTATTTTATATATAAAATAATATAAAAATTAAAATTTAAGGAGCCGCAGCGGCTAATACTATAATGCTAGCCCCTCCTTCAAACCATCCTTGTTTAAGGACTGTGCTGATGTAACTAGCTATGTGTCAAATTCGAGCTGCGAATAAGAGCTTAGGAGAAGATGATTGCTTTGGAGGTAAAATTGAAGGTCCAAGGGTCAAATATGTAGACCGTCAACTTATGCAACAGCGAACTCTCCAACAATTGGGAATGATCTGTTTCTGTTCTTCGTGCTTGGCTCTTTGAACACTTCCTCCACCCGTTAGCACATCCTTAAGAAAATGAAAAAAAAAAAACCATTTTCAATCTCAAGGAAGAAGAGAGTTGTAGAAAACACAGCTCTATACGAAAGATTTATATCGTGCTTGAAGAAGTCCGGAAGATGTATATCATGATTGTAGAAAAACCCATCTCTGTATTTTTATTTTTTATTGTGCTTGAAAAAATCAGAAAGGTTGGTTGTCTCACACCGATAGACGTTAGTTTCATAAAATCACCCCGCATTTTCGGTAATATTTGATAATCAACTAAATATAGAATCAAGGAACTTGAGCCAATATTTTTTTATAATATTTTGTCTTACTAAATAATATTTTAGTAACATTCTTGAGAAATTTACTTAATTTACTTTCCTAACATATTTCTCGAAATAAAATAATTTCTCCTTTGTCAAACACCTCCTTACCGAACTAAGTTTTGTGTATTTACACATCATTCATAACTGTTAAAGCAAGGGTATTCATAATTCATAATTAAAACAATTCACTACTTAAAAAATATGGATTAGAGACGAAAAAAAAATCCATCTTTAATAGAAACGAATTTTGTGATGGAATAACAATCCTTTTCAAATAGGAAGGGAATTAGGGACGAAAATATTTCTGTCAATGTTATTGACGGATTTGGAGACAGAAATTCAATCTTTCTCTAATAGACACAAATTCGTCTCTAAATCTGTCTCTAATAGAGATGACTATTTCTCCGTCTATAATAGAGATAGATTTAGAGACAAAACATAATATATAAAAATAGTGATAATATTAAGGATATACATTTGGGCTTAGGGAGGGGAATTTAGTGATAGATTTTTTTCCATCTCTATCGGTGATGGATTTAAAGATGCAACGTGTAGTTACGTCTCTAATTCTGTCACTAATAGAAACAACTTTTTTTGTCTCTATTAACGAGGGATCGTGTTCCGTTTCTAAGAGAGACATATTATTTTTTGTCCTTGTTTAAGATGGGAAATAATGTGTCTCTAATTGGGATGAGTTTTGAGACAGAAGTAAATGACCTGTCTCAAAATTCGTCTCTAATAGTGATAGATAATTTTCTGTCTCAAATATGGACAAAAATAATCTGTCTCTCTTATGGATGAAACAAGATCCCTCATTAATAGCGATGAAATTTTTCTGTAACTAACAGTGACGGAATTAGAGATGCAAATACATGTTCCGTCTCCAATTTCGTCACTGATAGAGATGAATTTTTTTTATCTCTATCAGTGAGGGGTTATATTTCATCCCTATTTGAGACGAAAAATATTATGTCTCTATTTGGTACAAATTTTGAGATGAAAGCAAATGATCCATCTCAAAAATAATCTCTAATAGAAATATTTCACTTTCTGTCTCAAATACGGATGGAAAATAATTCATCTCTATTAGGAATGTGAACAAGATCTCTCACTAATAGAACTGTAAAACAAAACCAAATAAAACTTGCATAATAATTCATTAATGCAATTGAATTTCATATCACTAGATTTTTTTTATTGTTTTTTAATTACTTATAAGCATTCATAGTTGCGCATTTACTTTTCAACTTTTTTTCTTTCCAATCATGATTAATTATTTGGCATTTGTAACAATTTCGGTATAAAAATTTTCATATCAAATACTGACAAAAAAGGCCTTTCAGAAATATACTATGACATAGATATTTCCTACTAGAATATAATTATCTCCCGTAAAGAACATTTGTGTTTTATCCAAAAAATAATAATTGTAAACATCATAATAGATGTTACAAACCACGAATAAATAAAACTTATTATGTTTTAAATATATAATATATTATTTTCCATTTCAGTGTGCAAGCAATCATTTTCTACGTATTTTAGCATGTTTAATAATAGTTATTTTTTTAGGGGAATGAATTTTTTTTTAATATATACCGAACCTATTAATTTTTTGAGATGAGTTGCTCCTTTCCCCAAATATTCCCACAAACTTAAATTTTTTGAGCGGATTATAAGATTCATCTGACGTATAGACTAATCTAGACTCTTTTGGAATGAGGGAGATGCATTTTTAAACCCACACTAATTAATTTATGTCCTTTGGTATGCATTCACGCATTCATCTCTAAAAAATATTTGTTATTATATTAATTAGTCAATTTTTTGTCTATACAATAATTACCTACATACAAATTCAATAATAAAAACTTTATATTTTATTAAATTTCTAATACTAATTAATGTGTTTCCCAGTTAAGAAATATCATGTATATACTATTTCCATTATCTACTATACGGCTACTATATAAATCTCCTGTCAATAAGCATCATCTATCAAATAAAGATTCATATTAAATATAAAGTAAAATATAAACTTAATAAAATTAAGAGAAAAATGTTTCTGCAGTTAATGCAGATAAGTTATCTGCATTTATTTCCAAAATGACGTCGTTTTGGTATTGAAATTTTAAAAATTTATAAATATAAAGTCTATTTTAACCCTGAAATAAATTAAAATTACAAAATACCATGATTTCCGTCCCGAAACGACGTCGTATTGGGCTTACTGCAGATTACTTATCTGCAGTAACTGCAGAAAAAGCGAACCCTAAAATTAACTATTAATTGTATTTATTAATAATATTTATAATATTAATTGAATTTATTCCCAACTTACCATTCTCTACCTGTTAAAGTAACGGTGATCATTATTAAAAAAATTTAATTTAAACAAAAAAAAGTTAAGTTAATAAATTGAACAAAACCAATTAAGTTTCATATTTTTCATATTGAGAAATGTTATCTTAAAAGATATAATTTTGTGTCATTTTAATTAGGAGAAGAAAGAAGGAGAAAGAACCCCCAAGGGTAGCTCAGTTGGCAACTGAGCTCCCAAGGGTTTGTTGCAAGATTAATATATATATGGGTTAGTAGATTTTCCAGAATCGCATAAATGGTGAGGAATGTTTGGGGCTCTGTTTGGAGTTGGCAGACAGTTTTGCTTGTCCAACTTCAAACGGTGATAACCGGAGCTAAAAAAACTCCAAATGAGGCATGTGATACCTTGTTGGAAAGGTAATTGAGTCTAGATTAACATACTAAAAGATGATAAGGTTATAACAAGTGGGTTGCTCACAGTGACTAGAAAATAGAAGCATGTATAGTTATAGGAAAACCGTAAAAATGAGATTTAGACTAAGTAGATTTATGGGAATCCCTTAGTAACTTATAATAATCATATATATGTCTTGGAGGAGTTGAAAATAATCTAAGTTATCTTAGTGATACTAGAGTGTGATTCTAAGATTATGTAAGGTGCTTAAACTATGTGGTTGATTGTGTAACAAGTGAAAACTTCATAATGTTCTAAAAACGTAATTAAGTAATAAATGGTCTCGACTTGTAATGAGCATATTATTGACAAATGAGTATGAAATGTGGAACCATTAAATGATTGAGTCTTAAATATGACTTGATTAATTAATATGTAATTAATGATATGAATGGTTCCTACTCTAGGTGTGCCTAGAGAACCTTGCACTTAAGGATTTTATTGGAGTGTGGGCTTGTACTAAGCTTTTTGAGTAAGCTACTGATTTTGGTTGCTCCTTTCTCTTGTGGTCCCACCATGATGGTGGGCATTATGGTTGAATTGTATAAAAGTATGTGATATGTGATATATGTGCATGCATTCACATTCATATAGATGTTATATGATTCTTGATGTTATGATGATGCACTGATGATGCATGGTATGAGGTTCCTGGCCAGCGAATATGTATGTGGGCTGCCTATGGCTTGACCCTAGGAGCTATTTCATACTACAGTTGTGTTGACTGTCTATGGCTTGATCCTGGAGTCACACTAGGCATGTTGGACATGTCAGTTAACTATTCTTGGGGAAATCCCTTGAACAGTTAACCAGAGGATGAAGTATGATGCTATGTTTATGCTGTTTGTTTGTTATATATGCTTTACATCTGACTTGTCATGCAGTTAGTGGGCTCAGAGAATTAGAGGATCCTCTAAGAACCTTGAGCTTACTGAGATGTTGTTATCTCACCCCTCTTTGGGGACATCATTTCATGTACCCATGATAGCAGTGAGCAATCTAAGGGCAAGGGCCTAGCTATGGATTAATGGATTGAGGGTTCTGTTTATTTATGTTGTTATGTTGTTATGTGGCATGTGTATTGTGTAAGAACCCGCACCGTTAATTAAGGAAGTTAATTAATTAATTATGTGAAATTAAAAAATAATTCCATAATTGACCCTAATAATTATTATGAGGCTTAAATAAATATAGAAACTGGTTATTGTGTTGAAAGTCGCTTTTCTGACGAAAAGTGCAGATACAGTTTCTGCTAGTTGGTATAAATGCGTACCGAAAAAGTATCCCGAAAAATTATAATAAGTGCATGAATATTCCTAGAATAATATATAGGACTTGTAAAACAAGTTTCGAGTTAAAATATGAGAACTGGTGCCAGAAACTGATGCTGGCTATGGAAAAACGCGTACCGGAAAGGTGCTGCGAAAAATAAAATAAAAATATGAAAAATCTTAGAAAAATGAGTAGGTTCAGAATTTCAAATTTGAGATTAAAATGCTAAGCATAGCTATTAATGTTAATACTGTGTATTTAAAACTTAAGTGGCCTATATAAGACCTTGGCACAGATTTCTAGGTCAGAAATCTCTAACATTATGTGCCTCCTTGCTGAACCTTGAGCCTCCCTTGCTGCCACCCTCTTCCTTGCTTGAGAAATCACCATTTTGATCACCTTTCTCATAGTTTCTTCACTAAATCTCTTGGTATGAGTGTGCTTTGGACTTGTGAGTGTGAAATGAGTACTTTTTCTGAGTGTGGTGGCTGTGGGAAGTCAGTTTAGTGGCTGTGAGTGGTGGTTTGTAGGCTGAGTTTGTGAACTACCTTGGTGAGGCTTTGTTCATGACTTTTGTGTTGCCAAGTAGTAACCTTTTGGCTTAAAGAACCAACCTTGGTGTGTTAAATTCGTATCTTGGGGAAGTCAGTACCTTGGAGCTGTGTTGGAGGCTCCAAGTCAGTGCCATTTTCGAAGTTTTGAGCATTGAAAGGTATACAATGATCACCCTTGTGTATTTTGATGTTTTAAGCTTGTTTAAGCAATTAAAAATCGTAACTTGAACCATTTGATAAAAGGAATGTGTTTCTGGGTTCATAACATGTTAATAAACATCTGTTTAAGGAGTTCTTGGACTCCATATCGAGTTTGGATCATTGGAGGTCAATTTTACCTTTAAAACTCAGTTTTCTGCGTTCTGTCGAAGAAGTATTCGAATACTTTTCGGGAAGTATTCGAATACTTCCTGGAAAAAGGCAATAATCGAATACTTCGCGAGACAACAGCGACCTAGTTTAGTAAAATTGCGATATCTCAAGCTTCAAAGCTCTAAATTGAGTGAGGTTTGGACCTATGTAAAGCTAACACATAGGGATACAACCCTGTAAATTTTCAGATCCATTGGATAAGTGGATTTCTCTCAGTGTATGTTTGAAGTCGAGACCCTATTGCTGGAAATTCAGCTTGTCGTAAGAACTTTGCAAAAATCATAACCGGAGTTATACAACTCCGATTGAGGCATAAGATATGTCGTTGGAAAGCTTGAGATGTCTAGTTTAAAATAGTAAAATCTTAGAGTATTTGGTAAAAATTTGCAATGGTAGTTTTAATCTGGTAGTCGAATACTTCTGGCAGGAGTATTGGAATACTTTTCTGGGAAGAAAAGTATTCGGATACCTTTAAAGAAGTATTCGAATACCGGAAAGTATTCGAATACAGTGAGGTTTGGTATTCAGATACTGTAGTATTTAGATACTGGGGGAAAAAGTATTGGGATACTTGCTAGTATTCGAATACTTAAATGAAAGTAATCAAATACTTTATGGAGAGCTGGAGTATTCGATTACTACTCGTGGAGTATTCGAATACCTCCTGCAGAAATAACATGAAATGAGTTAAAATGAGTAAGAAAGCCTTAATCACTTAGTGGAATCTGAACTATGATTATTGATGATTAATTATGGTATGGGCAGATTGTGATTGTGATGTTTGTGGGCCTTGAGCTTGTGTGGACTCTTGGCATTGGATAGTTAGCTTGCAAGGTAAGCTTTCGTGTCTTCGGTTTAGCCATGTTGTGGTTCCACCATGTCCCATGGGGGCATGGTTATATGCATGCTGTGTTACATGCTTTGAATATTTAAAATGCTGTTGAGCTTTATGTGTAATGGCTTTTAATATGCATGTGTTGTTCCATCTTGACGGTAAGCCTGAGTATGTAGCGTCATACAAGACGGTGATCCGGGGTGGATGCAAGTAGCGTCTTGCACTATTTGTGGGTGTTAGACGTATATAAATCCTGCATTTCTCTGGCCAGTAGAATAGTATTGACACACATGACATGATTATCTGGTGCATTGCCATGTTTTGGAAATTATATTGTTAAACTGCTTTTGAACTTATATTGCACATGTAAGTGAGCTTAGGATGGAAGATCCTTGAGGACCCCTTGTCTTACTGAGATTTCTTTTTAGATATCTCACCCCACGTTTCGGGCACCATTTTCAGGTTCAGGTGGTTTGGGGGCTGATGCCTCTGGCGGCAGGAGGCCGGAGCTTAGCTGATTATGATATTAATGTTTATCTGCTGACATGTTTGGATGCTGGATAGGATGCTATTTATGTTTCCTGCCATTTATTATTATGTTGCTGATGAGGAGACTATGTTGGGCTTGTTGCCTTATTTGTGTGAGCATGGGGTTTGTCCATGCCATTTGATGTTAGTACTTTAGTTTGAGTTGTATAAACTGTTAGTTTGTCCGGTCTACGTGTGTAGTTCCGTGACTAGAGACATATTTACGCTGTTTAATTAATGAGGTATTTCAGTTAGCTATCTTTTGCAATTTACATACGGACAATGTTTTATTAATTGGTTAATAAGCAAGTTGGTAATGATTAATGAAATCATAATTGAAAAGAAAAAGATATTCCGCAATTTTAATTAAGCGCAGCTTAATACGATGATATGATAACATGCCGGATATATACGGGGTGTTACATTTTATGGTATCAGAGCAATGGTTTGAGGGAAAAGCCTGTATGGATTGCAATAACTTAAGATGTTTGGTTGTGTCTGTCTTGTGTGTTTGCTTCCTTGGGTTTTATTATGATGATGCATATATGATCACACTGCGTGGGCCTGATCAACTCACAATGTGTGTAACTTGTGCAAGAGTCATGGTAATACCCAGGAGAACACGAGAGACTGTTGAGGGTCAACCCGACCCAATCCTGACTGCATTGGCTGAGATGCAGGAGGCCACTAGATTGGCCAACGTGGCAATGATGGACGCTGCCAGAGAAGCGAACCAGAAGGCCACAGAGGATGCTCTTGAGGCAAATCGGCTGGCGAACATGACCATGATGCAGGTTATGTTGGAGGTGATGAGGGCGGGTCCTGCTGTTGGCCAGTATCCTCCGCCACACCTCCACTGCCACCGCCGCCGCCGCCTCCACCTAGTGTTCAGGATGAGACCCTGAGTCACATTGGTAGTGCTACTCATGTCACTGGGGTGATGGAACCCTACTTTGAGCCTGCTGAGGACTGTGACGTGATTGACCGTCGGCTGAACGCTTTCAGAAAGCATAAGCCACCTTCTTTTGATAGGTCTTTGGATCCTATTGTTGCGGCGAGATGGCTGCAATCGCTGGACAAGATCTTTCGGGTCATGCAGTGTACAGATCCGCAGAAGCTGATATTTGCTACTTACATGCTGGAGGGTGATGCCCACGAGTGGTGGACGAACACTTCCCGTGCTTATGAGATGCAGGATCATGTGATGACGTGGCCATTCTTTGAGGACTGCTTTTTGGGCAAGTATTTCCCTTATGACGCGCAGGAGAGGAAGCAAGGGGAATTTGATAGATTGGTTCAGGGCTCAATGTCTGTTGACGAGTACCTAGCCAAGTTCAATGAACTTGTGAAGTTCGCACACTTTCGGATGGCAGTGCCTACTCTGATGTTTTTGGCTGCTAAGTTCCGCAGAGGACTTAGTGAGGTAATTGCAGAGCATATTGTTGGAGCTGCTTCGAGGGATTTTGGTACACTGGTTCAGCAGTGTAAGGACATTGAGGATGTCTGCATTACGAGCAAGGCCAAGAGGGCCAAGGTTGATGAGACCAAAGGAACGAGTGGTTCCACTTCCTGGAAGGATATGAGGTTTGCTGAGAAAGGCAAGGGAAAACAATTTGCGACTTGGCAGGCGCCTGGTCAGTTCAAGAGGACTTCTCCGCAGCAGGGAAGCTTTGCGAGGCCTCCTTCGCCTCCTAAGTGTTCGGGGTGTGGAAAGAAGCATGTGGGACGTTGTGCTTCGGAGCAGTTGGTATGCTTTCAGTGTGGTAAGGAGGGCCACTTTTCTAGAGACTGTCCGTCGTCGACGGCGAGAGCTGCAGCTGTTCAGGCAGTTCCATTGCAGATGGTTCCTTTGGCACCTACTTCGGCACCTGCAGTGCCACCTTCTACTCGGCGTGTCTACACTTTGGATAGGCAGCAGTCGGATAGAGCTCTGAACCATGTCAGAGGTACTGTGTCTGTTGGTGATTCATCTGTTGATGTATTGTTTGATTCCGGGGCTACGCATTCGTTTGTTGCAACCCCGATTTCTTTGGGGTTTGAGTTGCCCATGTCTGTGCTTTCTCCACCATTGCAGGTGACTACTGCCACTAGAGAAAAGTGTGATGCTACCACTGTACATCGAGATGTCGTGTTTCAATGGGAGAGCCGTGACTTCTCGGTAGATCTGATAGGGTTGCCGATGGCTAATTTGGAAATCATCCTTGGCGTGGATGGATTGTCCAATAGTTGATTGATTGATTGATTGTTGTGCCTAGCGAGTGGTGATGTCTCTGTGTGAGTCCACAGCCAGTTCCTCGCCTTTTATTGCTACGGGCTAGGAGGGCCTTGTGGGCAGGGACATTGATTATGTCATGTTGTGAGGTTTGGTGAGTGGGACACATGAGGATCTCACTGGCATTCTTGTGGTGAAGGAATTCCTCAAGGTGCTTCCTGAGGAGAGTCCTGAGTGTTTGCCACAGTGGGAGATAGCATTCTCCATTGAATTGTTGCCTGGTGTGGGGCCTTGTTATTAGCTCCATACCGGATGCCGCCAAGGATGATATAAATATTTGCATGTTAAATATTTATACCATGTATCGCATTGTTAATAAATTTATACCATTTACATGTTAAATATTAAACATTTATACCATGTAACATGCCGCCATGTTACACCTACTAATGTAACATGGTCGGGCTGAGTTTTTAAATACTGATTGGATTACGATTATCATTTATTGATTTTAATATAAATATTTGTGATATCTTATGGGTTTTTGCAAAATCGATAAGTATTATAAGTTTAGCTTCATTTTTTTAATTATTGAATATTAAATATAATATACATTACATAAATTAAAAATATTTAATATTAAAACGTGTCCAAACGTGTCAAAATTTAATATTTTTTAGCATTATATGTCGGAGTATCGCATTGTGTCGTATCCCGTGTCCTAAATCAGTGTCGGTGCAACATAGCCCATGACAATAAAGGTAGAAAGTCCAAATCTAACTGATTGTTGCAACATTCAAGTACTCTGCTTAGCTTTGGATGAGGTACATAATACTTAAATTTATTCGAGTCATAGCATTTGATTTGAAAAGAAACATAGTTGCTTTTAAGAATGTGAGATAAAGGGGCTAGGATTATATCTTAATTTCGGCAAGATACTACATATAAAATTGTTGAATATTTTTTCTAATTTTTGTTTCTACCATTCACTTGCTTTTGTGCAGGTTGAATTTTGAAGCAGCGATATAAGATTTTCTGCTTGCTTTTTAAGATTCATGGCCACAAATTCTAATCACAGAAAAAGGCTCTATTTTCACAGAAAAAGGATGTGTACATATAATTGTCCTGAGAAGCCAGCTCCCAGTGGTAGCATTAGCACTAGACTGTTCTTTTTATTCATAGCCAGTCTTTACCATGTATCAGAATTGTAATAATTTTCTCGTATAAAAAATGAAAATAAATTATATTTTTTTATATCGGGTTAATTTTTTTGTTAATAAAATTAAGTTACTCTACTAATGGATGGTCTATTTACGGACCGTACGTGCTGATATAATGCTAGCCACATGTCAACTTAATTCACAACTATTAAAACTTGTCCCCCTTCACGCCTATTATAGAACTAAGTTTTGTGTATTTTCTTGTCATTCCTACTTATTAAAGCAGGGGTGTACATGTTTACCGAAGAAAAATCGAATTAAATTGAATTTTTTGAAAAATTAAACTGAATTGATTTAAACAGTTCGGTTTGAAAACGATTTGATTCAGTTTAAAATAGATTCAGTTCGATTCAGTTCACAGTTCGGTTCAATTTTTTGATTATTTTGTGTATCCCTATATAGTAAAGTAAGGGTGTTTATAATTTCAAAATTAAAACAATTTAAATTAAATAAAAAAAATTCGAAATAGAAAATTAAACAAAAAAAATTAAGTTTCATTTTGTAAAATTTTTAAATGATAATAAAATTATTTAGTTTAATTTTTTTTTATTTACAAAGCTGCAAAACAAAACCAAATAAAACTTGCATAATTATACATTACTGCAATTGAATTTCATATAATTAGATTATTTGGCATGGACTTACATGGGCTAAAAGTTATTTGGCATAATTATACAGGCAAAAAAATTAAAATAATGTATTTAAATTAAATAATTACGCATTTAATGTTGTTTCGTAAAAAATTACAAATCTACTGCACAATGTGACGCCAGTTTTGGGCGTCACATGTGACGCCCCAATGGGGCGTCACATATGACGCCCAAAACTAGCGTCACATGTGTGCTCTATATATTTCCTCACCCCCTCCATTCAATTCACACCTCTTTTCTCACTCTTCATATCTCTCTTCTCCACCAACATTCCTTTATCTTTAATTTAGTATTTGAATTTTAGTTGTAATTCTATTTAAAAATGAGCTCAAATCCTGATTCTGTTCGTGTTGAGTTATATTACAATGGTAGGAAGGTAGAAGGTCGACGAGGTGTCATATTCGAAGGTGAAAAAAGGCCGACACGTATCCAACGCAACACAACCGTTGGCGATTGCATCAGAGAATTCGGCAGAAGTTAAGTCTTCAAGACAACCAATGTATCACCGAGATCACAACAAGGGTGTGGCAAGGTGATAAATACATTAGTTTGAAAGTGCTTGACGATGAAGACTTGGAGATGACAATGGAAGAATTTTGCAACCAGTCAAGGACAGATTTTCTAGAGTTGTATGTCGACATCGTTGCAACGGAGAATGCTCCCATACCGGTGAGGTCAGTTTATTTAAATTCTCCCCGTCTTCCAGCTTCTCCTGCCGCTCATGCGTCTCCAGTTGGTAACTTTTCTGAGGGAGATGAAAATGATCCGACTTGGGAAATGCACGACGAAGATGACGATGAAAATATGGCAATGGAAGAACATCTTCTGGCGGAGGATGCTAGTTCTTCAGAAGGAGATGAATCTCGTGAGATGGGTGCGTCTGAAATTCCAATATTCCATCAACCAGTCGTCGCGCAAATGCCGCAGTTGAATGACGTTGCGTCTGCTCCGTTTGGTATTCCACAAGAAGGTAATTGTTCCCATTTGTATACTGCGTGAATAAATAACTGATTTAATACCTGAATTAGTAAGTTCGTATTAAAAAATTATAATCCGCAATTGCAGGTGACACAGATGTTATTCCTTTTTGGGAAGGAATTCCGTATTATTCTTACATTGATTGGAGTTATCAGAGCGAATAAGAATCATGTACTGATGGTTCGGTGTCTGGATCGGCTTCAATACAAGGTTTGTGGCAACTGGGTGACATGTTATTTGTCAATCAAGAATTTGCGACAAAAAAAGATGTCCAAATGGCACTTAAGCACAACCTTATTAGGGAGCATCAAGAAGCCATTGTAATTGAGAGCACGCCTGCAAAGTTGTCCATGAAATGTTGTGCATACGATCAAGGTTGTCCGTGGCGCGTAAGGGCGATCAAACCGGTGTTTCGTGAAAATTGGAAAATAACGAGATGGGTGGAAAACACGAATGTGTGAATGAGCACATTTCCCAGGGTCATAGACAGCTCGATGCGGACGTTATTGCAGATCTCGTGATAGGTACCTTTTTGTATTTTAGATGTGTGATTGAACACAAATGTGTAATTAAATTCGTTCGATGTTATCGAGGCACTGATATCCTCTTCAATGCAGGGATGATAAAGTCTGAACCATCTGTGTCAATCTCTTTGGTGCAAGAAAGGATAACTGCTAAATATGGCTTTCAAGTTTCCTACAGAAAGGTGTGGTATGCGAAGCAGAAAGCGATGGCAATTCTGTACGGTGATTGGGAGGAATCGTATGCTTTTTTACCAAGGTGGTGCGAATACATGCTTCGCTTTTTCCCAGGTTCATTTTATCATATACAAACTAATGATCTTTATGCCGAGCAGAGCTTAGTTTCTGGAAAAAAGGTTTTTCATCGTATTTTTTGGACGTTTAGACAGTGTTGTGAGGCGTTCAAATTTGCCAAACCCGTCATCCAAATTGATGGAACACATTTATATGGAAAGTACAAAGGGAAATTGTTGGTGGCCATAGCCCAAGATGGTAATAATGAATGTTTACCGATCGCATTTGCCATCGTAGAAGGCGAAACTTTGGAAGCATAGGATTATTTTCTCGTTAATATTCGTGCTCATGTGACTACGATGTCAAACATATGTTTGATATCCGATCGGCATCGAAGCATAATATCTGCTGTGGAAAATAACCCTACTTGGCAGCCGCCAAATGCGTATCACGTATTCTGTATTCGTCATATTGCAAGCAACTTCAATCAAAAGTTTCGAAATGAAGATTTGAAGCGGATGTTAAAGAATTTAGGTATACTCATTGACTGAATGCGTAATTATTTCTTTCCATCATGATTGTCAATTTATGCTTAATTCGTTTATGTCCAATTTGTGCAGGTTATACTCCAACAATGGTTGATTTTGAAAGGAATCTTGCGAGTTTCCGTGAAAGTAGTCCTCAAATTGCTGAGCGGATAGATGCGATTCCTAAGGAAAAGTGGTCGCGTGCCTACGATATTGAAGGACGGAGGTACGGTCATATGACAACAAATTTGGCTGAATCTGTCAATAGGGTTTTGAAGGGGGCCAGAAATATGCCTATAACAGCATTGGTTAAGCATACATATAGCAGATTGGTTGCATATTTTGTTGAGAGAGGAACAAATGCTCTTGCACAACTTCAATCAGCTCATCGTCACTCCAAACATGTTGTTGAATTGGTCAAGAAGAACCAGGTAGATGCAACAGGCCACCACGTTCGTGCATACAATGTTGAACATACTGTATTCGAGGTTGACGCAGGTTGAGAACGTTCATATTCTGTCAACCTCCCACAGAGATACTGTCAGTGTGGAAAGTTTAAGGCCTTTAAGTATCCATGTAGTCACGTCGTTGCTGCTGCGTTAAGTGTTAGGCAGAGTGTGGAGGAAGGGGTGGAGCAATGGGTGGGAATCGTATCCATGCCCAAATTTGAAGGAGAATATGGCAACCACCCATGTCGCTTCGACGAGCATCTGTCACTTCACACAAATTCCTGAACAAGTGTGTCAAAACTGCAGATCCCCAGCTGAGTCGGCCAATGTCCTCAAATCCTCCACCTAGCAACGGGACAAGCCGGCAACCAAAATTGCTACCTCCAGACTTGTCCGCCAGCAACCAAGTCCCTAACATTCGGGCAATGTGGGCTTTTGTGAAGTAGATCTCGGCAACATGATTCCCTTCATGATCAGTCCACCGGGTATAATGTCGATCCAAGAATGAGATGCGGAGGTCGCCAGAATGATGGAACTCACCGGCCTCTGGAACATGTCCAAAAACAGCAGCACAAGCAGCGTGCCAATCCTCAGAGGTCGATCCGATGACGACAGTACCGTCGGTCGGCAAGCCCAAGATGCCTGCCACATCTTGTAAGGTGATCGTCATCTCACCTTGGGTCATGTGAAAGGTATGTGTCTCTGGTCTCCACCTCTCGACCAGAGCACTAATTAAAAATGTATCTATCTGTGATAAATTACGCAGTTATCACGTGTTAACGAATTTTATTAAATAATTACATAAATACAAAACGACATAAATAACATACCTGGATATGTTGCATCCTGGCAACATGTATGAAACCCGCCTGTCTGAGGTACTCTTCCACAACCTGTGGAATAGCACCGGTAGGTGGGCCCCCTTGTGGCTTCCCACGCCTAGTCTTAATCTTTCTTACATGCTAAGTATTCCACACTCGATGTGAAATATGACCTTTCTGCGTCCTCTGACGAAGGACCTCCCACCTGTACGGTCCATGTATGATCCACATGCTGGGATCGGTGGGCTCTACATCCGAATCAGATCCCGAAGAAGATGATGACTCAACCATTATCCTCAACTAACTACAAAGTTATGCACTCCCGCATTAATAACATCATACATACGAAATTTACAAAGTCTCTAACACTATTTATAAATCACTAATTAATATGCTAAACCCTAATACATAATTAAAAATCGGTAATAATAATAACTACGTAATAATAATATTACTAAATCATTACAACATTCATAGCATGACACAAAATTTCTAAGTGACTATCCTAATGTTCCAAGTCTCTAATATACAATCAATCCTAACATGTATTACTAACTAGCACTGTAATTTAAATGTATACATATGAGGTATTATGACCTTACCTACGTTGGCAGAGCTTCGCTACGAACCGCGGTTAGAGAGAGGTTAGAGAGAGGTTGAAGAGAGGTTAGAGAGGTAAATGAGTAAGGAGTGAAAAAAGGAAAGTGGGGTATATATAGGTTGCACATGAGACGCCCTCTTTGGGCGTCACATGTGACGCCCAAAGAGAGCGTCTCATTGTGCAACAGATATGTAATTTTTAACAAAACAGCATTAAATGCGTAATTATTTTAATTAATTACATTATTTTAATTTTTTTGCCCAACTTTGCAAGTTTTAACAATTTTTAGAATTTGATGTGTAAGATTTATAATAAATTCAATAACTTTGTTATGGATTTCCTATCGAATTTTTAAGTATAAATTATAGTTCTAGTTCAATAAATTATAGCTCGACTAATAATTCATCGATTGACGATTGAAATGAGAAATATAGCTCTCATGTGGTAGGAGAAATTTTTTTCTCCTCCAACGAATTAACACTATGTACCACTCGTAATATATAATTATAATTTTAAAAATTATTTTTTTCTCTCTTCGTAAACTATCTATTGATGTGAAGAAAAGAGGAAAATTATTTTTAACATTATAATTATATACATATAATATTAATTCGTAGGAAAAACCTCTTCTCCGTTGGGCCCATAATCAATGCATTGGCTGATAGGCCAGGTAAATTACTAAACAAAATGAAAATGAAAAAGTGCTTATGAGCGCAAATATCAAGCACTTAGACCCAAAGCACTGAGTTCCGACTTTCGAATAATATTTTGGCTCTTAATACAAAGTTACAAACAGCGACTGAGTGGTTGGAGGAACGATGAATAGTTCATCCCCGGCTCATTCATCGATATCGACTACGGCGGTTGTAGGTGGTGGTGGAGGAGGAGGAGGAGGCGGCAGCAGCAACGCCGCCGTTTCCGTTGACGATTTTAATTTCCCGTGCAATCCCATCTCAACGCAAGAGCGAAAGGACGAGGCCATGCGAGGTAAGGTTTATTCAATTTACTTTGTTTCTTGTTAATTTGTTATGATTTTCCAGTTATATAACGCAAGAGTATTAACCGCTGCCATTACTGTAATTTTTAAGTTTTCTTCCAATTATTGTTAACAGCTAATTGATTTTATCGTTCAATATATATTAATTGTTTTCTGATGTTCTCTTTGGGGTTTCTCAGGTTAGAACTATTATGTACCCTTGAATTGTATTCTGGTTAGGATTCATATCAGTGAAGCCTTTTTTGTCTTGTCTTGTATGTTGAATTCACTATATCATGGTTACCAAAATATTGAAGGGCCAAGATGAATCTTTGGTTTCAGTAGAGCGCAGCATCATTCTATGTTGTTTTGGAGCCAAAATATGATGCATTCTTTTGTTCACGAGGCATGCATTTAGACATTCTGTTTTCCTATTTTTGCAGTTTTAAAATCAGATCTCATGGCTGCACTTGACAAGGAGGTTAAATCCTTGGATGATGATAACTGGAAGTTTGAAGGACCTCGTTCTCGGATCCATCTTGTATCACGTCGAGGTGGTTAGTATATCAATCACTTAATGACCTTGTTACTTGTTAGAATATCTTAGATATATCTTTAGAGTTTCTTACAATATTTTAGAACGTGATTGCTATACTTTTTGGTTTCAATTGATTAAAACTTGAGACCCTAAATCTTAGTTGATTCTTGCATTTAGTTAATCAAACATACTTCAGTTGATGCTCATAAGTCATAACCATAATTTCATGGTGTTAAAACTAACTTTATGAAATCCTTCTGATTGAAAAAATAGACACATATATCAGCACTGGTCTGCTTTTTTCATGATATGTGTGCAGTTATGGATTTGGCATGATCACGAAAATGAATATATATTCTATGAATCCTAAATCAAATTTATAATCATCAACTCTGGGAATTTTCATTACCCTCCTGGTTTATCATATTTTTCTATTTTGTTATTTATTCCTCCTCTTCATTTTGATCAACATATGAACAAACAGAACTCAACTGAGTGCCTTTGGCTTTACCAGTATATTTATTATATTATCTAATGATGAATTCTCGAAAACAATCACCTCCTTGGTACATGGCTAAAATCTGGTTTGGTCAAGCCACGGGGGCTCTAGGCATTGCTTTTCCCGTCAAAGATAGTGGCAATAGATTAACGATGATTGATATGAGCCTAGGCCCACCAAGCAGCCCAATTAGCTATGGATCCAGCAACCAATACAGTGGAGAACCAAGCCCAAGGACCATCTCAAAGTACTATCGAGAACCTTCAGCCAAGGATGCAACCAGATGTGCTTAACAATAGAGAGGAGCTGAGTGAAGCTGACAGAGACTTAACGGAAGAGGATGGGAGATCTAGAAGAGTAAGGAAGAGACCATCACGATTGGAAGAGGAAGGGTACGATTGGCGAGTTTAGAGGCAACAAGACAATTTTGTATACGGATAGTAGAGAATACTGTATAGGTCTGTATACTTTCAATTAGATTGTTGCATGTTGGTATAAAGGGAAAGAGACCCGATGTAAAGGTTGTTGAATGTTGAAATAAAATTTCCTTCTTCTTTTCCCCAAATTCTCTCTTCTCTTCTCATCTCATCTTGCCAGATAGGATTCATCCTATCAATTAGTGCTTTCATCCTTCAACATGGCACCACCTGACACTCGTTCTCGTTCTATTGATGATAGGTTGGAACAAACTCAATCGGAGGTGGAGATTCTGAAAGATCAGATGAACAAGCAGTTCCAAGAGATTACTTGTAAGCTTGATGCAATTTTTTACAACTATCGGGAACAACCAGCGTCATCCAACTCGGGGAACCACAACGCCTTCGATTCTAAAGAATTTTCAGCTATTCGACATCTGCGTCTCAAAGTTCCCAGATTTGATGGGTCAATCGATCCACAGGATTGGATTTTCAAAGTTTGCCAATTCTTTGATTTTCACGGTATGGATGAAGAGCAACGTTTGCGCATTGCTCCTTTTTACTTTGAAGGAAAGGCACTCGCATGGTACAAATGGTTGCACAAGAACACCAAAATTGATTCGTGGGAGAGTTTTCTGCGATCTCTACAGGTTCGGTTCGGTCCTTCAGAATTGGAGAATTATCAAGGCCAACTTGCAAAGCTGACGCAAAAAGGCTCCGTCATTGAGTATCAGGCAGAATTTGAGACCCTTTCAAACAAGGTAGATGGTTTATCAGAATCCTTTTTGCTTAGTTGTTTTCTTTCTGGGTTGAAGACCACTATTCCACATGAGGTTGCGTCCTTTGCACCCACCACCTTAACCAGAGCAATAGCCTTAGCAAAAATACAAGAAGCCAAGCTACAATCCAAATACCCATGCCCAAGATTACATTCTTCCTTACCTCCTCTTTTGCCTACACCCACAAACCAAAACCAAAATCCCCAAACCAACCAAAAAAAATTTAATACCCAAATTACAAATAATCCCAAAGCTGCCATGCAACGCTTGACCCAAAGCCAAATTCAAGAACGTCGTGAAAAAAACCTCTGTTTTACCTGTGGAGACAAGTACTTCTTTGGCCATAAGTGCAAAGCTTCAGTTCATGTTTTGATAGTTCCGGATGAATATGATCTGGATATGGGGGGAGAAGATGGGACTGAGGAAAATCAAAATCCAAACACTTCTCTAGATCCAGACACAAATGAAACACCTCTTATTAGTTTACATGCACTTTCTGGAATTTTAACTCCACAGACTCTTCGATTCAATTGTCATATTGGAAAATTAGATTTAGTTTTGCTTGTGGATGAAGGGAGTACCCACATTTTTTTGCAACCGAGTGTAGTCTCAACCTTACAGCTACCCATGTCAACTGACCAACAATTTGATGTTATGGTGGGCAATGGTCAGACTCTCAAGTGCGAAGGATTCTGTCCAGCGGTTCCCACCAGAATACAAAACCATGTATTTTTTGGTTGACTTCTATATTCTTCCTGTCCAATGGGCAGACATGGTGTTGGGTGTTCAGTGGCTGCAAGCCCTGGGACCCATTGTTCTGGACTAATCAAAATTAACTATGGCATTTACGTGGGAGGGAGAGAAAATTGAGTTGCAGGGGGGTAAACACCAGAGCCCTATCTCACTGAATCAATTCAGAAGAATACAACAAAGACAGCAGATAGCTTCTCTATACCAGTTAACATTACTGGAATCAACTCCAACAACTCCAGAATCATCCATTCCCCTAGCGGTTCAGCAACTGTTATTAGAATTTGAATCTTTATTTCAGGAGCCCAAGGAACTACCTCCTCATCGTCAATTAGATCATGAAATACACTCGGAACTAGGTACGAAACCAGTAAGTGTTAGGCCCTATAGATATCCACATTTCCAGAAAGGTGAGATTGAAAAACAAATTCTTCAGATGCTTGATTCAGGTTTCATAAGAAGTAGTACTAGTCCTTTTTCCTCTCCCGTGTTATTGGTTAAAAAGAAAGATGATTCTTGGAGATTTTGCATAGATTACAGAGCTCTCAACAGTATTACAATTAAGGATAGGTTCCCAATACCCACTGCAGATGAGTTAATGGACAAATTGGGTGACTCTCAAATTTTTTCTAAGCTGGATTTGAGATCTGGATATCACCAGATTAGAGTCAAGCCATCTGATATTCACTAGACAACATTTAGAACCCACCAAGGTCATTACGAATTTCTAGTAATGCCTTTTGGGTTAACAAATGCGTCAACAACCTTTCAAGCCACTATGAATCTAATATTGCAGCCTTACGAAAATTTGTTGCTGTTTTTTTTTTATGATATCCTAATTTACAGCTCTAACATGGACCTGCACTTACAACATTTGAGATTGGTTTTAACTACATTGCAGAATAACCAATTTTTTGTCAAGAGTAGTAAATGTTCATTTGCACAGCCGAAGGTAGAATATTTGGGTCATATTGTTTCAGTGGCTAGGGTAGGCATGGATAGCAACAAGATCAATGCCATGTTGAGTTGGCCAGTTCCCAAGAACTTGAAACAGCTGCGAGGATTTTTAGGACTTACGGGCTACTATAGAAGATTTGTAGCTTACTATGCTACTATAGCAGCCCCACTGACGGATTTACTAAAAAAAGATTCTTTTTCTTGGTCTACTGCTGCACAACTTGCCTTTGACAAGTTGAAGGAAGCCATGACTTCAGCACCTGTCCTGGCACTCTTTGATTTCAGCAAGGAATTTGTAGTAGAAACAGATGCTTCTGATTTAGGAATTGGAGCAGTTCTTCTCCAAAATGAACATCCTATCTCCTACTTCAGTAAAAAATTGTCATTGCGAATGCAAAGAGCTTCTGCCTATGTCAGGGAGCTGTATGCTATTACAGAGTCAGTCAAAAAATGGAGGCAATATTTGCTTGGGAGAAAATTTCTCATCCGGACTGATCATAAAAGTTTAAGAGCTCTATTGGACCAAGTAGTGCAGACACCAGAACAGCAGTATTATCTTTCTAAGCTCCTGGGATTTCAGTATTCCATTGGATATAAGCCTGGCAAGGACAATAGGGTTGCGGATGCATTGTCTAGATGCCCTTCTACAATGTCTCTGATGGCCATATCAGTTGTGCAATTCGATTTATTGGAAGCCTTAAAGAAGGAAAATCAACAATCTGTTTTTTTCATTCAGAAATACCAAGATTTGGCAATTAACCCAGAGGCAAACACAGATCTGGAAATCAGAGATGGGCTGCTGTTAAAAAAAAGGAAATTATTGTTGGATCCTACATCACCTTTGATCCACCAAATTTTATATGAGAACCATGCAACATTATCCAGTGGTCATTCAGGGATTCAGAAGACTATGGCTCGCACAACTGCAATTTTTACTTGGTCAGGACTGAAGCAAGATGTTCAGAAATTTGTCAAATCTTGTGTCACCTGCTGATAAGACTGGCAATGCAATCAGAGAAATAAACGCAGCACACAAGTATTTTTGGGCCCAGAAATCTGGATTTTCTTAATATTAATCAAAAGAGCAAATGCTATTACAGTGAACTTTCAATCTAAAGCTTAAAAGAGAAATACTACAGAAAAGTACTCTATAATTTCAGTGCAATTAAAGAGGCACTGATCTCTCCCAAGAACTCCCAATTTTCCCAGCCTCCTCTTCCCCTTAATGCGTTCTGTTTATATAATCACATTAGGATCCTTTTCCATCCCTTGCCACGTCAGCAACAACATGCACCTCACTAACCGAATGCCTTCTAACAGAATTTCCCTTGGCAGCATTATCATTCCCATCTCTCTCCTCTGAGTCAGCAAGAGTTTGTGATCCCCTGTAGCGTTTTCTGCTATACACCCTCATAGTAGTCTTATCAATACTCCCCCCCAAAACCTTCACCTTGTCCTCAAGGTGAAATTCAGGGAATTCAGAATGCAATTGAGCTAAATCTTCTCAAGAGTTCTCAAAGGAAGGAAGATGCAACCACTTAATCAGCACCTCAACCCGACCCATAGAGTTCCTCCGCCATTGAAGGACTGCTTCAGGTTGAACCACAAGTTCCCAATCATCAGTCAACATGGGTGGCAACGGTTGTACCGTAGTGTTAGGGGAGAGAGCTTTCTTTAGAAGGGACACGTGGAAGACGTTATGGACCTTGCAATCCTCTGGCAACAACAGTTTGTAAGCTACAGCTCCAATGCGATCCACTATCTCATAAGGGCCATACAATCTAGGACTTAACTTCTCATTCAGTTTTCGGGCCAGTGAGCGTAACCTGTATGGCTGAAGTTTGAGGTAGACCATGTCATGTATTTGAAACTCTACATCACGCCGATGAAGGTCAGATTGGGTCTTCATTCTATTCTGAGCGACCACCAGGTGCTGTTGTAACTCTTGCAAAATCAGATCTCTATCTTGCAGCATTGTGGACACCTCATCTACAGGGGAAATAGCAAAGCTGGATCGGAATAGTGTAGGTGGTTCACAACCATATACTGCCTTGAAGGGACTGGTACCCGTAACACTCTTGAAGGTGGTATTATACCAAAATTCTGCCCAGTGTAACCAAGAAGGCCATGATTTGGGCTTAGGTGAGCAAAAACACCTGAGGTAATCTTCAAAACAACGGTTCACCACCTCAGTTTGTCCATTGGATTGGGGATGATAAGAGGTGCTGTACTTCAAGTGTGTGCCACTGCAGCGAAATAACTCAGACCAAAATGCACTAAGGAAAACTCTATCTCTATCACTTACAATGGATGTTGGGAACCCATGTAATTTGACTACTTCCTTGATGAACACATAGGCAACCACCTTGGCAGTATACGGATGTTTGAGAGGAACAAAATGGGCATACTTTGTAAGCCGATCCACCACCACAAAAATTGTGTCAAAGCCTTGAGCCTTGGGTAAACCACCTATGAAGTCCATAGATAAATCAGACCAGGTTTTTGTAGGAATGGGTAAGGGCTGCAAAAGTCCAGCAGGAGACAACGTGGATACTTTATTTTGCTGGCACACGGGACAAGCTGCCACGTATTCTTGAATTCTCTTGCGTATGCCCTCCCAATACACTAGACTATTGACTCTCTTCAGTGTTCGGAGGAACCCAGAATGCCCACCAATGTTAGAGTCATGGAACTCATGTAACACTAATGGAATAAAATTAGAGTTTTTGGCCAATACTAACCGCCCCTGATGATACAGACGACCACCTTGTAAGCTGAATCCTTGATGAGCTTGTGGGTCGAGTAGCAAATCTTGAATGATCCCCTGCATTCGGACATCAACATGTAATTCATGTTCCACTGCTTCGTATTTGTTGGCATCCACACATGAGAGGGAGAAAAATTGCAAATTTCGGGACAAGGCATCAGCAACCTTGTTCTCTTTTCCCGGCTGATACTGAATTTCGAAGTCAAACCCGAGGAGTTTGGAGACCCACTTTTGTTGCTCTTCCCCCAGAAGACGCTGGTCAGCAAGAAACTTCAAGCTCTTCTGGTCGGTTTTGATGACAAAATGACGACCCATTAGATAAGGTCTCCACTTTTGGACAGCAAACACGATTGCCATCAATTCCTTCTCATAAACCGATTTTTCCAAAGCTCGAGGAGAGAAAGCTTGGCTGAGATAACTAATTGGGCGATCTTCTTGAGTAAGGACAACTCCTATTCCCTTGCCAGACGCGTCTGTGATGACAGTGAACGGTTTGTCAAAGTTGGGCATTGCTAAGACAGGGACAGTACTCATGGCCGCCTTTAACGTTTCAAAGGCTGCTTGGGCTTCTTGACTCCAGAGGAAGGCGTCCTTTTTAAGCAAGTCAGTAAGTGGTTTGGCTATTTTCCCGTACCCTTCCACAAACTTGCGATAATAACCGGTTAGCCCAAAAAAACCTCTCAGTCCTTTCAAATTTTTTGGACTAGGCCACTGAGACATAGCTTCAATCTTGGAGGGATCTGCTTTCACTCCCTCCGAAGAAATGATGTGGCCCAAATATTCAATTTGTTGTCGCTCGAAACTGCATTTCTTTTTATTTGCTACCAATTGATGTTGACGTAAAATCTGCAGAACAGCCCTGAGATGTCTTAAATGCTCATCCTTACTGCTGCTGTAGACAAGAATGTCATCAAAAAACACCAGAACAAACTTGCGCAAATGCGGCCTCAATATCTCATTCATCAAGGACTGGAAGGTAGATGGAGCGTTTGTGAGCCCAAAAGGCATCACTAAGTACTCATAGTGACCCTCATGGGTTCTGAAAGCCGTTTTGGGAATGTCTTCTTCCCTCATGCGTATCTGGTGATACCCTGATTTGAGGTCCAATTTGGAGTAAATGCTGGATCCTCCCAACTCGTCCAGTAGCTCCTCAATAACAGGAATGGGAAACTTGTCGGGTACAATGAGCTTGTTGAGGGCCCTGTAATCCACGCATACTCGCCAACTTCCATCTTTTTTTCTTACTAGAATTACTGGACTCGAGTAAGGACTGATACTTGGACGTATCATTCCTGCAGTAAGCAACTCAGACACCAGAGATTCAATTAAAGACTTCTGATAATGAGGATACCTGTAGGGCCGAATATTGGGTACCGCACTACCAGGTTTAAGTTCGATGGCATGATCATGGCGCCGGTGGGGTGGTAAGCCTTGAGGTTGTTGGAAGATATCATCAAATTCGGCCAGCAGCTGAGAGAGTTCGTCCCACTTCTCATGTTCTGCTGATGAGTTTCTTTGGACCCACTGAGGCTCAATCACACAACCGAGGCCCTCATCCTTCATGGTTTTCATCATTGACCGTACAGAGGCCAAAGCACCCTTACGGGAGAGTGAAGGATCACCACGAAGAGTCATCTGCTTACCCTCAACTTGAAATCTTAACGTCAGCTTGTTGAAATCAGCTGTAATTTCCCCCAAACCCTTCAGCCAATCCATTCCAAGAATGACCTCCGCACCTCCTAGGTCAAAGACGAACAAATCCTGTTTCGTCTGATACTCCTGAATTTGTAGGTTTACTTGACGGCACACCCCTTGACTTCCTACCTTGTGACCATCTCCCAACACTACGTTAAAACTGTAGGAATCTTCAATGGGCAACCCCAATTTTTCTGCCACATGACGGTTGACAAAGTTGTGTGTGGCACCACAGTCAACAAGCACCGTCACCCTCTCGCGCTTCACGGATCCCCATAGCTGCATGCTTTGGTTCGAAGAGAGCCCTAGGATGCTGTAGACTGACAACTGTAAGGTATCCGTTCCGATCGGTTGCTCCTCCTCGTCTCCTTTTTCTTCGTTCGCGACCGTCGGTACATCGTGCGCCTCTTCAACTTCCTCGACCACCAGCAACTGCAACTGCGCATTCCGACAGCGATGGGTACGATCCCATCGTTCTCCACACTTGAAACAAAGTCCGCGGCGGCTCCGGTCGTGCAACTCCGCTTGGCTGAGTCGTCCTCGTCCTTTAACATTGCTGCTTCCAGAAGCTTCATTCGTTCTAGGGTCTCCTACGGTGTCAGCGTTATTAAAACGCATGGTATTGCCCTGTCCGAAACGCAAGTCGTTTTGGTTAGTTACAGAGGCACGTGTCACACCACTAGTTGGATTAGTGTTATTTGTGGCTGAGCCTTTTGTGTGCGGCCCAGGGGAAAATCCCTTCGTGGGCTGATGTGAACGGCCCAACTCACTTGCCTTGCCTCCCCACAGCGTCCCAAGCCCATCCGTCAGCCAAGATTCGTTCCGTCTCTCCAAGTCCATCGTCTTCCTCATCAGGTCCGATAAGGAATCAATGTTGCTCTGCAGCAACTCTGTTCGAAGGTTGCTACTAACACCATGAAGCCAAATTTCCTTGAGCATGGTCTCATCGGCATAGTGAATGGGGCTGATTATTCTCTCAAATTCAGCCCTATAATCAGCAACACTACCCACCTGCTTCAAGCTCATCAGCTCTTGATAGGGACTACCAGTCAACTCCAGTTGGAAACGGTCCATGACGTCCGCCCTGAATTCCTCCCAAGAAGCGTTTGTATTACTACGCTCCCATATGAAGAACCAGTTTAACGCAGCTCCATCAAGGACGGTCAGAACCGCATCCAACTTCATGCGCTCAGGGATCTCGTTAACCAAAAAATAGCGCTCGACCCTGGATACCCACGCGAACACATCCTCCCCGCAGAATCTGGGGGGCTCCAACCTGGGTTGACGTGGGGTTCCACCCCCATGTCTTCCGGCCATTGGATTACGCCATTCCGATTCAGTTGAATCGGTACTCCTCTGACGCGAACGACCACGACGAGGGCTGGGTACCCTGTGAGGTCTTTCGCGACTGCGCGTTCGTCGTTGCAGCAAATCCAAGATCTCATTTAACCTTTGCTCACTTCTGTCATGGCGTTCATCAGCCACTGTCTCCATCCGTCTGAGACGCTCCTCAACAATTTCCAAGCGGTTATCCATGTTGCGAGTAAGAACCATTCAAAGCACCCCAAGGATCGGAGTGCTCTGATACCAGTTGATAAGACTGGCAATGCAATCAGAGAAATAAACGCAGCACACAAGTATTTTTGGGCCCAGAAATCTGGATTTTCTTAATATTAATCAAAAGAGCAAATGCTATTACAGTGAACTTTCAATCTAAAGCTTAAAAGAGAAATACTACAGAAAAGTACTCTATAATTTCAGTGCAATTAAAGAGGCACTGATCTCTCCCAAGAACTCCCAATTTTCCCAGCCTCCTCTTCCCCTTAATGCGTTCTGTTTATATAATCACATTAGGATCCTTTTCCATCCCTTGCCACGTCAGCAACAGCATGCACCTCACTAACCGAATGCCTTCTAACAGAATTTCCCTTGGCAGCATTATCATTCCCATCTCTCTCCTCTGAGTCAGCAAGAGTTTGTGATCCCCTGTAGCGTTTTCTGCTATACACCCTCATAGTAGTCTTATCACCTGCCAACAGGTCAAGTATTCCACACAAGCCCCAGCTGGGCTGCTACAACCCATCCTTATCCCTGAAAGAATTTGGGAGGATTTATCCATGGATTTTATCATTGGTCTTCCAATGTCTTATGGTTACACAACAATTCTGGTTGTAGTAGACCGATTGTCAAAACAGGCCCACTTTGGATCCTTGCCTAGGAAATATAATGTTGCAAAGGTTGCAGAACTCTTTGCCGAAATGGTTTGTAAACTACATGGTGTGCCTAGATGAATCATATCAGATCGAGATCCTATTTTTCTTAGTCGATTTTGGACAGAGTTATTTCAGTTTAGTGGCACTTGCCTACGTCGTTCCACTGCCTATCACCCACAATCTGATGGCCAATAAGAAGTGGTCAATAGAGTTTTAGAGCAATACCTTTGCTGTTTTGTTGCTGATTTTCCACACAAATGGTCTAAAATTCTGCACTGGGCTGAACTCCCTTCAAGGTTGTTTATGGTAGGGAACCCCCATCTCTTTTAGATTATGTGTCTTCTACCACTGTTTCTGCTGAAGTTGATCAAATCTTAAGGGATTGACAAGCTATTACACTGCAATTAAAGGAGAATTTGCAGAAAGCACAGGGTATCATGAAGCGCACAGCTGACAAACACTGAAGAGATATACATTATGCAGTTGGTGATTTGGTTTGGGTGCAATTACAGCCTTATCGTCAATCCTCGATGTCCCACAGAGCTTCCTCTAAGTTGTCCAAACGTTATTTTGGACCCTTTGAAATTCTGAAACGGGTAGGAAAAGTTGCCTATATGATGAAATTACCAACCCATGCTAAAATACATCATACATTTCATGTCTCATTGCTGAAACCGTACCAAGGAGACTTGGATATCACTCCCTTTCCCTTGCCAGAAGTATTCACCAGCACTTACCAGTACTGGAACCCAAGCTAATATTAGCAACCCGTTGGGAAGAAGAGAGCAATCCACCAAAAGCACAAGTTCAAGTTCTTTGGGAGGGGATATTCCCTGACTTTACTACGTGGGAAATTTTGGAAGACTTTCTGCATCAATATCCAACCTTCAACCTTGAGGACAAGGTTGTTTCTAATGGGGCAGGTATTGATATGAGTCTAGGCCCATCAAGCAGCCCAATAGCTATGGATCCAGCAACCAATACAGTGGAGAACCAAGCCCAAGGACCATCTCAAAGTACTATCGAGAACCTTCAGCCAAGGATGCAACCAGATGTGCTTAACAATAGAGAGGAGCTGAGTGAAGCTGACAGAGACTTGACGGAAGAGGATGGGAGATCTAGAAGAGTAAGGAAGAGACCATCACGATTGGAAGAGGAAGGGTACGATTGGCAAGTTTAGAGGCAACAAGACAATTTTGTACACGGATAGTAGAGAATACCGTATAGGTCTGTATTCTTTCAATTAGATTGTTGCATGTTGGTATAAAGGGAAAGAGACCCGATGTAAAGGTTGTTGAATGTTGAAATAAAATTTCCTTCTTCTTTTCCCCAAATTCTCTCTTCTCTTCTCATCTCATCTTGCCAGATAGGATTCATCCTATCAATGATTATCTACCTGTACCGTGATATTTAGTTAAAACTCATCTGTTCTTATCAAAAGTCCATGCGATAAAAACTTTCAAGTTTGGTTTGCACGTTTATGATAACATTTTCACCCTTCCTTGTCCCTTTTTCCTATTTTTTGATTTGTCATAAGTAGAAAGATATTGAGTTGAGTGTAACTCTTTTTATAGTCCTCAATTCATGGTGTGTGTTGTTGAGCAACAATTTCCTTTTCCTGTCTTAGATTAGATAGTAGACGATCATATCCCTTCTTTACATTGTTGGAGGCCTGAGACCCCTCGGCTTTGTTTCTGCTGAATATTCTACTGCAGGTGGTCATCTCCATAGGTGCACAGAAATTTCAAAGAATTGGAATTTGGCTCCACCGAAATAGTTGGATTCTCACCTCAAAGCACTTTGCATCTGTTTATTATCAAGTGATTATGGTTGTGATCTTCTGATAAGAACTGTTGTGCTGCATTTCTTTTCCCCTGATAGAAAACACTGCTGTTATACTACAACTTCTGGCGATCTGGAGGAGCATGATGGTTGCAAACAAAAGTTCCTTCCGTGCAACATTTTTAGTCACATTTTCCCTTGGTCTTTCTAGTCTGGGTAGCGAAGTTGGTATACTTTGATATATATGCAGCCAGTTTATTTTAAATACGGTTCTGTACAAAAAGTTATATGATTGAAAATAATCTAACAATATTTACCCAAAAAAAAAAAAAGGCAGACCTGGTGCACACTACGAGAACAGGGATGAGGGACAATTGTATGCTGTCTTATCTTTGTATGTTTGTAAAAAAATTATTTTTCAAACTCGAATTCATGATCTTTTATTCACAAAGAACAACCTTATCAAAAGAAAAAAAAAAACAATTTAACATTAGTTTAAGGAAAAAGTGTTTCTCCTGCCCCGAGAAATAAAATTATTTTTCATAATTCCAAAACAAAATGTTTTTTGGGGTTTAGGGAAAAAAATGCATGACATTTTGAGAATTTTACTTCTTTTATAATATGAATTTTCCTGAAATGTCTTGTATTTTTTTTTTCCAAATTCAAAATAACGTCGTTTTGGAATTACCTAACATTTCACCCTTAGTTTAATATCAGAAAAAATTGTTGAAATTATTAAGTATTATTATTATTATTATTATTTTTATAAATTTTGTCAAGGTGTGTTATTAGGACATATGTCAGTGAATAAAAATAAAATTTATTAGTCATCTTATTAAATACATTTTATATTTTTTTAAAGATATTTGAATGTTTAGTTTCTTTTTATATCTAACACGTGAACAAAATCTTTTGTATTTAACTATTGAATGGCTTTATGCCTTTAATAATTTCATTTAATACATATTCAATACTTAAAATAAAAATATTAAGAATATTAAAATTTAATGTTTATTCTTTTTATCAGTAAAAGATGTAATCCTGAACTTTCAATGCAATTTTTTCTTCACTTTATTCTCCTAAATCAAACTTCCGAGATTACATTGCGTGTTTGATGATGAGAAATCGAGAACATGGAGCAGATATTCTATGGTACCACGTCTATTGTCATCCATTCAGCAACTAGTGATTGGAAATTTGCATTAGGTGGGGCTCTTTGCTACCTGGTAGTTCCAGATTTTGCCTGTCATAGCATGCAGTAGATTCTCAAAATTATTGATGTTCAAATTTCTAACTTAAAGCCCAAAACGATTATCCTTCCTTCGTCCAAAATGGAACCTGAATTTTCTTTCACGATGGTCTGAAGTAGAAAAGGCCGAAGACTAAGTTAAAGGCTCAAAACAAAGTTTTGGAAAACTAGAAGAGGAGGAAAAATCAAAATCTAGTGCACTTCACCCATGAAGAACAAAATCACCCAACCCTTTGCTAGAAAAGCAATGCTTTGTATTCACAAAAGGGTGGTGAAGAAGCTCTAACACTGTTGCTCTCTTCCTCCAATCCTTTTCAAGACACCTCCTGACAAAATTTTGGAACTGGGATGATGCCTTCTCTGGCATCTCCAGCTTCTCACCAAAGCATATTGCACACATCAAAGTTGCCCAATCTGGTCTCTGCCCTGGACCAATTAAGGGAAAATAACCCATAAAACATTCCAACATCACCACTCCCATTGACCACACATCTCCTGCAAACTCATCTGCATTTTCACCACCCCATCTCTCTGGATCAACTCTTTCAGGGCTCATGTAGGCACACGTACCAGCGTTGGAGTCAGTTTCCTCTAACCTTCCTTCCACTACGTGACTGACTCCAAAGTCTGCAATCTTCACCTCACCCTTGTCATTCACAAGCAAGTTTGAGGGTTTAATATCTCTATGCACAATGTGCATGCCATGCAAATAGTTCAACCCTTCCAACACACGATTAGCCAAGACAGAAATCACCTCCTCGGGGAGTCTATGGTGTTCTCTCAACACATCATGCAACGATCCTCCTTCCATGTATTCCATAATAAAGCTAATATGACCTGCATCACTGCTCAATGCACCATTATCAAAAACTGCATGACACTTTACTATATAAGGGGAATCCACTCGTTTAAGAATCTCAGCTTCGAGTGTAGCGGGTTGACGGATGCCAATGGCATTCTGATTGAAGCGTAGGACCTTCAATGCATAAAGAGAATTGTTCTTCTTGTGATGAACTTTATAGACTATGCCACCATTGCCATGGCCAAGTACAGCTACTTTCTCGAGGTCTGAAAGGTTCCTGATGCCTGGAGAAGAGTCTACATGGGAGGATGGGGATGGCGGCAACGATGGTGTTATGTGGGTTTGGAGGGGGAAATCAGATAATGGAATTGAAGGTTTTGGTAAGGAAAGCCTTAGAGCTTGTTTGTGTCTCCTCTCTCTGATAACCAGTGTCATTTACCTTTGTTACACTTGAAAACACTCTCAAGCCTTAACAAAAAATATATATATGGGGTATAAAGAATGTGATAAAAGGGTAAGATTTCAATTAAAGAAAGACACGTGCTTGACTCTAACTGTTGGCATATTAGAGTACTGACAAGTGTCGTGTGATGAATCCGAAATGGATGGACAGGTGAGCTTTTGGTGGTGATATCAGAATTCAGAGCATATTCGGTGGCTGTGATAATTTTAGTTTTATTTGCAAGATTTAGATGTGCTTTTGCTGCCATTTGTTATTGTATATATATTTTTAATATTTTTCTTAAATCCAGTTAGTTTCTAAATTTAGCTAAAACCTCAAATTTCATGGTTCTCATTAAACATGTGCATCTACATCCCTGAGGTGTTTGTTATGGTCAGGATGCTATATAGTCTACTTTATAGGTTTGAGACATTATAAAGGAATGATGGTGCGATAGTGGAGATGCCTATAATCAAGTGTTAAGCATGCAAAGCAGTGACACAACCCGAAATAAAAGAGCTGAGCAGTAGAAATCCATGGATCAGATTTTTGGGATAACAATCCGAAATTGAAGCCAAAACCATATAACATTTTCACTTTATATACAGAAAAATGAGCATGTTTTCTTTGCAGAAAGGTCACTTCGAGGTGATTCAAATAGTTGAGTGGAGATGGAAATTTTTATTGAAACCATAGTTTTATGTACAAGTTAAAATTGGATCTTCAAAGTAAATTCCCATCCTAGGTAAAAAGGAAAATGAAATTGATAGTTTAACATTATTTTTTATACATCGTTTGTGTATTGGGAAATAATATGTAAACAGCTAGTCAAAGTATTTAATTAATATTCCTGTTCATCTCATGATACACAATGTTCATTAGTTATTTGCTCACATTTACTGATGTAAAAATGATTGCGAACAATTGTGTATGTATATCATAATTGAAATGAAAAAAAAACGTTACAGAAAGTTTTGAAGTTCTGAATGAATCAAGGCATGTGGTTGCCTTTGTTTTGTTTATCCTTTTTTTTTTTTTTGGTTTGGATCTTTTGTGCTTATAATTACTTTTAATAAATAAATAAATTATTGTGGGCATCTGGATACAAGTGGGAATGAAAAAGAATTCAAGTTTTATCAATAACATTTCTTAAGTGATTGAACCATACCATCAATTAGGCTCTATTCAAGTTGTTGAAAAATTCTTTGTATTTTTTTTTTATTTCCTAAGGTATATAGTCGAAGACTAATTTTTTCGAGACGAGAAATCACATTAAGTGAATAAATCTCTCCCTACAAAGCTTTTTTCATAGATACAGTCAAAGATCAAACCTGTTAGCATGCTTAAGGAATTCAGTTATCTACCAACTGTACCGGACTCTATTCAAGTTTATGAAAAAAAAATTATATAATTTTACCCTAATACTGGTACCATTTAATATGTATGATTCCAATTATAATACCAAAAGTAAGACCCAACAACAACCCACGTAATTGAGCTGGTACACATTAAATAACGATTTCCTAAGAATTTCTCATAGTTTTTTATGAACAGATCAGCATATATGTCAAAATTCAGAATTAATACCCCAACTTACAATATAAATAAATTCTTATATATTTTCAATATACTACACTAGTACAGCAAAAACATAACAAATGGCACAAAAGATGAATACACGCCATTGGACTAAACTTGTAATATTATATACCAAAAAAATTTAGACACGATAGAAAGGAAATGGATCATATAAGCCGATCTTATCTATCCATAGACAAATTAATGATAGGAGTTAAGAGAGAACAAGCATTAAGATAGGATGAGGAAAGAATAACCATTAATGTGTTTATGAACGGCTGATATTGTTTCTCATCACCTGATCATGTTAAATAAGAGATCTGAAGATCCATTCCTTGATCTGAAGCATTGGGAATACTCGTTAATTACATCCCAAAATAAGCATACATTTTGTTAGCATAAACGATGGAGAGAAGGTAGAGTTGGAATTCCCATCCACATATAATGTACTTGGTAAGAATGAAAAGGAAAGGAAGAGGTAACAATGAATCAACACATATAATGTATCTGACATTGCTAATTTTCACTCCTCCCTCGATTCTTCCATTTTCACTTTTACATAGCGGACCTTAAGAAAGGATAAAGAAATAAACAGCCCGCAGCTTAACATCGTAACCACTGCCATCCATTGTTTTCTCTCCTTGTTCATGAAGTAAATCTTCCAAACAAGAGCCGATGTGGATTTTCCATTTTTCCCCTCACAAAGGAAACTTGAAGATTGGGAAAGAACTTCAATATAATTCACATATACTCAATTTCACAGATTACCTACAACATTGAAAGAACTGATCAGCTATAACAAACACTCCACAAGGATGCCATGACAAGACCATAAGTTCATAACGTGTTTTCAACATGAAGTTGAAGGAAATATAAATGGAAATACACAGAAAAGAAAATTAGATTTAGGCCTCATATTAACAAACTAGACCCAAAAAAGACCAAATGAAAAGCATCTACTTTTTCAGTGATCAAGTGGAAGTGTAATTATATTATAGACATCAATCGTGTATTGTTTGGGTAAGAGATTACCTTGGAAAATATGAAAGATTAATACAAATTCATAGACAATCAAACTCTATCTACATCAGAAGAAAGAAGACCCATCTGCTCAGTAAGTTGATCCATATGTTGAGTTTTGTCCCATCCATTTTCCATTGGCTGCACTTCATTCCCCTTGGACTCTTCAGCAACATTGGTCTCGATATCCTCTGCAACTGGAGTTTGCAAAAGATCGTCCCAAATAGAAGGATTGCCAAACAAATCATCAATGTCCACGTCGGGTGAAATACCTTCAAAATCCATAGAAAATGACCCACTTACTCCCAGTGAAGTAGGATCCATATATCCCGCATCTGTCTCTGGAACCATATAATTTTCTTCAGGAATATCAAGAATATTTCCTGTCTCTAACTTTGTTATTGAAGGAAGATCAGGCATGATGACATCTGCTTGAGATACAGGGATAGAAGGTGCCTCATGTGCTCCATCCTTTGCAACTTTATCAGAAACTGCAGCTTGCGGTACAGATAGAATTTCAGGTTTGCCTGTTGAGGGGAAGTGCCCTTGATTCCCCGTTGCAGCAGGAATATGAGAAGACTGCACTGTAGCAGGAGGGATCTCTTGAAGAGTTACTCCAGAAGTCCAGCTTGAAGAGCTGCTGCTGTCCATTGCACTGGATGACGATGAAGTATCACCAACCAAGTAATTATCGGGGTTTTTATTAAAAGATTCTACATGAGACGTATCCCATTTCATGATCTGTCTTAGCATTGCTTTTGCTGCTTCATTCCCCTGAGGTTGATATTTTACAATTTGTCCATCAGGAGCGGCAGCACGCTCTGTTTCGGCAATACCTTCTTGCTTGAGCCGACGCTTTTTGTTGACTTCAGTTATACGCCTATTGCTCTCATTTTGCTGTTGTACAAACTGAGCAAAGAAGCCAGGGCTCTGGACAGCTTTTGCAAGGAATGACATCATTTGCTGCTGTCGTTGCTCCATTCCCTGAAGGCGCTGAACCATTGCCTGCAGCTGGTTATCAGTGGTCTGTTGCTGCTGCCTCAACCTCACTAGCTCTTGCATGAGCACATTTTTATCTCTTTTAAGCCTCTCAACCTCTTCCTCAAGCCCAAACTTCCCAACTTCTACACATGCCCCTACTGATGAACTCTGTCCATGTGGTTGCTGAGCCTGTTGATGATTATGACCATGGGCAGGTTTTCGCCTAGTTATACTCCTAAGCAAGTGCTTTTGACCCCTCAAAAAGCCCTCATTTGCAAATTCCCAGCGATCTGGATCAACCTTCCTGAAGCCCTGCTTAAAATAATGAGTTGATGATGTTAGAAGAAAAAAGAGGCAGGAAGGAGGTCGAAAGTACCCACAACTTTCGAGTTGTTATATAAAACAACGAAGTAGACATGCATAGCTAAACTAAAAATAGACAAGATAATGAAGAATGTGCAACAATATAGTGCAAGGATGCAAGGTGGTCTACCTACGACAAACAAGAAAAAATCTAACTCCAATCATGGCCATCTGGATCTGCTCCATAAAGGATATGCACCAGCTTTACATCTAAAATGAGTACTGCTAATTTACTCAGGTAGACATGTCAACGAAAAAAGCCCATGTCCACAAACTGAGCCTGGGGACAAACTCACTGTTTGATGTTAACTTATTTCAGGTTCAATGGATTTCTGCAATATGAAGTAATGGAACTCTGATAGAAACGTGACAATGAGAACGTGGCCACAGGGAATCAGCAGTGGCATAACTAATCTGTTAGAAGAAAGAGGTGGTGGAATCTGCTAGAATCTGATGAGTGGGATTCTATTAAGGGCTGTATCATGCAAATATATAAAGAGAGAATGGCATCATAGAAGGGTATCAGGGAATTTAGACTTTGGACTTGGGAATTGGGAGAGAATCAGAGCACTCTCCAACATGCTCGGGCTTTGTTTCTGTTTCTTCTTTCATTTTCTGTTCATTTACATTTCAGTATTACTGAAATTTTCCTTTCTGTTTTTGATACTGGTGTAATGAAAACATTGGGTCTGGTCTTGATTCAACTATATCAATATCATTTCAGTCTTTTCCCTTCTTTTCTGGGCTGAGTTTGTATCAAACTCACATATCAATAAGCTAAAGCTTTTCAAGTACTCAACCAGAAATTAAATATATGACAAAAGGTAATTCCCACAATAAAAGAAAATGTTAAAATATTTATTCTAAACTAATCTTCAGAAAAGAAAGTAAACTAATAAATAGAATTTGCATTCCACTCACAGAAGAGTTCAGCAAATCAGAAGTAGATGTAAAATCCTGAATGAGTGCCAATAAAATATACTTGCATGTAGCTAGCATTGGTTCACGAGGAAGACAGAACAGAACTTATTGCAGCCGTAATGTCCCAGTGTTTTGATACTATTAGTCATGCTTAATTTAGCAAGAGGCTACGTAAACATTGCTATTGATTCCTCTAATTATAAGAAAAATACTAGCTTAAAATTTGAGAATTCAACAGCCTTATACTACATAAAAAACGCAGTCCTATGCCACTAAGGCAACTAATCAATTCCACAACATAGTTGAGAAGTTCATACCATTTACCTAAATGAACTCAATAATCAAGCAGAGCTGCGTTAATGGTCTCATCCTTATTTCACCTTTACCATTCTTCCAACAAGATTTGAAAAATGTACATAATACCCATTGTACTGATAGCAGCAGTACAATTAAAAGTTTCTGCTTCATAGAATTTAATTAATATTTCGTGCAGAAAACATAAACACATTCCCTCATAACAGAGGGCTAATACAATTGTACAGAAAAAGGACACTGAACCCGCGTCAGATATCATAACAGCTTCATAGCAAGAATCTTTTCGTAAACCCCTAACTCCTCTTTTCAGGAATTTGAAATCTACCTCACTTCAGTTAGGTTTATACAGTACACCCAGTTGACATTTGATATACTACAACACATGAGTAAACTAGTAATCAAGTAACATATTAACCTGAGAACTGCTTTCTTTGTCAATTTTCCCACTTCTGCTCCATCTGGTTGCTGAGACAAAGCAGGAGGATAAGAAATCAAATTTAAATTTCACAGGCTATCCATTCTTTTGACACACACAAACAAAACAACAAACCCCACCCTGGTTCTTTTAGTTAAATTGAAGGCTGAAGCAACTTTCCTACTTCACTAGTTGAGGCCACCATTCACTTTAATTGAAAATGAACTAAGACGTTGGATGATAAAGAGGGATTGGGGCAAAGCAAAAACCCAAAATATAAAATAAAAACAAAAACATCTCTCACACACTCCTCCGTACATTATAGCAAAACAAATACTTAAAATCAAATTTTGCCAGCAACCCAGTTGCAGACAGTAAGTCAAATCTACACTCACATCATAATCTGAACTAATTATGAATCGTACTTACCCACAACAGCGCAAAACATCAAAATCAAATCCCATAAACTATAAGACATTATTCTAAGACTGAGATTAAACAGTTCAAAAGGATTATCATTGTACATCAACAAGACCACTCATAACCGATAATCACTTCCATTCCAATGGTCAAAGGCGCAAAATAAAAAAGAAAAAGAAAAAAGCGCGTCTCTTTTGTGATCTAATCGACAATCAGTAACAACTTTAAGGAAGAAAATGCAAGGCAAAGAAGAAGAAGAAGAAGAAGAAGAAGAAGAAGGGGGAACGTGAACATACATATGTGTTCAACTGTCTAACGAAGCTGGAGAAGTTGTTGTGCTTGAAGTACTTAGGCAAAAGGTCCCTTGCGAATTCGGGTGGGTCCCAAACCACGAAGCTGTTGTTGGTTGCGCTCCATGACACGATAGCGTCCGTCGATGGGTCATCCACCATGTCATACGTTTTGCTCAGAAACGGTGGCGGCGCGTTCACGTTCGGAATCGGGGCCGGCGCCGGCAACTGGGTGGAGCTTCCGTCTCCGCCGCCGCTCACTCCGTCCATATCGGAAATTTGAATTTTAAGAAAAATAAAGGGAAAACTGGAATCGACGAAAGAATATATTAGGAAAGGATGGTAACGCCAGGCATTTTTGCGAAAAAAACGCAAACCCTAGTTGGTGAGGTTGAGACAAAGTTTAAAATATTATAAAAATGGATTTGGAATTGTACACACACAGAGAGAGAGAGAGAGAGAGAGAGAGAGAACAGACACGACATGAGGGAATGGACTTATGGCCTATGGAGTATGGGCACCTTTCCTTTTTGGGCTGATGGAGTGAGTGAAGTTACCAATTTGCCATCCTCGCAAAAGAATGTTATTTTGATTGAATATTATTATAATCTCAATAAAACACATTATTTTATGATTGAATTTTGTATGATCAGTCATTTTTAATCCGAATATCCAATTAAGTTATAGTGTAAAAATGATTATGGGATTAATGATTTAACCTGCACACTATACACTTCACTTTAAATTTGTACAACTTTTATCATCATAACCAGTTTCTCCTTGTTGAAGGCACATATTCTACTACCTTAAATAGATTTTAGGTCATGTGCTCAACCGTGAAGTGTACCAAACATTATTCTTATGAGATGGTATTTATTTATTTATTTTATTTTTTTTAAAAAGACAGCATGTAAAAGAGGAATCCCCTGTGGAGGAAGACAACTTTTTATGAGTATATTATATAGATAAGGCCACAATATATAGATAAGATGGAGACAACAAGAAGGCTTCAAACACATTACTGGAGAGGCTAACCAAGGATCTGGTTAAAGCTTAGTGGTGGGTAGGAAGATTATCACTGAAGCCACAAAAAATATATGTGCTGTTTTGTACCTATACCTTTCTGTCCATTGGATGACTAACACTATTTCTCCCAGCTGCATTTTTCCTTTAAAGAGGATTGCATGATAGTTACCTGAATTAGAGAACTTTTAAGTATCTGGCAGTTTTAAGACCACAGTTAAAAATTAGAAGCTTCTCATGATGCTAATGCTTCTTCAACCTTGCTGGCCATACTTTTGATTAGATTTCTTATTTCATCCCTTAATAAAGCTGCAACTGCCCCCGTACCATCCTTTGAATTGAATGTAGCACCCACCTTAACTTTTAGCCAGATTGGAGGAGTGGGTCACCACGTACCAAGTTATAATGCTCAGGCAGGCTGTTGCCTGAGTTATCAGAGAGTAGGAAATGAGTTCTCTATTGGATTTTTAGGCAACTTTGTCATGTGAAATTTTCACGTGAAAAGATCAATTTTTCCTGACAGTGACAGATCTAAATTGGGGCTTCGGGTAATTGGTTAGCCATCTATAAATCATTTCCTACTTTTGTTGGGCTTGTTACATCCACCATAATCATATTAGATTTCAACCCATTCTCTGAAACTAAACCAAGTTTCTCAACATCTAATAGGCGTTATTTATTTCCATATAATACCCAGTTTCTTTCAAACACTATTTCAACAATATTCTTACAGGAGTTACTAAAGTGCCTCGTAAGTATTTTAGTCAAGCTAGCTGAGTTATAAAATGTTTTATAATAAATTAAATATAGTAAAAATAAATTATTGACAACTCACATGAAGTACCGGTACCCTTGAAAAATAATATAGGTACCGGAATAATTCTCTATTCATACATCTGTGAAAATATTTCATTCAACAAAAATACTTACGCCAAAGAAAAAATTGAAGATTATAACGGGCAAATGTGGAGTACAATGACATCAGCATCAGCAAATATCTCGTGCGCCCAAATCCAAACCACATCTGCCTTAGATCTCCTTTCCCCAAAATCCAACTGCACTTGTCATGGTGCCAAAGAAAAGAAGGTAAGTACATTTAGTATAAATCAGAATAAAATGAATCATAATCTGCACCTGATTTTTGCATCGTTCATGGCAAAAGAAAGTACGGAATTTTGATTCAGGAATGCTCATTTCTTTTGCTTTTTTAACTATTAAAAAAAAGAATAAATACATTTTTTTATCCTCAGCAAATTTCACGATGCTCGCTTTAGTCCCTAACAAATAAAAAAGCTATTTGTGATCCCTGAGAAATTCAAAATGGGCCCATTTAGTTGAAATCGTGGTCCCTCACAAATTGAAAAAAGATCCATACTAGTCCCTCAAAAAGACTAAAATGGGTCTATTTTGAATTTTTTAGGGACCACGAATAACCTTTTTATTTGCTAGGGACTAAAGCGGGCATCGTGAAATTTGCTGAGGACTGAAAATGGTATTTACTCTAAAAAAATGCAGATTAACATTAATTTATCAGTAACATCTACCTTCAAGATAGTCTATATGTTTATAGAAAACACTTTTTCACCCGGGATCTAAGTTTGACCTATTTATGAGGATGCAAAGCCAATTTCCTGAAATATGTGCAAAAACTAAAAATAACCAGATCGATCAAGGGTGTAGTGAAAATGGAAGGATCGGAAAGAGAATGAGAGAAAATTGATAATGTATCTTAACATCATGTATGGTTGGGTACGTTGTCAATTTTCACTTCCCCCTCTACTTACATTTTCATTCTTAATAAACACACATAGTATTCCCCTTCGAATAGATAAAATGCGAAAATAGCATTCCCCTTCAAAGAGATAAAATGGTAAAATATAATGCTACAGAGAAGAGAGTAAAAACTATCTGGCTGGCTGGCCCATAAAATATAACTTCTCTTAACAAAATGAAGAAAGTGAAGTTTGTTATAGAATCTTACCAGAGAAATAATTCTGGCAGTCCACATCCCTCAGGATGAAGTCAATGCAAGCAGGAAAATGAGACCCAATTGGTCCAATGGCATCTTTAAGTAGTAAATGGAAATCTTCAGCTTTTTGTTCAGTATTGATCACCCTCCCTCCTGTTGTGTCATAGTTTCATCTCATCTGAAACCTTCACAATATCATTTTCAAGCAGACAAAAGCCAAATCAATTGGTCCCTGACCTTTCAAATAGGAGCCAATTACACCAATGAACAGGTTTTCATAATGTAGAGCAGCAGCGTTACACTTTTTTAACCTGTATATGGTACAGGTTAAAAAAAATAGATACCAATTGTTTTGGTCACAAGGCCATGGCAATGAGAGCTAAAGATGAGATCTCCTAAAGTGAGAGATGAAGCTTGCCTTCCAATAGAAGAACAATATGCTTATTACTTGAATATCCATATTCCGATGCTGAACACATCTTCAGGATTAACTTATTGACATCAAAGTACACCCTTCTCCTCAAGCACCAGGCTAAAAAACAAAATGCAGATAAAGCCCCACATCATGTTTGTGCAAAGTGTCCCTTAATAGGTTCACAACTACTCGACCATAAATATAGCATCGCAACCAAAGTACTAATATCTATCGGGAATCATGTTCTAAAGTTGCTCAGCAAAAGTTGAAGCTTTGCTGCACAAAGAAAATGCAAACTTTGGTGCTTCTTCAAGGAAGATTGAATAGTCAAAATTGTTTCTTATAACAATCATCAAATGTAAAATGCCTCGTCACACTAAGTACTTTAGACATATCAAAAAGAAAAGTGGTGAAACCAAATGGGCTAGAGTCACTCCAATAGTGCAAGAGCAAGAGTTTAAGAAATCAAAATCATACAACATAGCAGTCATTTCAACCTAAACCTTAATTTTTTTTATAGAATACCTCTAGCTAATAATTATGCTCTTCCCTGACATTATAAAATTTTACATGTCTAGTGTATGGGTAGCCTTGATGTTTATAAATATGAATAGAGAACTACCCCCATTTTTGCAGTGATTACAACTTCCATTCAGCCACTTCTGCATGATGATTCAGCATTTTCTTAAAATGCAAATCCATCTTCCTGCCCTATAAACATAATGTCTGCTACATTGCAAAATGACAGTGAACATACAAATAAGAATCAAAAGGGAAATATAATATGCACAAAACTCCAAAAAAATAATTCATAGTATAGTACTCTCCAAAAGTGATGCTAAACTTTGCAGGACATATAATGCTTGAAATATCAATTATTAGCAATGTCATGGGCATCCCATTTAACTTACCAAGTTTGATTCTCTTTAACACTCAATATGTCTTCTTTGGATCACTGCACCGGAAATGAAATATTCAACCTTCTTATTCTGTGACACAAATGGCAAGCAAGGATGATGAAGATAATAAATTAATAATACTCATTTCTAGTAATACTTTCAGTACTGTAATCATTATTACTATCAGTACTGTAGCGAAAACATTTCATTTCATCATTTCATAACAACCAGCATCTGCAGATTATTTCCACTTAATGATACAATGTGAGTCTGCCTAGAATTGGAAAATGTGAAGATATTTGGCAATTCATCAATTAAACAAGCACAGCAACCGGTAGTGGATCCAAAAAATTTGCTTAGCGGGAGAAATTTCACACTAATGTACAAAATTAAAAATAAATAAATAAACGAATGCTTAATGTGTCAATACATGTAACAAAATATAGTTTACACAATGAAGTTGAAGGATGATGAGTACGAAACAAGTTATCATTTAAACTAGTACTAGTAGTATCTGGCTGCTCTGTTTTGGAAAATCTAATGCAGATGCATAAACAAAAATCAAATGGTGTAGAATATGTAGAAAGATATGTGAATTTTCACAAGTACAAAATATTTCATATATAGCATTATTCATCTCAATTTATTGACTTAAAAATGATAGTTCATACATTAGTCGCAAAAATAACTAGCTAGTGCCTAGTGGGGACAATTGTATATAAATTATAAACTACTAGGCTAATAACAAATAACTATATATTATTACCCAAAAAAATAAACTATATAATAAGTGGATGCCAATGAGTGATACAACTATTGAACAACACAGGTTTTATTATGATCATACTGTATCAAGTGGATTTTCAATTAGCAAGCAAGTTTAATAACCTGGCATATAATAATGGAGATGTCAAATACAAGAAGAAATTATGTCAAAACACATACCAGCCGGATATCATGGAAGCTTTTATACAGCTACCTAACCTTCTTGAATTGCACCATTCAGACCCAGAACCTTATGAGTTATATCATCTGGCAAAATACCCTTTGCCTTCATTTCGTCATATATTCTATGTGCCTGATCTATGCACCCATGCTTATGGTACCAAGAAATAAGGACAGTGTAAGTTACAACATCAGGAATAACTGCATCCCTGTTCATTTTATCAAACAGCCAGGAGGCCAAATCTATCCGGTTTGACTTGCAAAATCCATCAATCAAACAAGTATAAGTAATTACATTAGGCAAACAGCCTTCCTTCAACATTTCTTCAAATAATGCCCAGGCCTTTTTCATTTCTCTAGTATTACAAAAGCCAGCTATTAAAGATGTATATGAAATCTGATCTGGATGCAAACCCCTTTCTTTCATTTCCTTTAAAATACCATATGCTTCACACATTTTGCAACTACGGCTAAATATGTTAATAAGAATTGTATATGTGATGGTGTTAAAAGTGATCCCTACTTTTACCATTCGAGTGAATAACATCACAGCCTTTTTAAAATTTGACTGTTTGGCAAAGCCAGAGATAAGAGTACTATAATTCACGACTCCAGGAAGTACATTCCTTTTAAACATTCTGGGCAGGAGCTCCAATGCTCTTTCTGGGTAACTTTCTCTGCAAAGCCTGTAGATAATCGCATTATATGAATGTGAGTTGAGGTTAATTCCATGGTCTTGGAATTCTTCCAACAGTGTCAAGGCTTCTTTGAAGTGACCTGCCCTGCAGTATCCATTAAGAACATAATTGCAAGCAATAGTATCTGGCCAGATATCATCCTGTAGCATGATATTAAAAATTTCCAATGCCTTATCAAAGAGTCCTAGTTTGTAGAATCCCCTAATTAGACAGCGGAAACTAAAAGCTGTAGGTACCAAATCATTGCTGGTCATCTCCTCCAAAAGCTTGATAGCTGAATCCATATCACCTTGCATGCAAAATCCATCAATTAACGTTTCATAGACAGTCTGATCATATTTGTGACCAGAAGCACCAATACTACGAAAGATATCCACAGAGCTTTGCATCAGCTTATTCTTGCATAGACCACGGATGAGGGAGGTATAGCTAACAATGGATGGTTTTATCTGGTAGAGTTCCATTTCCTTCATAAAGTCAAGACCTTTCACTACATCCCCTTTCTTGCAGAATGCATCAATTAAAATGCTGTAGCTATAAACATCAGGAATTATCCCGGAGCTCTTCATTTCTTCCAAAACTTCCAAAGCTTCATGTACTGCACCTCTTTGACAAAATCCATAAATTACAGCATTAAAACAATGGTTATTCAGAGGCTGGTTTTTATAGCACAAGTTTCGAATTAACTTCAGAGCAACCTCAACGGAACCAACTTTACAAAGTCCATGAATATAAGTACTATATGTGACAACATTTGGGTTTTCCCCACTCCTATATATTTTTCCTAAAATCTCAGTAGTCCGTCTAATATCTGCACCCTGCCCAACATCTCTACAATAAAACTTCATCATAATTGTATACGTGTAGATATTTGGCGACGGACCAGAGTCTTTCAACTCCTCAAAATAACATCTTACAAACTCCACTCTATTAGCTTCTACCAAGCATTTCAACAAGAAATTGCAAGACAATATATCAGGTTCAATCCCAACATGCTTAGCACTCATATACACATCAAGAGCATTTTCAAGCATAGAGTTGGATGCAAATACTTTTATGAGCATATCAAACACAACAATGGATCTTTCCACATGGTGGGGTGAATCCAGCAAATCTGAAAATAATTTGAAAGCATCGTACTTGGCCTCGTTACAGTATCCAACGACATCTCTAAGCAAAGCAAACACTTCACAGTGCATCCCCACCACAGCAAATGTGTGAATGATAATCCTAAAGGAATTGATTGAATGAGAAAACCCATGACTCTCAACCCAACTACCAAACCTTATTTCCCTTGCAACCCTCCAATTCAAGGACTTAAACACCCTAACCACTAAAGGAAACAATTCTCTCCTTGTTCCGGGAACTCGGAGTGTTGACCTACTCAGCCCAAAATTGGCATCAATTTTCGGACTTTCATCAAACACTTGGTCTTCATACATCAATGCGGAAGAAGCAGCAGAATACAACATAAACAAGCATTGCTGTTGGGAGTGCGCTTTGCTGCGGAGCAAACTGCACCCAAGTAAGCATATTACCGACATGAACATGAACCCATCAATTCCCAATTTGCGCCACCATGGAAACAACTAAACAACAAGTTGTGAGGTAAAGATTGAGGAACCCACCTTGTGCCACCGCCGCTTTGGATAGAGCTGCAGAAAAAGGAAGGTTTTTTTTTTTTTTTTTTTTAAATTCTTTTTCTGAAGTTGAAAAGCTTCTCACTTCACGTCGAGTTGGAGGAGAGGGTAGGGGTTTAAAGAGGTTTACGCTAATTTCCTTTTAATGTAGTTTGTTCTATGAGAATTTTTTATAACAAGCATTGTTTGTTCAAACCTAGGGCAGCTTATTACAGAATTAAGGTTTTTTTTTTGAGATAAAATATTGTTAATATCAAATAATGTTATTATCATATCTTAACTATTAATTTTTGTCAATCAATGGTTTATTGTGAATTAATAATTAATTAATAAATTTGATTTATAAAAAGTTATAACCGTTGATTAATGAAAATGAACGGTTAAGATATAATAATAACATTATTTAATAATAACAATATTTTTTTTAATGTTCGAAAAACAAAGAAAGAAAAAATTGGATGGCTGGTTTTTTTCTTTTTCTTTTTTGGGTTTAGAATGAATGAAAGTTTTAATTTTATATCAAAGTTTTAAAAATTATTCATTCTTTGGCTCCATTCCAAAATATATGGAAAAAAAATCTTAATTAATTCACTATTAGAACATTCTCAGACTTGATTTTTTTTCCTGGTTCATTTTTTTTAACGACCTAACCATTTATTGATTAAATTTGATTATAAATTGAATAAAAATGGAGAAAAAATCATATTTTTATTTTTAGTGTACTGGGTCACTTTCTCCATTATCATATGCTAATTATATTATTATATTTCAGAGTAGGATTAAAATACATTTCCTCTTTAAAATTACTTACTCCTTAATATTTTTTTATCACTTATCAGATCGTTGGTGAAAATAATATCCAAATACCATTTTTCATGTCTTCTTTTTGTTGAAGTTGACCTAAATATTGTCTACCAAAAAAAAAGTTGACCTAATTATCATTTAAAATTGTATAAATTGTACATTTTGCTCATATGTTAAGAGAACGAAACATCATATGCTCCTTCATTCTTTTTTTTTTTTGGGTATAATCTGAAGGGTATCATCATTCAACCGGTGAATGCATTGAGCTTCGCTACCAAATGAAAGATGAGACTAATATCCCATATGAGGAGAGAGATACGTTGCCAACTGAGCTACCCTTGGGAGTTAATGCTCCTTCGTTCTTAAACATTCTTAAAATGTAAACAACGTATTTATATATTTGTGTGGGGCTGAAGCTTGAAATCATTAAAAATGGAGAAAAAGAGTTGAATTACTTAGCATGATCGAAGGGTATTTTTAACATATTATTATTTATAAATTAGAAATTAGACAAAAGAATTACATAAAAAGTAAGTGATAAAATAGATAAAAAAAAATTTAGGGTAAATCACAAGAGCTATTTCGACTTTATCTATATAGTAGTTATGTACCAAGAATATTATATTTCGCCTGTCCAAAAGAAAAAAATTATTAAATCTTAATTTAAGAAGGCATATGTGAAATCTTATTAACACAATTATTTGTAATAAGATATAACACGATGTAAGAAGCACATTAACACCAGAAATGGATATAATGGATAATGCTACTCCGGAAACTTGATCAATCTAGATAATGGAGGAAAAGAACTAGGTATCTAGACATGCAAGAATTGATGAATTGAAACTATTGCAATGCCACTGATGGAGTTTGAGTATTTTTTTCACTTTCGGTTGCAAAAGAAATAAACCGTGTGGGTTCCCACATCTAGTTGGGTTCTTGAGGGTCATGTGTATAATTGATCCTTTTGAGTAGTAACATTTATCTTCATTTACCTTATAATGTAGCAGTCATATGGAAAATCAATAAAACGAGCAAATCTTTGTGCCTCTATGTAACTTATATATGATGTAGTCTTTCAGTGTCCCTCTTTATTTGTAGAGGGACATTGGACATCCGTTGACAGAAAAGCCAAGCTTGTGATAAATCTTCCAAGAAGAGAGTACATAAACAGTTTACAATAATTAGAAAATAAAGCTTTCTGAACATGTAGGAGAAAAGATTGTTAATTACTTAACCTAAACAATCCATTTACAAAAGAAAATAATGTACCCTTAACCATAAGAGATTAGCGATACTTGCAGAGTATGTTTGTTGAACGGCTCAAGTTATGCAAAGGTTTCTTGGGGATTACTTAATTATGGAATCTAATTCCTATCAAGACTGCTTAATCTCTCACTAGGTCTTAAACTCCTTTGTAACAAAAAAGAATCCATGATGGGTTATTACAAGGATAGAACAAATAACAGAACTAAAATCTGCAAAACATAAAGAGCGACCGCTAACATTCTATTCCATTTCTAATACCATCACAGTAACTATTCTATACAATGTATTATATCTAACAGCTCCACTCCTCCTCTTCGTAACAGAGGAAGGAACGAGTAATTTTTCGTTTTTAAGTAAATATTTATAACATTTGAAAAAAATTACAGTAATTTTTTTATTTAACATTTAAGTTATCCATCTTATGACTTAGATTGGAACAAAAAATAGACGTGTGAAACCTATTCTTTTGTACAGAGTTAAGAGCTAAATTAGAAAATTAATTAATGTAGAAACCAAATGGGATCCAATTCATTTCAGTCTTCAGATATGGTAGTTGTTAAATTTTTACAATCAAAAAGTAATATGGACCTGAAACTTCGAGTTTTTTTTTTTTAATTGTGCTCTTGATTGTTTTTAAACGGTTTTATAAAGTAGTTTATAAGAATTGATTTTCAAAATAAAAGATGAAAAATTTGTTTTGAAAAGAGTTTTAAATTTTGAAGAAAAAATTGTTTGGTGAATTTATTCTACAAATATGTTTTCAAAGAAAAAAAAATTCAATTGATTGGTAAACTTTTTTAACTGTTTTTTATTGACTCAAATAAAATTTGATAAGTATATAGAAAATAAATATATAATTCTATAAATATATAAATAACCTTGAATTTATTTAATTTTTTTTTATTATAATCACAAACCATATAAAAAATACACAGCTCACCAAATTCATCATCACTTAAAATCTGATAAAATTTCGTCAAAGGTACAAACATAACTTTCTAATGAAATATTATCAACATTTATTATAGTTACAACTGGTGATTTTATTACAAGAACGATAACACTTGTTGCTCCTAACGTAGGTGCTTCAGCTCTAAAAAGAGGTAATTCCTCAAATCATATTCTTTTTCCTGATTGGCTCCATGTGCTTTTGATTGATTGAATGAGAAATTAACCGTGTTTCGTGTTTCCTTTTTGTTTTAATGTGGTTGACTATTCCCTTGATTTTTTCAAATCCAAGTTTTTAACTTCTTTTCACGTATTGATTGACTCCTCATTGATCTTCTCCCTTGAAAAGTAAATCAATTTTTTAATAATAATGTTAAAAATCCCTCCCAATTAATTTGGGATAAAGGTGTTGTTGATGTTGATGTTGATGTAATGTTAAAAATCTATTCCCCTCTCTCTTTGATTATTCACTTTTTTTTTTCTCATCTCCTTCTCTTATTTTATTTTTTAATAAATAATAATAATAATAATAAAATAATAACTTGGTCAAAATAAGATGTTCACATAAATAAACCCATTATTATTTTTATAAACATAAATCCCACGCTATAGACGCGTGTGAAGACCCCAAATATATCATATCTGAGCTAGAAACGCATATAGAGAAGACACCAACAAAGCATATTATACCATTGAATCGTTTCTTAATTACAAAGGTAGAGAGTGAAGCAAATATATAGATCATCAACATGGCTGTTGAAGCTGGCCATCTCAACCTCTTCCACCCTCAACTCATAGGAACTGCAACTGGTATGTACCTTTTTTCTCCTCCATTCTTTGTTTTTGGGTCTGTTATGCAATGTCTCATAAATTAAACTTGTTGTGACATGAATCTACAGGGAAATGATGAACCCATTGAGTCAAGCATCAATCTTTACAACAATCAGGTGATGGGTAATAATTGTTCACAGCTGCCACTATCTTGAACCACCGCCGCCACCACTGGGAGACTCTGTTACCACAGCCGCCATATGTAGGAGTAGTAGATTCTTTTCATCAGAAACCGTTGTGAAATCTGATGGCTGTCTCAGATTTTAATTTGTTAGACGTTCAAAATAGTCTGGCCTACATTAGGTCTGATCTCAAAATAGAGCAGGTATAGAGTTTTAGAAAAATTCATTTAAAATTAGGACATAGGTCCACTTTAAAAAGTCTGGCCTAAAAAGTTGTAGGCTAACTTTTTAATTTTTTTAATAATATAATATATTTATGATATATATTATTCACTTAAAGACATATTTTGATATATGATTTGTAACACTAATTTTCAAAGTAATAATTGTAGGATTTATGTTTTTTTAACAAATAATAAATATTTATTTAAAATATAATATAAAATTAAATTAGTAAAGAAAGTGAAAAATGTATATATACATATATGAAATTTTTATGTGATATTTATGAACATTTTCATGTGATCTTTATGAACATTATTTCATTTGTTGTTAATGAAATAATTATTTCATGCGATCTTTGTGAATAAGACATTTTATCTTATATATTTCAATTTGGTTTGGGCCTATAAACTTTAGTTTGCAACTTAGTAGGCCGTACAGGCCGTGTTAGGCTTTTTAATTTTTTTATAATAGGTTAGGGCCTATAATATTAGAGAAAATGTGAATATTAAGTCTTATGAAATTATGATATTTTTATGTTTGATTTTGTCTTCATAAATGTGTATATTATGCTTTATGTGTAACACCCCCGTGTATATCCGGTTTTGTTAACATGTCATCGTATTAAACTATGCTTAATTAAAAATGCGAAATATTTTTTCTTTTCAATTATGATGTCACTATCCATTACCAACTTGATTACTTCATCATTTTCAAAATATCGTCTGTATGTAAATTGCAATAGACAACTAACTGAAATACCTCAATATCTAAATAACAAAAATGTGTCTAAAATCACGGAACTACAACACGTAGACCGGATAAACCCTGATAGTTTATACAACTCAAGCTACAAAGTACTAACATCAAAGCGACATGGACAAACCTCATGCTCACCAAATAAGGCAACAAGCCCCAACAACGTCTCAACAACAAAGACATAATCATCAAAAGTACAGTAAACATAAACAGCATCCAACATTCAGTCATGTCAGCACAACATATAATAATCAACTAAGCTCCGGCCTCCTGCCGCTAGAGGTCTCAACCCCTGGATTACCTGAACCTGAAATAAGCGCCCCAAACGTGGGGTGAGATCTCTAAACAGAAATCTCAGTAAGACAAGGGATCCTCAAGGATTTTCCACCCCAAGCTCACTTACATGTGCAATATAAGTTCCAAAAGCAGTTTAACAATATAATTTCCAAATCAGTGCAATGCGGTAGATAATTATGTCATGCGTGTTATCACTAATCTACTGGCCAGAGAAATGCAGGAATACGTCTATTACCCACACAATACGCGCCCATGCCGTACCTGCCCACAGGATTGCATCTCGTCTAGGCGAACACCATATACATATCATAAGGCATTTGCACTAAACAGCTCAATAGCATTTCAAATATCAAAGCACGTAACACATCATGCATGTAAACCATTCCCCCATGGGGTATGGTGGAACCACACAATGGCTAAACCGAGGACACGAAAGCTTACCTTGCAAGCTAACTATCCACACCAAGAGTCCCCACAAGCTCAAAGTCCACAAACAGCCAGATCACACTCTGTTTTAGACCAACAATCACACCAATATTCATACTCTACAAGCATATAACATAAAGACAACACCTTTCCTTTACGTTTCATGTCTTTAGGCTTCTCACAAAGCCCCAAGCCCTTAATCCCTTGGATTCTGACTTAGATTAATCATTACAGAAGTTTAACTTAACCAATCTAGGGTCCACAAACCCCAAACACAATTCTGTATGAACAGTACATACATTGTCTCGAAATTTCCAGAATATCCGGATATATGTCGGGGACATATCCGGATATCCCATATCCGGATATGATATCCGGATATCACAAGACCCCATATCCGGATATCAATATCCGGATACCATATACGGATATTTCGCGACAGAATGCAGTTTCTGCATTTCGCGAGATATCACTTCCAAGGTTCCATTTTTAACACTTCTAAACGTTAAAGCATGCATCTTTAAACCCTTCTAGTTCAGTTATCACGTTGGTTACTTGTTTATGTTATTAAACATGCCAAGACTCCACTTTTACCCATTAAAACTCATGATTAAAGATGATGAAGCTTACCCAAGCTTAAAACAGAGCAACAATGGCTCTTGGAGCTCTCACAACAGCTCCTCAAGTTCTGACTTTCAAGACAAACGAAAATGGCACACCAAAGGTTGGTTCTTGCACAAAAGATCACTCCTTGGAGCTCCCACAACCAAGGATAATGCTTCCTTCAAGAAAACTCTGAACACAGCCCTTAGAACTTCCCAAGACAGCAACCCCAACTCAGCCAAAGCTGACCCTCACCTTCACAAGGCACTCTACCAAGTGTTTACAAGGATTAAGAGGAAGGAATCAAGCAAAAGGTGGCAACTTGATGGTTTTCCCAAAGGAAGGAAGGCAAGAAAGGGAGGAGGTTGGTCAGCAGCTCCAAAACTCACGTAGGTAGTGCACAAATGACCTAGGATCATGTGCCACTTTGATATATATAGTCACTTAAGTCTTAATCGCACTGTATTAGCGCTAAATGCTACGCTTAGCATTTTAATCCCAAACTTAGGATTCTGAACCTACTCATTTTTCTAAGATTTATCATATTTTTATATTATTTTTCCCAGCACATTTTCGGTACGCGCTTTTACATAGCCAGTATCAGTTTTGACACCAGTTCTCATTATTTTAACTTGAAACTTGAAATCACAGTCCTATATATTATTCTAGGAATATTCATGCACTTATTATAATTTTCTGGGATACTTCATTGGTACACATTTATACCGAGAGTAGAACCGGTATCTGCACTTTTCGTCCGAAAAACGACTTTCAGCATTATTAATTACTTACTATAATTATTCAAGCATTCTCATAATTATTAAGGTCAATTATGAAATTATCTCATTAATCTCATAATTATCTAATTAAATTCCTTAATTAACGGTGTGAGTTTTTACACTTTATGTCTTTAAAATTGATTTTGGGGCAATGATTTCATCAAAACACTATATACTAACAATAATAGATGTTAACCCTAATGCATCATGATTTATTTACAGGCGAGGAGCATATTATTGATTTATTGAAAGCGGAGAACCTCACATTGTCATGATTGTATTTTCACACGAGGAGCATGACATTGATATATTGCAGTTTTGTTTGATTATATCCATACTTGAAAGCATATACTATTTTAGATTTTACATATATAAATTGATTTCAATTGGATATATAGTTTTTAGCTTTAATGTTTGATTACGACCAAATATTATTTTAAGTAATATTGATTTCTATGATATTTATAAATGATTTGGCATAAACATTGGTTTAAGAGTTTATTAAATATATTATAGATAAACATTGATATGATGTCTCATCTCGATTGTTATAGATTTTATTATTTACTCATTGAGTTGCATTGCAACCCAACCCGATCATAATTATATTTCTGCACATATAGTTACATAGTTTACTTTTGATTCCACTCATTTACTTTGATCGTGGGAGTCTGATTCCACTCTCATTTAATCGTGAAAGTCTGTTTGGTTATCGTTATGAGCCCAATACATCATTTCGTGTTGGAAATATATATATAAACGAGATAGAATCATTTGACACCGGAGTCAAATTTTAAAACTTGACACCAAATGCTAACGGTTGATTCAATGATTATCATTTATTATGAATTAATAATCAATTAATAAGTTTGATTGACATAAATTTTAATTGTTGATTGGCCAAAATCAACGGTTAGGATTTGGTGTCAAATTTCAAAGTTTGACACCGGTGTCAAAGAATCCCACCTATATATGGGATAGGATCCTTTGACACCGGTGTCAAACTTTGAAATTTGACACCAAATTCTAACCCTTGATTTCCGTCAATCAACGGTTATCATTTGGTGTCAAATTTCAAAGTTTGACACCAGTGTCAAAGGATTCTACCCCATATATATATATATATATATATATATATATATATATATATATATATATATATATATATATATATATATAGGGCTTATCATTTCTCAAGCTGCTTGAGATAATTTTATCTCCGGCGGCTAAATCATAATCGTACATAGTTGGATCAATGGTGATAAAAGAAGAGAGAGAAAAAGGAAATCATAACCATTCAAAAGTGAATCAATTAATATAAGGAAATAAATAAACAGAACGACGTAGTTTTGGGGTGACCGGAGATAAATATATCTCAAGTAGCTTGAGAAATATTTTTCTCATATATATATATATATATATATATATATATATATATATATATATATATATATATATATCTTAATTTTGGCTGTTGATCCTATTTATATCTAACGGTTCTAATTTATTAGATAATTAAGCTGTTAGATGGAAGCAAATTAATGACCAAGATTTGGTGTAAGACTTTTTATTCTTACACCGGTGTAAGAATATCTTGTCCATATGACATATATATATATATATATATATATATATATATATATATATATATATATATATTGGTTATATAAGTGTCAAGTCACTGGATATAAGCTTTTGTCCAGTCACTAAATCATAATCGCACAAGGTGGGTCAATGGTAATAAAGGAAGAGAGAAAAAGGGAATCATAACCATATAAAGATGAATCTATTAATATAAATAAATAAATAAAATGACGTAGTTTAATCATGACTTGACTATCCAATGACATAACAAACAATAATTTCTATATACATACACACACACACACACACACACACATATTTATAGGAATTTACATTTCTGTAGCTGCTGTACGTGCAGCAATCAAATACTTGCCACATATATATTTGAAAGCATTAAATGCGGGGAATCGCAATCATACAAAGGATGAAAGCATTAAATGTGGGAAATTATAACCATACATATGTCGTTGCTATACATAAAGCGGCTGCAGAAATGATTTTACCATATATATATATATATATATATATATATAACTTATTTCATTATATCTACAAGCAGGTTAATTGTAAATTTGATAAATTTAAGTGTATCATGGTAAAAGTTCGGTTTCCCAAGCTAACTAGTGGTAAGATTAAGTTTAGTTTGTGCATGAAGCTAGAGTTGGGTCATGACTGGGAGTGTAAATGATGCAGATCAAACCAAACTTTAGTCAAAATAGACTAGGCTCATTGTGACTAGAGGTATAAACGAAACAGGTCAAGTTAGACTTTAACCAAAATAGACTAGGCCCATATAAAATAGAACCGATTCATGAACCGAACTGATTTTAAAATCCAGTTCAAGAACCTGAACTATATTAAGAATCGACCCATTTTCCGTTCAAAGTTGATTGTCGTTGATTGGGTCTAGAGATAGCGTCCTCTTTGATCATTTTAAAGTCCAAAAAACCACTCTTCACTTCCACATGTACTCTCATCCTAAATCACTAATACGTTTTGAAAATTAGTTTGGATTAAAATATTATTATTTTAAATAAGTTAACTTCGCAAAATATGTTTATCAATAGAAATTTCCAAATCTAACTACATACGATAAAATGTTCTTATATTTTATTATTTTTATTTAAGGGGAATAATTTTCTCCTTTAACAGGAGAGAAGAGTTGTCTCCTACTGAGACAAAAAAAGTGGGACCAGCAATTTAAAAAAAAAGTAAAAGTAAAAACAAAAACAAAAGCTTGGCACGGAAGTCGATGTATGTGTAGGAATGAAATCTTGTCTCATGTGAAAGGAGAAAAGCATTTCCCTTTATTTAATCATCTTTTTTATTAAAACTTTTATGCTATGCATTTAATTATATTATTAATTGTTTCACATGATAAAAAATAAATTAAATAGAAACCGGTTCTCCAAAGCATTGGGACCAGAACAAGCCTTCAAAATAGGGCTCCAAATCCATTGTACCAAGAACTACCTACCTCGAATGCCATTAAGGCTAAACGTATTTCCATCTATGTCCTTCAAAACTTGTTCCTTACAAACCCTCGCACAGGTCACCGATCTCGGTGGGTGCAGTGTGGTCTTCGCCGGCATACCACGCGTTCACCAGCGGGTTCGACAACTGCTCCGTCAGCTCATGTTCGATCACGGTCACCATCCCATCCACCTCGATGTCTCCGTTCGGTGGCAACAGCTGCCCCGGTCCACCGCCGCCCATCGCCAACGGGTACGCTCAAACCTCCGAGAACTGTTTTGAAGAACAATACCTCTTCAAGCCCCTCATTTCCATACCCAATAAATCATTTTGAAAACAAAAAAAAAAAATTCTTAAAACCGGTTCGAAAATAGTTCTAGTTTAGAACTGGTTTGAAATTAGTCCGGGTCGAACCAGTTCCGAACTGATTTGATTAAAAAAAAAGTTCGGTTCAAAGAACCGAACCAATTTAAATTGGTTCAGTTCAATTTTTTATAAAATTCGGTTCGGGTCGACCCATGCACATCTCTAATTTTGCTTCTGCCTTAAAATAGTGATGATTTTGAAAGCTTATTATTTTGCTTCAGTCGATAATAGTGATGATTTTGACCTTTCATTGATGGCCAGCTGTGTAGTAGCCTTTTTATTGTGACGTCATTAATATTTTTTTATGTTATATTTTTTTAAAAAATTGAATATAAAATATAAATTTATATTTATTTATTTGGTTCAAACAGTGGATCAATTTTCTACTAATTAAATTACTAATAATCCAATATCCTAACCGAATTAATAATCTGTATGAGTTTGATAACATTTCCTTGATATTCGCTAATTCTTGTGTGGATAACTAGCATTTAATTAGACCATGAAGATTAATCAATCATAAGCTGGCCCATACAACACCTGACTGTAATTTTTTTTAAGTATAAAATTTGTTTAAAATCTTTTTATCTATTTTATAAAAAAGAGAAAGGTTATATTTATAAACTTTTTATTTATGAACTCTTATAAACTACACTATGTCTGACAGGTGATACTTTAATTGAGAGTGTATGACCTGTCATATTTATTGTAATTTGTAAAAAAAAATTTGTAAACGGATCTTTCCCCTATAAAAAAATATGAAAGAAAGTAATTTAAATAAAATAAGAAGGGGTAGGATCCTTTGACGCTGATGTCAAATTTAAAGTTTGACACCTCAAATGAAAGCTGTTAGATCAAAAAATATCAATGGTGTCACATGCTTACAAATCAGAGTCGTTGATCTTTTTTGATTTAACGGCTCTTAGATGAGGTGTCAAATTTTAGCTTAAATTTGACACCGATGTCAAAGGATCATATCCCAAATAAGAATTGTTTGTATAAATTTTTAGCTTAATTAAGTATGTTTTACTTAATTTATTCAATCATAATTCCCTTTCAGTAAAATTACTAAAGTGTTCTAACTCGGATAGATTTATAAAAGTTGATATTGGGATTTTTATTATAAATTTAAATTTAATAATGTCTAGCATCAAGATTTATACAGATGATAAGTTGAAATGTTTTGACATTACTTTCGTAAAAATTTAGTAACACTTTTTCTATATAAGACCATGGGTATGTTTTTTTGCTGTTATAGGGAGAGAAAAAAAACCCCTCCCACGCACCCATAAAAAGTTTGGCTAGTTTTGCATTAAGATTATAAGTTTCTCTGAGAAAAATTTATAACCCTAAGACGACATCATAAATTTTCTTATCGAACTTATAACTTAATATGGTGTCTAATTAATTAGGTGTGAAAAAAATTGAATTAATTATTAATAATTGTTAATATGGCAAGTGTGTATTTAAAACAAATATTGTTTTGGATACCAAAAAAAAACGAATATTGTTTAAAAAAAGTAATTTTTTATATTATTATATTAGAATAATTAAACAATATAACTAAAAGCTTGAAAAAAATATATCATAAAAAATATTTTCAATAAAAAATAAATTTATCAATTTCAGTTACTTGAAAGTAAAGAAATTACTTTCAATAAAAAAATAGAATTATACAAAAGACCAAATCTTTTATAGGAAATCATGCTCTCGTGCGACATGAAGCAGATTCTGTCTCATCCAATGATCGTTTTATAGGAAATCATGTTCTCGTGCGACAAAAGACCAAATCTTTTATAGGAAGGATTCTTTTAATACGCTCCAGGACCGCAATTCTATTTGATGGTCCTTTACTAAAGCAGAAAATATTTTCTTCCATTTATACCCTGTCTTCCTTCTCAATTACCTCTCAGTCATTTTTTCCTTCTATTTTTGGAAAGGGAGCACAAGTTCCCGGACCACCAAAAACGAGCTCTTATAGGAAATCATGTTCTCCTGTGACAAGAAGCAGATTCTTTCTCCCACACAAAGATCATTTTTCGCACCAGCCAATTTTTTTTTAAGTGTGAGACCCACACCTGGTTTGTGTCTGTTGGAGGAGACATTTAGTGTCCTACAACTAGGGATGTAAATGGACTAGGTTAGGCCAAGCTTTGCTTGGGGTGTTCGCGGTCTAGATTGGATCAGTTTTGGAAGCAAAAATCATCCGATCCAATCCTTAAGGTTTAATCATGTAAACATCCATTCTGTTTGAATTTTTTTTTCAAATCTGATCCGATCCAATCCAATTTTATTCAGTTTGGATTGCATCGGTTTTCGATTTTTTGAAAAGCCTAAGATTTGTATGATGATTATTGTGCAAATAACATATCTTTTGTATGTATCGGTTTTGTAAAGTATGTATGATGATTATTGTGCAATATAGAAGCATTGTACAACAAAAAGTTGAATTACCATCTTTTATCTCCAACAAAAAATTCATAATATGATTGCCTGAGATAGGAAGTAACCCAAATTTTTATCCTATAGAGGAGCTTCTATACAACAATAACCCATGTAATAAAAATATATAATGTATAGATCAAGCACAATCCACTATTTCCAACACGATGGGTTAATGGGTCTTGAATTTAGAACTTTGCTATATGGTTTTTGGGCTATGATTGGAGAAAAGCCCAAGTAGGTGGATGGTAAGGTTGGGGAATCATTGGATCGGTTTTCACCAACTAATCCAAAAACCGATCCAATTCAATTAAGTTTTACGATTTTTTTTCGATTTTCAATTTTTCAGTTTTCGATTAATTCAGTTTTCAATTTTTTTTTTGGATCATTGCGGTTTGAATCGGTTTAGATCAGCTGATGAACACCTCTAAGTTTTGCCTTTGATAGCCTAAGCTTATGTAAAATATTTAGAGTCTATATTGGCCTTTTGCCTATCAAAGGCTTGATTTATAGGTCTACCCTAACCTATTATACAAAATTAAAAAGCCTAACACGGCCTGTACGGCCTACTAAGTTGCAAACTAAAGTTTATTGGCCCAAACCAAACTGAAATATATAAGATAAAATGTCTTATTCACAAAGATCGCATGAAATAATTTTTTCATTAACAACACATGAAATAATGTTCATAAAGATCACATGAAAATGTTCATAAATATCACATAAAAATTTCATATATGTATATATACATTTTGCACTTTCTTTACTAATTTAATTTTAAATTATATTTTAAATTTTAAATAAATATTTATTATTTGTTAAAAAAACATAAATCCTATAACTATTACTTTGAAAATTAGTGTTACAAATCATATATCAGTATATGTCTTTAAGTGAATAATATATATCATAAATATATTATATTATTAAAAAAATTAAAAAGTTAGCCTACAGCTTTTTAGGCCAGACTTTTTAAAGTGGACCTATGTCCTAATTTTAAATGAATTTTTCTAAAACTCACTACAAGAAAAAAGTTTATTTGTGACAAAAATTCTCGTCACAAATGAAAATTTTCAACACAAATAATCAAATTTCGTCATAAATAAATTTGCGACTCAGGAATTTGTGACGAAATTTCATATGTAGTGACGAAATTTGCGACACTAATAAGATTTTTTCTTGTAGTGACTCTATACGCGCTCTATTTTGAGATCAGACCTAAGGTAGGCCGGACTATTTTGAATGTTTAAAAAATTAAAATCTGAGACAACAATCAGATTTCACGGCAGTTTTCTTATGAAAAGAATCTGCTACTCTTACATTTTGTGGTAACAGAGTCTCCCAGTGGCGGCGGCTGTGGTTCAAGATAGTGGCAGTTGTGAACAATTATTACCCATCACCCTGATTGTTGTAAAGATTGATGCTTGACTCAATGGGTACATCATTTCCCTGTAGATTCATGTCACTACAAGTTTAATTTCTGAGACATTGCATAACAGACCCAAAAACAAAGAATAGAGGAGAAAAAAGGTACATACCAGTTGCAGTGCCTGAGTTGAGGGTGGAAGAGGTTGAGATGGCCAGCTTCAACAGCCAAGTTGATGATCTATATATTTGCTTCACACTCTACCTTTGCAAGTAAGAAACGATTCAATGATATAATATGCTTTGTTGGTATCTTCTCTATATGCGTTTCTAGCTCAGATATGATATATTTGGGGTCTTCACACTGTATCTGCGTCTATAGCGTGGGATTTATGCTTATAAAAATAATAATGGGTTTACCTATGTGAACATCCTATTTTGACCAAGTTATTATTTTATTATTATTATTTATTAAAAAATAAAATAAAAAAAGGAGATGAGAAAAAAAAAGTAAATAATCAAAGAGAGAGGGGAATAGATTTTTAACATTATTATTAAAAAATTAATTTGCTTTTCAAGGGAGAAGATCAATGAGGAGTCAATCAATACGTGACAAGAAGTTAAAAACTTAGATTTGACAAAAATCAATGGAATAGTCAACCACATTAAAACAAAAAGGAAACACGAGACACGGTTAATTTCTCATTCAATCAATCAAAAGCACATGGAGCCAATCAGTAAAAACAATATGATTCGAGGAACTACCTCTTTTTAGAGCTGGAGCACCTACGTTAGGAGCAACAAGTATTATCGTTCTTGTAATGAAATTGTGTCACCAGTTTTAAAAAGAATATGATTTGAGGAATTACCTCTTTTTATAGCTGAAGCACCTACGTTAGGAGCAACAAGTATTATCGTTCTTGTAATGAAATTGTGTCACTAGTTGTAAAAAAAATATGATTTGAGGAATTACCTCTTTTAGAGCTGAAGCACCTACGTTAGGAGCAACAAGTATTATCGTTCTTGTAATGAAATTGTGTCACCAGTTGTGAAAAGAATATGATTTGAGGAATTACCTCTTTTTAGAGCTGAAGCACCTACGTTAGGAGTAACAAGTATTATCGTTCTTGTAATGAAACTGTGTCACCAGTTGTAACTATAATAAATGTTGATAATATTTCATTAGAAAGTTATGTTTGTACCTTTGATGATATTTTATCAGATTTCAAGTGATGATGAATTTGGTGAGCTATGTATTTTTTATATGGTTTGTGATTATAATCAAAAACATTTAAATAAATTCAAGGTTATTTATGTATTTATAGAATTATATATTTATCAGCAAGAGCCTTTCTAGGGATCTGAATCTTACTCGAGAGATCCTCATTTCCCTTAACATTCAGCTTCGGAGATCCAAGATCCCCTCCCTGCATGCGATCATCCATCACATCATCTTGGACCTCCAAGCCCTTAGGCTTTTTTATGCTCCGATTCAGATTATCTTCTTCCTCCGTCGACGCCGATCGTGTTTCTCCCATGACACTCAGGAACTTTCAGAGAGAAAAAGTTTAGCGCCACTGTTAGGTGGTTCCTCTGGGAAAAGCAGTGGGCAGGGGCGGAGATTTGTCTCTTACAAAGATAAGCTGCTGAGGCTCAATGGAGCTGATGATATGTCGGATGATGAAGAAGAGGACTGGATGACTAGGCAGAGAAGGGAGGAAGAAGAAGAGGATATGCTGGAAGAAGGATCGGTTGATGCTGTGGAGGATCCTTTATGCCCTTCGTTCAAGTTGTCGAGAGAGCAACACAAAGAGGATTGTAAACAATGGAGGAAAGCGCTGATTATTAAGCTGCTGGGGAAGAGAATGGGAGCTAGGTTTCTAATGGCTCGTGTGATCAGAATGTGGAACCTGATGGGTGTGTATGAGGTTATTGACATGGATAATGGGTATCTGGTGGTTAGATTCCAGGAAGACAGTGACTACAATCATGTGCTCTATGAAGGACCATGGATAGTTGCTGATCATTATCTAACTGTGCAAAGATGGAGGCCTTTATTTAACTCGTATGATGATCAGTTGAAGAAGTTGGCTGTTTGGATCAGAATACCAGGGCTGCCCTTGGAGCTCTATACTACCAAAAATCTTTGGAAAATTGGCAGTATATTTGGGAGAACACTTAAGATAGATAAGAATTCTATAAGAAGGAATGAGTATGGAGATGGGGATGTAACAGAAAGGGCCAAATTTGCCCGTATCTGTGTTGAGGTGGATCTTAGGAAAAGTTTCCTATCGAAGTTCTAAATTGGAGAGAGGGTATTGCAAGTTGGCTATGAGGGGTTGCATATGATTTGCTTTGCCTGTGGTATGTATGGGCATAGGAAGGACTTATGTCCTAGCATTGGTGGACAGAAAATCAGTGTTGAGTCTGATGCTCCTGGTGTGAGGGACCAGGATATTGAAATGAAGGAAAAAGTTGAAGAGAAACAGAAAGATGATGAGGCTTTCGGATCTTGGATGGTAGTCCAGAAACCTGGTAGAGGGAGGAGGATGAGGGTTGCTCCGGTTAACTCTACAGCTAATAAAGAAGGAAACCAGAAGTTGGAGGATCAGAAGGATACTGCTGTTGTTGGGAGAATTGCTGGGGAGGCTGTGTATACAGATAGCCCTATGCAGGAAGTGGTCTCTGATATAGTGCCTAAAATAGTTGATAAGAAGGAAGTGGTCATGAGTAAGGTTGATGGAGGAAGTGGTAGTGATAGAAAAGCTAAGGGACCTGTTCCTAGTATCCTGTCTTCAGGGTCAGATAAGCAGAAAAAAGGTGGAATGAAGCCTGGCCCTTTTAAAGGAGGCACTTTGGGTCCTAATGGTGTTCAGAAAAATAAAGTCACTAATAAAGGGACTGTGAATAGAAGTCAGGGTACTGAGAATCATCCTCCCAATTCTTCGAGTTTGGGAATGCTAAAGGTGATTGCTAGAAGCAAGGGGTCAGAAGGGGGAGTGTTGCAGCCTTCTCAGGATCCTAATAATCTAGTCAATGGTAATTGCAAAGGGGAGGAAAACACCATTCCTGTGAAGACTGGAGGCTTTGTTCTGAATGGGACAGAAGGTGATCAGGGGATCTCAGCTCCAGGAGGGACCAGGACTCTTGTAGGTACTTGATGATTCAATCCTTGGTGGTTGAGGTACTGATTCTTTTTTTTCATTCATGACTATGAATCTTTGCTCATGGAATTGTAGAGGAGTAGGTAAAAAAGGTTTTCCTGCTTTGATTAGGGATATTAAATATAGGTTTAAAATAAAAGTTCTTGCAATGTTAGAAACTAGAATTCAGGGGGATAAAGGTGATGCTATTGTTAAAAAGCTTGGTTTCTCTAAGTTTTTTAAACAGGAGGCTGTTGGATTTATGGGTGGTATTTGGATCTTATGGGATGATAGAGATGTTGAGGTGGAGGTTATTCGTGCCCATCATCAGTATGTACATACTAGAATTCACTATATTGAGGAAGGAAGGATAGAGTTAGCTACCTTTTTCTATGGTAGCCCGAGGAGAGTGGAGAGAATTAAACTATGGGAGGACTTGGTGGATATTTCTGATTCTGTTGTTGTCCCTTGGATCCTGCTTGGGGACTTCAATTCTGTTTTAAGACAACATGAAAAGGTTGGGGGTCTGGATGTGTGCTGGAAGAGTATCCAGGATATGCAGGACTGCCTTATGGATTGTAGGATTGCTGATGTTGGGTTTAAAGGTCCTAGTTTCACTTGGAGGAGGGGAAAATTACAAGAAAGGATTGATAGAGCTTGTGCAAATGAAGAGTGGAATGTTGTTTGGCCGAATAGAGTGGTAGCTCATTTACCTTATTTCAGCTCTGATCATAGGCCAATTCTTGTCAACTGTTCTCAGTCTAGCCAGGAGTCTAGGGGTGAAATTCAATTTAAATTTCTTGCTGCCTGGCTCACAAATGCTGATTTTAGCAATATTGTAAAAAACTGTTGGGGAAGTAATGCTGAATGGATTGTGGCTAGGAGAGACTTTGAGATTACAGCTTCTAAATGGCATCAGGAGGTGTTTAAAGAGGAGATGAGACAGAAACATAAACTCTATGCCAGAATTCAGGGTTTGGATTGGAAGCTGGAGGCTGGGTATGATAGAGACCTTGAGAGATTGCAAAGAGATCTATGGAAAGAATTGGAGACCATTTTGTTAAGAAAAGAATTGACTTGGTTCCAGAGATCCAGAGTCAAATGGCTGAGATTTAGTGATCGAAATTCAAGATTCTTTCACTCAACTACCATTGCCAGAAGGAGGAGAAATAAAATTTGTGCTATTAAAAATGACATTGGAGAATGGACAGTTGACACTGAAGGTATGATTGAAACGGCTGTGAATTATTTTGAGAATCTTTTTTTGGAGGAAGATAGTTCTTTTGAAGATTTTCCTATCAAAGGGACTTTTCCTAAATTGGAGGTCCAGGATCTGCAGAATCTAGCTAAGACCCCTGATGATGTGGAGGTCAAGAGTATTGTGTTCAAGATGGGAAGATTTAAGGCCCCTGGCCCAGATGGCCTAAATGCTGCTTTTTTTCAATCTCAATGGCACCTGGTTGGCAAATCTGTTGGTGAGCTAATTAGGAGTATTTTTGAAGATCCCAAAAGAATTCAGTTGATAAATCAAACTCATCTTTGTCTAATCCCAAAATTAGATAATCCTGAGTGCATGAGAGACTTCAGACCAATAAGCCTATGTAATGTTGCTTATAAGATTGTCACTAAGGTGGTTGCTGACAGATTAAGGAACCTGATGCCCAGTCTTGTTGCCCCAAATCAGTGCTCTTTTGTAAAGGGTAGGCAGAGTGCTGATAACATACTGGTTGCTCAGGAGATTATCCACTCAATGAGAAGGAAAAAAGGCAAGCAGGGTTGGATGATGATTAAAGTTGACCTTGAGAAAGCCTATGATAGGCTGAATTGGGATTTTATCCATGATACTCTAATAGAATTGGGTCTTCCTGGAAGTCTGGTATCTCTTATTCATTGCTGTGTTGGAACTAGTGAGTTAAATGTGCTGTGGAATGGGAAGCCCACCAAGTACTTCAGGCCCTCCCGAGGAATAAGACAAGGAGATCCATTATCTCCTTACTTATTTGTCTTGTGTGTTGAAAGGCTTGCCCACCTTATCCAAGTAGCTAATGATGTGAAAGCCTGGAAGCCTATTATTCTTAGAAAAAGAGGTCCACCAATATCGCACCTGCTTTTTGCTGATGACATCATTCTTTGTGCTGAAGCTTCCATGGAGCAGGCTCAAGTTATAAATCAGGTGCTTAGAATTTTTTCTATAAGTTATGGGCAGAAAATTAATTTGGAGAAGACCAGGGTTTTCTTCTCTAACAATGTTAGCTTTGGAAGAACTAAAGAGATTAGTGGTTGCTTAGGTATAAGCAGTACCCCTAACCTGGGAAAATATTTGGGGGTCTTGCTAAACCATGATAGAGTGAGTAAAAAGTCCTTTGGCCATGTGTTGGATCGGGTGAAAAACAGACTGTATGCTTGGAGTGTTAAAACTTTGTCTCTAGCTGGGAGACTCACTTTGGCTAAGTCAGTGCTCTTTGTTATGCCCACCTATGCTATGCAAACAGCCTGGTTACCCAAATCTGTGTGTGGAGAAATAGAAAAGTGTACCCGTGGATTCATATGGGGTTCAACTAAAGAGAAAAGAGGTGTCCATTTGGTTAATTGGGAGAGTATGTGCTCTAATAAGCAATGTGGTGGAGTTGGTTTGAGGGATCTACAATCGTTTAACCAAGCTTTCATCATGAAGGTTGGTGTTGGATTAATGACCAAAAAGGAATCTTTATGGGCTAGAGTGCTGAGAAGTAAATATAAAATGGAGGATTGCCTTATGCCAAAGATGCCTAGGACTACTAATGCTAGCAACATGTGGAAGGGTATAAGTTCCTCCTGGAACCATGTCCTGGCAGGTACAAGAGTTATGATGGGGAATGACAAGCTAACTAGTTTCTGGCTGGATTGGTGGATTCCTGACATTGGCAGATTAATTGATAAAGTTACTAGCCCTGTTCCTGAAGAGGATAAATGCTGGAAGGTTGCCCACTGTGTTAAACAAGATGGGGATTGGGATTGGGATTGGGATAAATTCAGTATGTATATTCCTGAAGAGGTTTGTGAGTCCATTGCTCGGATTGAAGCACCAAAGGAAGGAGATGAGGAGGATAGGGTTATCTGGAATTGTTCTAGCAATGGCCTTTTTTCTGTGAAATCTGCTTACCATCTCATCAGAAATGAATATCCAAGTATTAAGAACCAGGACAGCTATTGGGATCTTGCTTGGAAGTGGAGGGGTCCAGAGAGGATTAAACATTTTTTATGGCTCTTAATTGGTAATAAGCTGTTAACAAATGAGCAAAGGAGATGTAGACATATGGGAGATGATGCTAAATGCCCCAGATGCATGCTTCCGTGTGAAGATTGTTGTCATGTGATGAGGGATTGCTTTTGGGCTAGACAGGTTTGGTCCTTGTTAATTGATAAAGCTAGTTGTGGTGGCTTCTTTGCTGGTAATTTTATGGAGTGGATTCAATTTAACCTGGGTAGAGGGAGGAAGGATAATCAAGACCAAGCTTGGAGACTTACCTTTGGTATCACTTGTTGGATGTTGTGGCAAGCTAGGAACAACTTGGTTTTTAGGAAGATTATTAGCTCTCCTGAAAGCTTTTGTCATAAAGTGAGGGTCTATGTTCAGAATGTGGTACATGCTGAAAATGCTCTAGATGTGGCAGAGATTAGAGTGAGGAATAAGGAGGACACGCTGATGCAATGGGAGCCTCCCCTAAAAGGTTGGATCAAGATCAATACGGATGGGGCATGTTCACTAGATGGTTCCAAATGTGGTTGTGGGGGAGTTATTCGCGACAGTGATGGAAAATGGCTAGTTGGTTTTATGAAAAAGGTTGGTCAAGGTAATGCTTTGAAGGCTGAATTATGGGGGATGTTAATAGGGCTTCAAGTTGCTTGGGAGCATGGTTTTAAGCAAGTTCACTTAGAGGGTGATTCATCTGAGGCTCTTCAATTGATTCAAGGAATCTGTCCTGATGTCCACCCGTTCTGCAATCTGATAAACAGGGTCAAGGAGCTGATTGATAGGCAGTGGGAGGTTATGCTATCACATACGAGGAGGAGTGGGAATGAAGTTGCTAACTTCTTGGCTTCTAAGGTGGACCATAATTCTTGGGAGTTAGCTTTATTGCCTAATATTCCTTTAGGTTGTTATAGGTTTGTTGAGAAGGATGTGTTGGGGTATGCTAATACCTTCAAAGATCCTTAAGTAGGTTGTTTTGTTTGTTTGTAATTCCCTAATATCCAAAAAAAAAAAGAATTATATATTTATATTCTATATACTAATCAAATTTTATTTGAGTCAATATTTGTAGAATAAATTCACCAAACAATTTTTTTCTTCAAATTTTAAAACTCTTTTCAAAACCAATTTTTCATCTTTTATTTTGAAAATCAATTCTTATAAACTACTTTATAAAACCGTTTAAAAAAAATCAAGAGCACAATTAAAAAAAAAAAACTCGAAGTTTCAGGTCCATATATCTTTTTGGGAAGTATTCTGTGTAATTTTTACATTTTAATTATGTTTTGGGACATATTAGTGAATATTGTTACAGAATTTAACTGTCATATAAGTATGGGTAAAAAAAATCCTTTTTACTAAAAGAGAGTACCGTAGTATTGAAGAAATTTCCCATATATAGACACCTTTTAAATTAATACTATGTATACAGTATTAAGGGCCTAAATGGGCCAGGTTAGGTCAGACTTTGTCTTTGATAACCTAAGTCTATGTAAAGCATTTAGAGTCTATACTGTTATGGTAGCCTAATAAAGGCTTGATTTACAGGTCTGGTATGACCTATTATAAAAAAGTAAAAAGTCTACCATGGCTCGTGAGGCCTACCAAGTTTTATAAGCTCAAACCAAACTGAAATATAAAATATAAAATTTCTTATTCACAAAGATCACATGAAATAACATTTTCATTAACAACACATGAAATAATATTTTTATTAACAACACATGAAATAATGTTCATAAATATCACATGAAAATATTCATAACAATCACATGAAATAATCATAAAGATCATATGAAAATTTCATATATGTATATATACATATAATTTGCACTTTCTTTACTGATTTAATTTTATATTATATTTTAAATTTTAAATAAATATTTATTATTTGTTAAAATAACATCAATCCTAATATTTTGAAAAATTAATGTTACAAGTTATGATCTCATAATATATCTTTAAGTGAATAATATATATCATAAAAATATTATTAAAAAAAAAACTAAAAGACTAGCCTGCAGCCTTTTAGGCCAGATTTTTTAAAGTTGACCTATGTTTTAATTATTAAATGAACTTTTCTTAAAGCCTGAACATGCTCTATTTAAGGAATAGAGTAGGCCATGTCAGATTTAAAATAGAGGTCTAAATAGACTAGGCCCATATAAAATATTTCAATTCTAATTGTCGTGTTAGCTTGAAACAAGCTAAATTATTAGTTTGACTTTTTAGTTAGTTCAAGTATATAATATTTTCAAAATAGGTTAAGTCAAGTGACGATTGACGCCAGACTATGGGTCACTCACAAACCGTTTGACTCATGTACACATGTACGCATCCATTGTTTGGTTATTTAAGACACTTTTTTAATCTAGTCTCAAATATAAAGCAGTCAAACTTTAAATTAGATACACACATTGCGGCCAAAAATTCATAGCATCATTTATCCTATGAGAGTGTTACTACTCCCTTGGCTTTAATACATTCAATTGTGGAAGGACCTGCATTTATTGTTACGTGACTTGTTATCATTGTTTTGTAATTTTTGTCGATGCTTGTAATTATTGTTACTTTGACTTATGCTTGTAATAAAGCATGGGCTTTAGTACGTGCTAGACTTACTATCACGAAGTAGGATTATTTAACTGTATTAGTAGCTAATATTCTGAGGTTGTGTTCCTGAGTTAGAAAACAAAAGAAAAGAAATGAAAGAGACCAAATAAAGAAAAAAAAAAAAATGAGGAAAGGAAGGAAAACAAAGGATTTATTTTTTTAAAAAGGAAATAAAATATTATTTAAATTAAAATGATAAATTATAATATAAATTTACAATTTTACCTTTCTTTAAAAAAAAATTAATGTACCTAATATGATATACCTTTTCTCTGAAAAAATTCTGAAAAACACTTCTCTCTAAAAACATTATCTCTAAAATTAACTTCCTCAATCTAAAGAAAAATAATTCTCTCTCTTTCTCTCAAAATTAAAAATATAAATAAGACCTGCTATTATTTATTATATATTAATTTAATTGTAAAATGGATATTAAATTAAAACGACATTGTACTATTTACCACAAAAAAAAGACATTGTACTTTTTACATAAGTTGGTGGCTTGGTGCTTTTTGTTCTGTTCTAATTTTTCTAAAACTATTAATTTTATTTTATTTTTCTAAAAGAAAAGTGAGTAATTATTATTTTGACATGAGTTATAATTGAATCGGATGACACCAAAATATCCCAAAATGTAAAAGTAGTTTAAAATCTACATACCGTCAAGGATGTAAATATGTCAGATGGCCCATGTTGGGCCTACAATCTGATTTATTTTAAATCTGACCTGGTCTACTCTATTCTTTAAATAGAGCATGTTTAGGCTTTAAGAAAAGTTCATTTAAAAATTAAGACATATGTCAACTTTAAAAAATCTGGCCTAAAAGGCTACAGGCTAGTCTTTTAGTTTTTTTTGATAATATAATATTTTTATGATATATATTATTCACTTAAAGATATATTCAGAGATCATAATTTGTAACATTAATTTTCAAAATAATAGGATTGATGTTATTTTAACAAATAATAAATATTTATTTAAATTTAAAATATAATATAAAATTAAATTGGCAAAGAAAGTGCAAATTATATGTATATATACATATATGAAATTTTCATATGATCTTTATGTTTATTTCATATAATTATTATGAATATTTTCATGTGATATTTATGAACATTATTTCATGTGTTGTTAATGAAAATATTATTTCATGTGTTGTTAATGAAAATACTATTTCACGTGATATTTGTGAATAAGAAATTTTATATTTTATATTTCAGTTTGGTTTGAGCTTATAAAACTTGGTAGGCCTCACAACCATGGTAGACTTTTTAGTTTTTTATAATAGGTCATACTAGACTTGTAAATCAAGACTTTATTCGGCTACCATAACAGTATAGACTCTAAATGTTTTACATAGACTTAGGCTATCAAAAACAAAGTCTGACCTAACCTGGCCCATTTAGGCCCCTAATACCGTATACATAGTATTAATTTAAAAGGTGTCTATATATGGGAAATTTCTTCAATACTACGGTACTCTCTTTTAGTAAAAAGGATTCTTTTTTACCCATACTTATATGACAGTTAAATTCTGTAACAATATTCACTAATATGTCCCAAAACATAATTAAAATGTAAAAATTACACAGAATACTTCCCAAAAAATATAATAGAGACAGCAACAACTCCATCCTAAAATGTAACAATGCATAAAGTAGCTTCCTGATTTTTAGCTTCAACACTGTAAAAAAAATATAATAGAGACAGCAACTATTCTATCATAAATATTATACTGTTCAATATCTATTTTGAATAAGGCAAAGAATCCGTTTATAATTTTTTTTTTACAAATTACACTAAGTATGACCGATCATACACTCTTAATTGAAGTATGACCGGTTAAACATAATCTAGTTTATAAACAAAAAATTTGTAAATATATAACCTTTCCTTTGTAGATAGTTTAATCTTAAAGCACTAGTAATTGCAAAAACAATGTTGGATCGTGTGGGAGACAAAATCTTTGTATATAAAATTATTTAAAAAAATGCATGTCATAATCAATACTCAAAGCATGCAAGAAATATGAATCAAATTTATGCAAGATCACCAAAAGCATGTGGTGAAGAACCAAAAAAAAAATTGAGT